>NC_056734.1:217444521-217549521 GCF_019279795.1 Protopterus annectens
GAGGTCTAGTGAGGTACTCTGCTTGACATGGCAGTGGAGCCTATTCCACAGATGGTGGAGTCTTTGGGACACAAATCTATCCTGCCAACAATTTCTATTAATGTCACAGACCAGGTTTAGGCCTTGTGTGCAAGTTGCACAAGTGGAGCTTGACTTAAGGATTTATAGCAGCTCCATCAAGGCTGGATGTATTTTTGGCTTTTATGCCAGACACAGGTCACCTCTGAGCAGTGTGTACAAGACTGAGTAAAGGGATAGTTTTGTAGATCAGTACTAGGCTAAATGCCCTTGTGGGCCATTTTAAGCCTACCCAGTTATCCCATGTGAGAATCAAACCCTGCAACTTGTGTCTGTAAGCTAAGCACCTTAACCATTATGCCAATCACCTGCATAAATATCTACATTGCTATTCTCAGTTACCTAATACGTACAATGTAAGATCAAATTCTATATTACTGTCCTGAGACTGTGTGGCATACTAACTGTGTGAAATGCTCAAATAGCATCGGTGAGTTACTATTATGGCAGTTACATGGGGACACTGCTATTTTGTGGGTAGAGGAACAAAACCCATGTTCTGATAGGATACACACTAATCTGACTATCATTTAACCTCACTTTCTAACATCTCTCTTGAATGATGTACCAGTACTCTGTTGTAGTAGAACTGCATAAATATTCCATGTATGAGGCCTACTGATTACAAATGGAGACATGATAGTAGAATGGGTGTCTGTAGTCCCATGTGGATGTTATTTCTATCCAAATACCCCACTATAGTTACTTGCATAATGTAACAGGTTCATAGCTACAATGACATATCATAATAATCCACTAGAATACTGTGTAGGTTACAGACTTACCGTGTGAATGCAGCAGTTGATACAACTGTAGTTCAGGGAGGACTCTGTCTGTTGCAAGCAGTACTCAGCCAATACATGGATAGGTACAGGATGTGTGAGTTGGCTGGCATCAATTTTAATGTATGTGTGTGAGTAGGAGAAAGGTCACTGGGTTGTCAGTGAATGTGCTATGCATTGTCTCTTAGCCAAAGCCAGGGCGTACAAAGCATGCCTATGTCTGCCTACAGGGACATCAGCAGGAAGTTCCTCCTATGAGTCCTCCTGTGACTGTGGCTGTAGTGACCTAGGCACTGGTGAGGGGGCTTTGTATCCCTTCTCTTTGATGATCCTGCTGAAGCTGTTTCTGCACGATCAGATTGCATAGCATAGCACATACTGTGAAAATAAAGAAGAAACTGCCCCCATACTAGTGCTAAACTCTCTCCACAACCAGCCAATCCCACGTTTTCCTGATTGGTTTTGTCTGTGTCATTTTTCTTACCTGGGTGTTAGCCCTGCCTGCTCTCTGCTTAACCCCTCCTCCTTTATCTCATATCCTGTTCACAGCTTTCATAGATACCCTTGTCTAGCAGGAGCCATTTTTAAACATACTAATTCCTCTCTCTGCTGCTGAGCATTTCTGTTCTCTCGTGAGCGTATAACACTAGCCTTGTAAGTGCTCATTTCCTCTGCTATTTTTTAATATAATGTAATGCAGTACTTAGGAACTAAATGCATTGTTTTTTAAATGTTTCTGTTTACTCGTGTTAACTGTTAACTAGAGCTACACATATATTGTAGTTCTGTGTAAACAAAAAAAGAAAAGAAAAAGGAATTACTGCTCCATATATATTGCTTATTAGTAATATCTGCTGCACATGGTGTTGTCCGCACTGCTATTATTGAATTTGCAACTGTTTCTGTTAAGTAATGTAGCTAGTACTTTCTGTTATTCTTGGTTTATTGTGTATCAGAAATAGCTGCTGCACGTGGTGTTGTTGGCATCGCTATTACTGGGTTTCCTACTGTACGATAGGTTTACTACAGTGACACAGCTTTGGTTTCTGTGACAGGCACAAATGCATTTTAATTGCTTAATCGCTGTTTAAAATCCTCTGTTCAGCCTTATGCTGTTGGAACGCTGCATGCTATTCTCTCAATGTAATTGATTGATAATTGATGATAGAGTGAGACCATTTCAATTGCTTAAGTTTGTTTATACACTCTGCTTAGCCTTTCTGCTGTTGATACACTGCACCCTATTCTCCTAAAGTAACAGATACCAAAATGTATTATTAGACTCTTGACTCTATTGCCCTGCTTTACATCTGTGCCTTACAAGCTCAGTAGGGTATGTTAAACTTACTACATTGAGCTGTTTCCTAAAGTTTTCTACAACCTAACCCTCCCCTCCTTTTTGCTTTGTAGCCCATTGTGGAGTCTCCCTTGCTGTTTCACCCGGGCACTGTTTAAATAACTCCATGCATGAAACTTAAATCGGAAATCTTGTCCTGACCTCTGGCTCTGCAAACAACTATTATTTTGTTTTTTCTCACAAAGACCACTTAAGTATGTGTCTCCAATGACAAATAAACTATTGTAAAATAACTCGATACTAAAACCTTGTATTACTTAACCTAGAGTTTTTTTAGTGCCCCTATTGTTTCTTTGAGGTTTGAATACGTTTGTACGCCACGTGGCATTTAGGCTAAGAAACAAGATGCCAGCAGCCCTGGTATTATATTTCTATCCCTTCTTCTCTTCTCTCTCTACTTCTCTGCTCATGCTTTTCCACCCTGCTTTTGCGTAGTGTGCTGTCCCTACCTCTCTCCAGTAAAGACATATTGCTATCTTAGCTGTCTCCCAACTGCTTAGCTGTTGGCTTTTACAGCACAAAGTGGTAAATGACATCAGAATCAAAAATAAAGAAGAAACTGCCCCGATACTAGTGCTAAGCTCTCTCCACAACCAGCCAATCACACTTTTTCCTGATTGGTTTTGTCTGTGCTATTTTTCTTAGCTGGGTGTTAGTCCCGCTCCGTTCACCCGTGCTATGCTTGGGCTCACTTCACTCACCTACCCTACCCCCTTTCTCACCCACCCCATTACAGTTTCCTTTATACCATCCACTCCCTCTCCTTCCTCCTCCACCTGTCCAATAACAAACCACTTCCTGTCCACTGAAATTATTCTTCATCTTATGTCCCCACTATATCCTTCTCCTCCCACAACAAAGTATAACCATCTACCTATTTCCCTTACTCATTTCCCCTCTCTATCCTCTTTCAACACCAATCCTATTTAACAACTATCTACTTAAAATGCAATACCTCTTTCTGACCTCTCTAGTCCTCTTTCTCCTAACCACTCAAACCACATACCATTCCCACCTTCCCCCTATGCAATCACACACTTCATTCACCAATACCTTCAATAACTCAAATAACAATTTCACTCCATCATTCTCTGATATATCCCCAGCTTTATTCAACCTCCCCAACTGTTTCCTAAGAACACCTACTAGATTAGTTATACTCACCCCAACATATAAACTTAAACCCAAACTGCTTAAATTGCACCTATCTTCCTTCCTACTCACAGCACCTATCAACAACTTAGTCACCTCAGGTGACATCCACCCCAACCCTGGTCCCTCCCCTCCTTCACCTACACCTATATCCTCCCTTTCCTCTACCTCCCCACCAAACCATACCTTCCCCTTGGCTCCCAATACTCCTAACCCTTCAAACTCACCTCCCCTATCTAGCATACCCAACTTAACTGCACCTAAATACCTACCAATATAATCTCTAAATGTGCAAAGTCTAACCAACAAAATCACTGAGCTTCACGCTTGGCTTGCCCCCCCCCCCAAAAAAAAAAAAAAAAACACATACTCTGCCTATCTGAAACTTGACTCAAGCCACATATCACAAACAATGAAATCCTCCCACCAGGCTACAATATCTATCGCATGGATAGACTTCCAAAAAAAGGGGGTGGTGTTGCTATCCTCCAATTTAACAGCCTAAACCTCTCTCCCTTCCCTCCGACCATCCCTGATTTTCACCCCGCCACATTTCTCATCTCTAACTACCATCTTAGCCCCCCCCTCCAAAAAATAGCCATTGCCTCAGTCTATAACCCCAGGAAATAACTTGCCAACCCTTGAGAAAATTCTCTCCTAGTTCTCCCAAAACATACCCTATGAAACTGTCATACTAGGTGATAATAACCTTGACTGGGCCAAACTCAAAACCGACTCACCTCAAAACAGCATTAGCCTGCATGTTTTCATCAACTTATAACCTCTCCCACCTGAATCCATAAAAACACTATATCCAACTTCATAATTGACTGGATACTCACCAACTCACCTAACCTGTATCATCACCCCTCTACTTTACCTGATCACCTTAGTGAACACCTACCTATCTGTATTCTCAGATATACCTCCCTTCCAGCCAAATCACACCTGTTTAGAGACTGCTGTAAACTTGCTAACTTTAACTCTGATGAATTCAACTCTGTCTTATCCTCCATTGACTGGTCTTTTCTAAAGAGGATTCCTCTAAATGATGATGTATCTAGCTTCAATAACATATTCTTAAGTACCCTTAACTCCCTTGTTCCCTCCAGAAATGTCAGAATTAAATCCAATCATGCCCCATGGCTTTCAAAAGACTCTAGATCCATTATTCTCCAAAGAGACAAAACATGGAAAGCCTGGATCAAATCTAAGCTATTACCCCACTCCAAAACTACAGACATCTGAGAAATCTAAATCAAAACAAATCAACTTAGATAAAAAGTTCTTCTTCAATTCTGATCAACTAAACAGCAAATCAAACCCACATAAATTCTGTTAAGTCATAAACAATATTCTCTCTCCCTGTTGCCCCTCAAATCCCTCTCCCTACCCCAATACATCCAACCTAGAAACAGCCACACTACTAAATACTCACTTTATCAATACTGTACAAACTCTCTTACCATCTAGTAGCAACACTACTCCTCCACTAAACCCCCTCAACCTACCTAACAACAATGTTTTCTCCCTATAACCTGTCTCCACCTCATATATCAGAGCTCTTCAACTAAAGCTAAAACCCTATTCCCCCACAACAGACAACTTACCTCCTGTTTTCCTAAAATTAGCTGCTGATTCTATAGCATTCCCAGTATCTATTCTAATCAGCAGATCTATTCAGGAATCCAAAGTGCCAACACTGTAAAAATCTTTCTATACCATTCCCCTACACAAAGGCGGAAATTCCACAGACCCATCCAATTACCATCCTATTGCCATCTTATCCCCCCTCACCAAAATTCTTGAAAAAAGCATACATGCTCAACTTCTCAGACACCTAATTCAACATAGTCTTCTCACCCCCACCCAACACAGTTTTTTGTCCCAGACACAGCACAACTACTGCCCTCCTATCTTTTACCCACACTATGGCTGAGGCCCTTGACAACAATAAACTCATCTCTTGTCTGCTCCTAGACCTATCTAAAGCATTTGACACAGTCTCCCATCCACTTCTTCTATCCAAACTCACCAACCTCAACCTATCATTCTCCACCATTACCTGGTTCTCAAGCTATTTGTCTGGCAGAAAACAATCTGTCAAATGGCTATCCTCTTCCTCTCCCTTCTTACCCATTCCAACAGGGGTTCCTCAGGGCTCCATACTGGGTCCCCTCCTGTTCAATATCTTCATCAATGACCTCCATCTATCTTGTAAACTGTCCTCCCTCATCCAATATGCTGATGATTCTACCCTCATCTCTATCTCTGACGACATCACAGAACTTCATTCCCTTACTCAGTAAACCTTCCTATCTAATGAACAATGGTTAACAGATAACCCACTTATCTTTAACCCCAAAAAGACAAAACTCTTATTTTTCCTCTCTCACTCACTGTCCCACATCAAAAAATCCTTCTCAATCAGTTCCTCAAATAACACTCTTATAAAACTAGATGCTCACTCCAAACTTCTTGGAGTCATCATCGATGATGAACTCAAATTTAACCAGCACCACCTACACTGCATAAAAAAGACTAACCAAAAATTAGGCCTACTCTATCGTAATAAAATATTTCTTACTCCAAATTCTAGACTCTCCCTAGCACAAGCTTATCTTCTCCCATTACTTCTCTATGCCCCCCCTTGTTCACTAATATTCAAACCACAACCTTAAATAAAGTCCAGCAAACTTACTACAAGATTGCAAGATTCATCACAAACTCTCCACATAATACACACCACTGCACAGCCCTTACATCCCTAAACTGGCTAGAATTCCCTCACTTACTGTTGTCTACACAATTGCAAATGCTACACTCTATACTCTGCAAGCCATCTTGTCCTGCTCTTTCTTCTTTCATCTCTACATATAAGCCTACTCGTGCTCTCTGTACCTCAAGCCAACAACTACTTCAAACCTTCCAACCAAAAAAAGCTGTTGCCAAACTCTTATATAAATGCTCTATATCCCAAACTTGGAACAAACTTCCTAGAGACATATGCTCTACTATCTACCCTGCCCACTTTAAAGAAAAACTCAAACTGCATCTACTTAGCTCCAAAATTTGCTCTTGTACCACCCAACTTGATCACTCCCTCTCCTCTCTCAGCTCACCCAGATCAACTACTTTATACCTCATATTATTACACTTTTCTCTATTGCATATTTCCTCCCTATTTACTTTTATGTATTGTTAAATTCCTCTCTACTACTTTTAGGTACACTTTATAGTGAATCTGACCTTCTTTGTCTGTTAACACATAAATATCAATGAACTTCTGGTATTCCTATAATCTTAAATTCTTCTCCATATTCTTAGTTACTCCTGAAAATCGTTCAAACTTTTTACCTGTAAATACGTAAATAACTCTCTCTCTTTTTTTTGTTTTCACTTGGTATCTCCTGGCTGTCCAAATAATATAATCTATGGCTCAGACCTATGTGTTGAATTTTATAGTTACTGTATAACTCAACTGCCTTAACATAATCTGCATTGAATGTTATAAATACTGTTTAACTCAACTGCTTTAAATCTCTTTATCTGTAATATGTTTTTATTGACACTGTATAATTGAATTACTTTTTTTCTTTTTTTTTGTTACTGTAATTCTTGGAGCTTTTCTCCTCAGGCCTCCACTGAAAATGGGCCAAAAGCCCAGCTGGACTAACCCAGTCAACAAATGTCAATAAATAAATAATAAATAAATAAATAATACATGTACATGGAGTATACTGCAGGGCTCCACCAGATATATTGAAGCACTGGAACAATGACTTCAGAAGCCCAAATACACGCTCTATGATGTTCCTAGTTTGTACATGTGCCTCATTATGGTGTTCTTCCCTTGGTGTGTGTGCATTTCTGATGGGTGTCATCATCTACGGTTCCAGTGCATAGCCATCATCCCTCAGTAAATGGCCCTGTGGGGTGTCCCCCTTAACAAACATCTGGTACAGCTGTGATGCATGCCAGATATGGAAGCCGTGATAACTGCCAGGGTTGCCAGCACACACATTCATGATAATCCCCTGGGTATTGCACATGGCTTGGCAGTTGATGGAGTGGTATCCCTTGTGGTTAACATAGACTCTACCCTGCTCACCAGGTGGTGCCTTGATGTGTACATTAGTGGAATCTATGGCACCGAATACTTCAGGGTAGTGTGTTATAAAGTAGAACTGTTGCATATTGCTTCCCCTCACCTCAGGGAAAGGAGAAAAGATATGTGCTCACTGGCATGTGGGAGCATGCCATCCAGGAAATGGGAGAGTATCCTGGATGCAGATGCCTGTGACACCCACATCAATTCCCCAGTTGGTCTTTAAAAAGTACCTGTAGCTAGTATCCTAAGAGCTACGTATATCTTAGTTTCCACTGGGATGAGTTCCCCTCTGTTAGCTATGGCTCTGAGTTGAGGGCAGCAGAGCTCACTGAGTTCTTATAATATGTCCCTGTCCACCCTGTAATGCTCTACAATCTCCAGCTCATGTAGCTCCTGGAAGGTTACCCTGGGCCTGAACACTCTTCTGCTTCTCTGCCTAGGCCTATCATCAGCAGCACCAGCAGCACTGACTTCAGCATCTAGCACATACAGATGTAGAATAGCTGCAGTAGCCCCTAGCATTATCTCAGTTAAAATGTCCAAGTCTGTACTCCAATGGCTCAGAGTATTGAGGGAAAATCAGAATGTAGGATGTATGCATACTTTATACAGTTCTGGTGTAGGTCCACCATGTGGGATTGGCTAATTATGATGCAAGTTCACATGCTGGAGGGACAGATTCATAATCCAGAGACTGCCCATGCTCTGTAATAGATTTCCCATACATGTCAAGCAGGGCACCTCACTGACCCTCTTCAAGAGAAATCTTGATAAGTGAATAAGAAATAGAAAGTTCACCCCGGGGATCACTCCAGTGGATCTACTTGATAGAGGCACTGGGAACTAACATCGGGCAGCATGATGCCAGGGCACTTCTATAGACTAGGCTTGTAAAGGCTCCAGGGCCATTAGCCTAGTACACACCTATGACCCTATGAACCTGCTTAGGATATAATTGATATGATTTAAAGGGCCTACTTTAGTGCTCTACACAGCGCTATGCATAGCACAGCTTATACAAAACTGTATATTATTAATTGAATATATCCGGTTTCCATTCATAGCTGGCTACTTCATGTGGGTGGTCTGGTCGTGTGAACACACTAAGCTACACCCGAACTTTTTGCAGCAAGCAGTGTGCTGCACAAACATGTGCACTGAGCACAAAATATCCTAAAAGTGATATGACACACCTTACTGATGTCAACCTCATCCAGAGGGAATATAAACACTGTACAGGAGCCTACACGAAGTAGATATGCATACACAGTTGCTCCCTTTAGCAATTCATCACATCCATGGCATTAACCCCTCATTTTCATAATATTCATGCTGATAGCCATTTTACAGTGAGCTTATCGAAGGAAGGACACTCAGCAAACTCGGAGCTACAAGTATCCTGTTTTTTGTTTATTTTGTTCTTTATTTCTTTGTTGTTTATAGCACTTTGTGTACTGTGTATTTTTTCTAGCTAGTTTCACTGTGTGTGAGGTATTAACTGGAAATTGTCCACTCTTATTAAGCATCTGTTGGGTTGTTTGTTTATGATAACTTGTTGCAGTTAAACTCTTTTTTCTCGTGGCTCCTTTAGCTGTTTAAAACTTTCATTTAAAGGCTCACTGCTGCTTTTCAGCTGGGAGTAACATTTCTGCAGTTTGTTTCCCACCCTCCGTTCCTGTTGGTATAGTGTTTTTATAGTTGGTGGCTTTGCAGTTGCCCGCCCCTAGTGTAAATTTGATCTGGGACCCTCCTCCCAGTCTAGTGTCATTACCTCATTCTACCCAGTACAGGGAGAGCATTTGAGAAGGCCAATCAGCTTAGTTTCTGCTACTCCTTTCTCTCTTTCCAAAAAAAAAAAAAAACCTGCTTTTACTGTATTTGTGTTTTTTCTTACTTTATTTTGCTTTTGCGTCATCTTAAAAGTACTAAATTGTATTTATTACTGCTTGGTGTAACTCATTGTAAGCCTTTTAGTTTAAGCACCTGGGCTTCAGACCAGTTTTACATTAGGAAGGTTTGTGGTCTGCACTGTAGTGGCAGAACAGGTAGCTTACATCCTTCTAAGTTGGGAACTGCTGATTGAGGGCTCAGTGTCTGTTATTCTAAAAGTGTATTAATTCTGGTTTAAGCACTTGGGCTTGAGGCCAGTTATTTTACATTAAGAGGGTTCGTGTTCTGCACTCTTGTGGGAGGAGAGGCTGGACTCTGCCCTTCTGAGCAGGGAATTTCTGGTTAAAGGCTTATAGTGCCTGCATATTCTAACTGCATTGCTTACTGTACTTATTTCCTTGTTTCACTTGAAAGAAAGTTACTGTTTGTCGTTTTTGCATTTAATTTACCTGTAACACATTGCATTTAAGTTACCTGGCACTTGCTCACTAAAGAAATTATATAAGTCAGCTCTAAAAAATTAAAAGCACTACACCCTCACAAACTCCCCTTGAGTACCTTGTTCCCCATTGGCCCTTTTTTTCAATTATAAAGGAATTCCCAATACTATTCCAGCATGTCCAAAGGTCAGTTGTCAATCTCCTCTCCGGTCCAGCAGGTGAATCTGGGAATCTTGAGGCAATGTTACAACTGCCTCATGTACACAGACAACCCTCTCCTCCTCCCAACAAATTCCAACACATGTGAGAGATGCAACCATATAGCCAAACTGGAGGCTAAGCTCTCTCAACTCAGTACTGGCGTAACCAGTCAGGAGGAGAAGGAAGCCACACTCACTACAATTCCAGTCTCACATAGACCTACCACGACAACAAACCAAACACATAAACACACAAAAACATACTCGGAGGCTCTAAATAAAAATCTGCCTAAGCAGCAGAGACCTCCAAAGCAGACACGCAAGCAACCGCTACCCCAAAATAAAACACGTGCAACACATAACTCACAAAGCCAGTGTGCCGAACAGTCACAGCCCTTAAGGCTAAAGAACACACCTGATACACTTGTAATAGGTGACTCTATCGTCAGGCACACTGACGTCCCGCTCACCAGGCTGAACAAGGAGAAGGTCACGGTGAGCTGCCTGTCGGGCGCTAGGATCCGCCACATAACACAAGCACTCAGGTCACTCCAAGGCAAGTACAAATATGACTCAGTCATTGTCCATGCTGGTGTGAATGACCTGAGACGTGCCTCCCTGGACTACATGAAAAGAGACATAGAGGAGCTCTCTGAGCATGTAGCCCAGGCCGGTATGACCCTGACCTTGAGTAGCATCTTACCCTCACCAAGAATGATGCCACAATATGAAGACAAGATGATCAATTTCAACAATTGGCTTAAGTGTTGGTGTCATTCAAAGGGGATCCAATGCCTGTCAGCCTGGGATGACATGCTCGACAAGCCACGATGCTTCGCTAGGGACGGCTTGCACCTGTCACCCCTGGGCTTTCGGATATTGGCAAAGGCTCTTGCTACCCCATAGTGCCTTTTTTAGGCAAGGCTCAAAAGACAAACCCACCTCCATAGGTATCACAAGGGATAAGAAACTAAGAGTAATGCTACTCAACGCCAGAAGTCTAAACCTCAAGATGCACGCACTCGAAACTCTCCTTAGCATGGAGAACATCTATATCTGTGCAGTAACAGAAACCTGGTTCAAGGCTCCCGAGAGCACCCCAGCACTACCAGGTTATACCTCATACCATGCTTTTCGGCCCCAAAACTTGGAACGAACCACAAAAGGGGGAGTATCAATATTCGTCAAAGATACCCACACCTCCAGGTTGGTGGCACAGCACGAAGCATCAGAGACTATCCATGTGCAACTAACTGTGGGTAAAACTGCCTTCCAGTTTATAGCCTGCTACAGACCACCCTCCCAAACACAGGAACCCCACTTGGCCTTCCTGAGAATACTGGAAAATATGAAGGTCTCTCCAAACACCATTATATTGGGCGACTTCAACTACCCAAACATAGACTGGGAGCATTACTCTAGCTCCAACACCCTAGCCCAAAGGTTCCTAGAATTTATAAACTCAAATGCTATGAAACAACTTGTTACCACTCCCACAAGAGGGGAAAACATACTGGACCTGATCATCACCAACATGGGGACACTATGCTCCAGACCAGAAGTGTATCCCTCACTGGTAAGATCAGACCATAAACTAATCTCACTGGATATTCACATCCCGACCCCACCCCCTGCCCAGAAAACCACAGTGAAAAACTTCTCTAAAGCAAATTTCACACGCCTCAAAACCGAGGAAAAGTCCTTCAAAGCCCCCGGGCCTGTGGAAAATACGGCCCAGACCGCAGAATCCTTTATAAACGCATTCTATGAACACCTTCAGGAATGCATGGATCATGCAATCCCAAATAAAACCAAGACCCAATCCTCCAAAGGCAGACGTCCTGTCTGGTGGACCCCAGCCATAAACAAACTATACAATAGAAGGAAGAAGCTACTACATGATAGAGCAAAATCCCAAAAAGGGAAGGCATCTCTGATCAGTATTAGCAAAACTACGGGCACTCATAAAATCGTCTAAGGCCAGCTTCGAGAGAAAAACTGCACAGGACACTAAGGATAATCACAAGGCTTTCATTAGTTATGTTAGGAACCTGGGTGGGAATTCCCAGATATGCTCAGAATTAGTCCAAAATGACAAAAAATACACCGAGCCCACAGACATTGCCAACATCCTAGCTGACAGGTTCAGTGCAAACTTCTCCCCTCTCCCCACCAAAAGGGCAAATATCTATCCCAACAGAGTGCTGCCCCTGACATCTCAGATGCTCAGGTAAGAGCCGCCCTCTCCAAAGCAAAAACACAGCATCAATGGGACCAGATGGTGTCCCGGCTGCCCTT
The DNA here is from genome assembly GCF_019279795.1 of Protopterus annectens. NCBI lineage: Eukaryota > Metazoa > Chordata > Ceratodontiformes > Protopteridae > Protopterus > Protopterus annectens. The sequence continues at coordinate 217,456,830 of NC_056734.1, forward strand.
CATGAACTCCAAGAAGAGCTAAACCCAAACATAAAACTACTGTTCAATCTTAGCCTTACTACAGGATATGTACCCAAAGAGTGGCGTACAGCAACAGTGGTCCCTCTCCACAAAGGTGGTGCCTCAATGGATCCTGGAAACTATCGCCCCATAAGCCTGACTAGCTTGGTCTGCAAAGCTATGGAAAGGATCATCATGGACCTCATAAATAAAGATATTGGGGACCTACAGACACTGGATCCTACCCAGTTTGGTTTTGTTAAGGGCAGATCCTGCCTCTTAAACCTGGTCGATTTCTTTGAAACAGTCACCAAGGCCATTGACGAGGGGAAGGTGGTCCACACAGCCTACCTGGACCTCGCAAAAGCCTTCGATACAATACCCCACTCGGGCATTATAGACAAGCTCACCAGCTTAAATATAAACCCCTATTTCACTAGATGGGTTGCAAACTGGCTCAAGGACAGAACCCACATGGTTAGAATTGCTGGAGCCATGTCAGACTCCAAACCAGTTGCAAGTGGCATCCCACAAGGCTCAGTCCTGGGACCTCTCTTGTTCGGTATATATTTCTCGGTGGTACAGGCCAACACGGAAGGACTGTGGCTGACCAAGTTCGCAGATGACTGCAAACTGGGTCCCATAATCAACTCTCCAGCCGACACAAGCATCCTCCAAAAGGGCCTCATAGAAACAGACAACTGGTGCCAGAGCCATGGCCTCAAGCTAAACGCCAAAAAGTGTATAGTCATCCCCTTTGGCAAAAACAAAGTGCCCACAAATTACCACATAGGTGGTAATCCATTAAGTACAGAAGAAGTCATTAGGGACCTGGGGACCCAAGTTGATAGCAATCTCTCATTTGACAACCACGTGGCCAAAGTGGTTAGAAAAACATTTTATATAGCCCACCTAATCATGAAGGGATTCACATCTAGATCAGGGAGGTCATCGCCTCTTTACTCATCCCTCATCAGGCCCATAATTGAGTACAATGCCCCTTTTGGGATGTACCTTACCAGACACCTGCAGCAACTGGAAAGACCCCAAAAGTACCTCACCAAGAGGATCAAAGGGCTCAAACAGATGCCATATGCTGCCCGGTTAAAGAAACTCCAGCTCTACTCAGTGGCATACCGCCTGCTCAGAGGCGATCTGTGCCTGACGATAAAGCCATGTCCAACCCAGAATTAATGGACATGCTGCACCTCAGAAAATCCAAATCCCATCGAGCTACGCTCGAGAGACTTGAACCTCAGCACTGAAATAAATAGGACATGCTGGAGGGACAGATTCATAACCCAGAGGCCCCTTCACTCTGGAATAAAATCCCAGTCCAGGTTAGGCAGAGTCCCACATTGACTCTCTTCAAGAGGAATCTTGATGAGTGGATGGGAGATCGTAGGTTTACCCTGGCTATCACTTCTGTGTCACTGTTAGACAGAGGCACAGTATACTAACCTCAAAAAAAGGCATAGCAAAATTAATTTAAAATGGGTGGCGAAAGCCAAACACACTCTGGCTAGGCTTATAAATGCCCTAGGGCAGATAGCCTAGTATGAACCTATGAACCTATGAACCTATGAACAACACAGTTCATACCCATGTAAGCTGAGTAACATCACAAATGCACTATTGTACAGACCCAATGCAAGGTCCTATAGTACATTTGTCTAAAGTACATTATAAGTGTTATTTTATGAGTTTTTATTTTATTTTTATGTTAAGTATGTTTGCACAATGCAGCGCATAGTGCAAACATGCGAAAATTAATAAAAACAAATTATTAATTTCACATAATCCCTGCTGTTTCCCGACATCCACAATGTATGTTTTGAACATTTATGTATGTTATCTTACCTTTTCAGGGGCATTATGTCCATATTTGTCGACTTTTACATCCCCTTTTTTCAGTGTAGACTCCTGTACGCAAAAAATTTCCACAAACACTACTAACATGGAGACGGAGTCTGCATTATGGCTTGTTGGGTCACTCCACCTGGTAAATCTGCATAAAATCTAGCTAGTTAAGGCAAAATTTGCATTCCACAAAAGGTTTCCTAGCTGCATGTGCTTGTGCACCACTACACAGAGTTTACTGAATCTAAAACTGTTCACGCCCTTGTGCTCATTACGGATAAAAAGTTTCATGTTAGCTTTATTGAATTTCCCTGGTTGATTTATTTTTTATAATTCAATATGCTAGGACTTACATTTTGCTTAACATTTGTACTGTGCTGTATTTGCCTTGCCTATTATTTATAGTGGTGTTGTACTGTTTCTGCCTCTTGTTGTCTCCACTGTGTTTTTTTCTCAGGGTAGCTCAAGCTAGTTTCAGGGAGGGGTTGTTAAGCCAGCCCACATCCTAGCTGTTAGTCATTGCCTGAGGTGTATCTTGCTGTAATTCTAATACAGACTGCATTTCTATGAACTGCTGGAAAGCTGATAGATTTGCTGTGAGCTGCATAATTGGAATCTATTTCAAACTGATAAGTACACTTTTTGCAACTTAATTTGCACTGTGCTGTATTTATACAATTGCCTATTATTTATAGTGGTGCTGTACTGTTTCTGTCTCTTGTTGTCTCCACCACTGTGTTTCTCCCATCCACCCTCCCTGTTCCTGTTTTGGTGTTAATCTTTGGTGGCTTTGAAACTGCCCGCCTCTCTTGTACGTTGGTATTTGGATACTCCTTCTGGGCCTATCTCATTTGCTCACTCAACTGAGTGCAGTGAGATCATATTCTGATTTCAGGCACTCCTACTGTGTACAAAGAGAGCATTTGAGAAGGACAACCCCTGCAGCCTGCTGTATTCCCTCTGTCAAAAAAAAAAATATATATATATATATATATATATATTCAGCTGCTCTTACTGTAACTGTCTAAGTTGCTGTTCTGCATGCTGTTATCTGTTCAGTTGTTCTTACTCTGCACTTATTACTGCTTGTTAGTAGCCTTCTAATTTAATGCCTTCTGCACTTGTTTTTTAGTCATTTGTTAATTTAATTGCATTTAATTAAACTGTGTTTGCCGTAATATTGATACACGTGTGCTAGCCTGCATTGCATTTGAATTGCATTTACTGCTGTTTTAGCTGATTTTCTGTAAAAAAAAGAAAAAAAATTCCTAGTTTGTTTCCTGCCTTTCCTGTAACTTGTCTAGTCCAGATACAGACTTGCTGTATCCAGGACTGTTTGTAAGCTCCTGAGCCCCCCAAGCCTTTCTGTGCTGGAGGGAAGCCTTCTAGCTTATCAGTGGGAGTGGTAAGCACTAGGTAGTCTATCTACCACAGGAGGAGAGGTTTCTGGCCCAGAAATTATAGTTAATTGGCCATTTGGGAAGCTCTTCCATCTCTTTCAACCTTCTGATTCAAAAGCCTGTGTTTGTGCTTGTTTCCTGCCTTTCCTGTTACTAGTCTAGTCCAGGTACAGATTTACTGTATCCAGGACTCTTTGTAAGCTTCTGAGCCGCCCCCTAGCCTTTCTGTGTTGGAGGGAAGCCTTCTAGCTTATCAGTGGGAGTGGTAAGCATCAGGTAGCCTATCTACCATGGGAAGAGTGGGTTTTGGCTCATAAATTGTAGTTTATTGGCCGTTTAGGCAGTTTTCCATCTCTTTCAACTTGCTGGCTTAAAAGCCTGCGTTTGCGCTTGTTCCCCAACTTTCCTGTAACTAGTCTAGTCCAGGTACAGATTTGCTGTATCCAGGACTCTTTGTAAGCTTCTGAGCCCCCCCAAGCCTTTCTGTGTTGGAGCGAAGCCTTCTAGCTTATCAGTGGGAATGGTAAGCACTAGGTAGCCTATCTACCACAAGAGGAGTGGTTCTGGCCCAGAAATTGTAGTTTGTCGGCCGTTTGGGCAGTTTTTTCCATCTCTCTCAACTTTCTGGTTTTAAAGCCCATGTTTTCACTTGATCCCCACCTTTCCCATAACTAGTCTAGTCCAGTTACAGATTTGCTGTATCCAGGACTGTTTGTAAGCTTCTGAGCCCCCCAAGCCTTTGTGTTGGAGTGCAGCCTTCTAGCTTATCAGTGGGAGTGGTAAGTACTAGGTAGCCTGTTTACCACAAGAGGAGTGGTTCTTGGCCCAGGAATGGTAGTTTATTGCTCATTCGGGAAGTTGTCCATCTCTTTCAACTTTCTGGTTTAAAAGACCACATCTGCGCTTGTTTCCCATCTTTCCTGTAACTAACCTACTGGAAAGCACTAGAAAGCCTTAAACTGATACAAGTCCTCTAGCTTAAAAGAGAGACTTTGGAGTGATTGAGTATCAGTTTTCTGTATTTTCTTGCTGTACTTAACTATTTTCCGCCTAAACACTGATTTTTTCCAGCACTTATTGTAATTTAAAAGCTTGTTTTTTTCACATATTGTACTTATTTGACTGCCTGCACTTTTAAAAAAGTTGTTTTTTTGTTTAAATAAATTGTTTAACTGTTGTAAACTACACACTAAAGTGAGATAGCCTTTTCTGATCGCTTGTAGTCATTTAAAGCTGTTTTAAGTGTACTTTCTACTGTTTTTGCCTTATCATTTCAAAAAAAAAATGTCTTGTTTCCTGCCTTTCTAAGCTAGTATAGTCCAGTTTTCAGGCTAGTGCTGAATTCAGGGCTGTGTTACAAGTTTCTGAGTTGCCCATACCTTACTTGGATAGTGGGAAGTTTCTCTGTTCACCTGTGAGAGAGGGGAACTTTGAGCAGCCATCTGTCCATGGAGGTGTGGTTCCAGCCCAGAAGTTAGTAGTTTAAAAACTGCGTTTGCATGGTTTTGTGCGCCGGGCAGCACCGGTTAGCTAGGGTTAAATTATTCCCGACTCCACTAAGTCTCCTCTTCAGTTTTTCACTTGAAACTAGTCTAACTCTCAACCTAAGCACTCAAAAAGCATCCTACAGTCCAGCACTTGCTCAGACCTAATAGCAAGCACTAATATACCCTGACACTTGACTTCCCAGCAGGGCAAGGCTCTTTATCCACCCCTCACCAACCAAGCGACTAAGCAGCTCACCCTACTATTCAGGCATGACCAAAGGGCAACTTCAGGTGCAATCTCCAGTCCAGCTGGTGAATCTGGGTATCATGAGGCAATGTTACAACTACCTCATGTACACAGACAGCCCTCTCCTCCTACCACAAAACACTAACATATGCGAGAGATGCAGTTATACAGCCAAACTGGAGGCTAAGGTCTCTCCACCCAAGACTGGAACAGACAGTCATGAGGAGAAGGTTAGCACTTGCACCACACCTCCAGCCTCACAAAGACCTACTAAACCAGCACTGGCAAAAAATACACATAAATACACAAAATAATACTCGGAGGCTCTAAATAAAAATCTGCAAAAGCATCAGAGAGCTCCAAAACAGACACCCACAAAACTTGCACCTCCCGTCACAAACCAGACAGCACATAAAACACAAAATCAATGTGCTGCACAATCACAGCCTTTAAGGTGAAATAACATACCTAACACACTAGTAATAGGTGACTCAATAGTCAGGCACACTGACGCCCCACTCACTAGGCTGGACAAGGAGAAGTTTACTGTTAGCTACCTATCGGGAGCCAGAATCTGCCACATAACACAAGCACTCAGGTCACTCCAGAACACATACAAATATGACTCTGTCATTGTTCATGTTGGTGTGAATGACCTGAGATGTACCTCCCTGGACTACATGAAAAGAGACATAGAAGAGCTCTCTGATCATGTAGCCCAGACGGGTATGACCCTGACCCTGAGTAGCATCCTACCCTCACCAAGAATGATACCTCAGTATAAAGAAAAAATGATCAATTTCAACAATTGGCTAAGCTTCTGGTGTCATTCAAAGGGGATCCAGTGTCTGTCAGCCAGGGATGACATGCTCGACAAGCCACGTAGCTTCGCAAGAGACGGCTTGCACCTGTCACCCCTTGGCTTTCAAATACTGGTCAAGGCTCTTGCTGCCTCCATAGTGCCTTTTTTAGACAAGGCTCAAAATTCAAACCCACCACCGTAAACAGCACAAGTAAAAAAATGAGGGTTATGCTACTCAACACCTGGAGTTTAAATCTCAAAATGCATGCGCTCGAAGCACTCCTAAGTATGGAGAACATCAACATCTGTGCAGTAACTGAAACCTGGTTCAAGGCTCCAGAGAGTACTCCAGCACTACTGGGTTACAACTCATACCACATATTTCGGCCACAGAACACGGACCGAAACACAAAAGGAGGGGGTGTATCCATATTCATCAAGGATACTCACACCTCCAGGTTAGTGACGCAGCATGTTACCTCTGAGATTATCTATGTGCAACTGACATCAGGCAAATCTGCAATGCAAATTGTGGCCTGCTACAGATCACCCTCCAAGACCCAGGACCACCACTCCGCCTTTCTGGAGACACTGGAAAACATGAAGGTCCTACCGAACACCCTGATATTGGGCAATTTCAATTACCCTACTATTAACTCGGAAAACTACTTGAGTACAAACTCTCAGGCTCAGCGCTTCCTGGAATTTATCAACTCAAATGCCCTGGATCAGCTGGTAAACTCCCCTACCAGAGGCCACAACATATTGGACCTGGTCATCACCAACATGGGCGACAGGTGTTCCGTACTGGAGGTCAACCCGTCACTGGTTAGATCAGACCATAAACTAATCACCCTGGATGTCCACACCCCACCACCACCCCAACCAAGGAAACCACAGTGAAAAACTTTTCTAAAGCAAACTTCACCTTACTTAAGGCAGAGGTGGTAAGTTTCACAGCCCCCACGCTAAAGGATAACACTGCCCAAGATGCAGAATCCTTTACAATTGCACTTTATGAGCACCTACAAGGATGCATGGATACCTAGCAAGACCAAGACTTACTCCCCTAAGAGTACGAAACCAGTCTGGTGGACCCCTGCCATAAACAGGTTATACAACAGAAGGAGGAAACTAGTTCAGAAAAAAAGCAAATCCAGAAAAAAGCAAATGCAGTTAAACGCTTTCTCTAGAGGCTCCTTTAGCTGTTTAAAACTTTCATTTAAAGGCTCACTACTGCTTTTCTGCTGTGAGAAACATTTCTGCAGTTTGTTTCCCACCCTCCCTGCCTATTGGTATGTTGTTCTTATAGTTGGTGGCTTTGCAGTTGCCCGCCCCTACTGTAGATTTGATCTGGGACCCTCTTTCCAGTCTAGTGTCATTACCTCATTCTACCTAATACAGGGAGAACATTTGAGAAGGCCAATCAGCTTAGTTTCTGCTACTCCTTTCTCTCTTTCCACTAAAAAAAAAAAAATAAATTATAAGCTTGTTTCCTGCCTTTCCTATGGGTAGTCTAGTCTAGATATAGATTTGCTGTGTCCAGGACTATTTGTAGGCTTCTAAGCCCCCAAGCCTTTCTGTGTTGGAGGGAAGCCTTCTAGCTTAATTTTGTTTCTTAGAACTAGCCAGTTTCTTTGCTCCAGCACTCAAGTCTGTTTCATTGAGCTCAGCACTTGTTCAGAACTTATTGTAAGCACTAAACAAGCTACAAATTACTACAGCGCTCAACTTTCCTCACTGTCTAGAGGAAAATAGTTTCTAGTACTTAACAAATAAGCACCTATCCAGGCATGTCTAAGGGTCAGCTTCTGGTGTTTTCTCCTGTCTACCTGATGAATCTGGGCATCTTGAGGCAATGCAGTAATTGCCTCATGTACACAGACAACCATCTCCTCCTACCACCCAACACTAGAACCTGTGAGAGATGCACTTATATAGCCAAACTGGAAGCAACGCTCTCTTCACCTAAGACTGGACTAGACAGTCAAGAGGAGAAGGTAAACACTTGCACCACACCACACTCAGCACATAGTCCCTCAAAACCTACACCACCAAAACACATACATAGAAACACAAAACACAAACCTACATTCGCGGAGTCTCTCAGTAAAAACCTGCCCAAGCAACAGGGACCTCCAAAGCAGAAACATAAGCAACCTCCACCCCCCCAACACAACCCAAATGACACATAGCCCACAAACTCAGTGTGCCACTCAACCATAGCCCATAAGGCATAACAACATACCCAACACTCTAGTCATAGGTGACTCTATAGTCAGGCACACTGATGTTCCACTCACCAGGCTAAACAAGGAGAAAGTTACTGTCAGCTACCTGTCAGGTGCCAGGATCCGCCACATAACGCATTCACTCAGGTCACTCCACAACAAATGCAAATATGACTCTGTCATTGTCCATGTTGGTGTGAATGACCTGAGACGTACCTCCTTGGACTACATGAAAAGGGACATGGAGGAGCTCTCCGATCTTGTAGCCCAGGCAGGTATGACCCTAGCCCTGAGTAGCATCCTGCCATCACCCAGAATGATACCACAATACAAGGACAAAATGATTGACTTCAACAATTGGCTAAGCTTCTGGTGTCATTCTAAGGGGATCCAGTATCTGTCTGCCTGGGATGACATGATCGACAAACCACGATGCTTTGCCAGAGATGGCCTGCACCTGTCTCCCCTGGGATTCCGGATACTGGCTAAGGCTCTAGCCACCCCTATAGTGCCTTTTTTAGGCAAGGTTCAAATGACAAATTCACCACTCTAACAGGTACAGGCAAGAAGAATCTGAGGGTATTGCTACTCAATGCTAGAAGTCTAAACCTCAAAATGCACTCACTCGAGGCACTCCTTAAAATGGAGAGCATCGACATCTGTGCAGTGACAGAGACCGGGTTCAAGACTCCAGAGAGTACCCCTGCACTCCCAGGCTATAACTCATACCACACCTTTCGGCCACCTAATCTGGACTGAAACACTAAAGGCGGAGGTGTGTCCATATTCATTAAGGATATCCACACCTCCAGGCTAGTTGCTCAGCATAATGCATCCGAGATTATCCAAGTGCAACTAACTCTGGGCAAGACCGCAATCCAAATTGTAGCTTGCTACAGATCTCCCACCATGCCCCAGGACTCCCACTCCTCATTTCTTGATACACTGGAAAATATTAGGGTACAACCTAACACCCTAATTATGGGTGATTTCAACTACCCTACCATTAACTGGAAAAACTACTTATGTACCAACGCTTGTGCTCAATGTTTTCTGGAATTTATAAATTCCAATGCCATGGATCAACTTATCCACACCCCCACCAGGGACAGCAATATCCTAGACCTGGTTATTACCAGCATGGGCAACGGGTGCTCCACACCAGAGGTCAGTTCCTCATTGGTCAGATCTGACCACAAGCTAATCACCCTGGACATCCATATCCCTCCCCCACCCCCCACTCCCATTAGGGAAACCACAGGAAACAATTTCTCCAAAGCCAACTTCACGCTTCCTAAGACAGAAGTGGCAAACTTCACGACACCCATGCTGATGGACAATAGAGGTATGACTGCTGAATCCTACACAAATGCACTTTATAAGCACTTACACAAGGGCATGGATCTTGCAATCCCTAACAGAACCAAGATGCTATCCTCCAAAAAAAGGAAGCCAATCTGGTGGTCCCCTGCCATAAACAAACTCTACAACAGCAGAAAGAAACTGTTGCAAAAAAGAGTAAAATCCCATGATTGGAGAAACTCCCTGGTCAACCTCATTAAGAAGCTGAGATCCCTTTAAAATCCTCCATAGCTAGTTATGAAAACAAAATCGCCACTGACTCTAAAGACAACCACAAAGCATTCTGTAGCTATGTCAAGAATCTCAATGGCAACATTCAGATCTGCTCTGAGTTACAGCAGAATGGCACTAAATATATAGAACCAACTGATATTGCCAACATCCTGGCAGATAGGATCAGTGCTAACTTTACCCCCCTGTCATCTCATAAAGGGCCTATCTCTATACCAGAAGAATGCAAAGTTCCTGTAATCACGGCTGCACAGGTAAAAAACACACTATCCAAAGCCAAGAACACAGCATCCATGGGACCTGACAACATCCCAGGCTGTGTTCTACATGAACTACAGAACAAACTGGCACCCCACCTAAGTACCATATTCAATCATAGCCTCACCTCAGGCTATGTGCCCACTGAATGGCGCACAGCAACAGTTATCCCACTCCACAAAGGGGGAGCCACCACAGACCCTGGAAACTACTGCCCCATTAGCCTAACGAGCCTGGTCTGCAAGGCTATGGAACGTATCATCATGGAACTTATAAACAATGACATTGGAAATCTCCAAACTCAGGACCCCACCCAGTTCGGGTTTGTAAAAGGCAGATCATGTCTTCTAAACCTGACAGACTTCTTTGAAGCAGTCACCAAAGCCGTAAATGAGGGTAAGGTGGTTCACACAGCCTATCTAGATCATGCCAAGGCTTTCGACACCATCCCCCACTCTGGAATTATAGACAAACTCACTACACTAGGTATAAATCCCTATGTCACAAGATGGGTTGCCAGCTGGCTCACTGACAGAACCCACACTGTGAAAGTAGGAGACTCCAAATCCAACTTCAGACCAGTGACAAGTGGAGTACCACAGGGTTCAGTCCTAAGTCCTCTCCTGTTTGGTATCTACTTCTCTAAAGTACAGGCCAACACAGAAGGTTTTTGGCTAATGAAGTTCGCAGATGACTGCAAACTAGGAGCCATAATCAAAACTCCAAAAGATGTGGACATCCTACAAAAGGGCCTCGCTGAGACAGATGTCTGGTGTCAAAGCCATGGCCTCAAGCTCAATGCCAAAAAGTGCATTGTCATCCCTTTTGGTAAAAACTCTGTACCCATGAGCTACCACATAGGTGGTAGTCTACTTAACACCGAAAGTGTGATAAGAGACCTTGAGACACAGATGGACAGTAGTCTCTCCTTTGATAATCACATTGCCACAGTAGTCAGGAAATCCTTCTATGTGGCACACCTCATCACAAAAGGTTTCTCATCCAGGAAAAAAGAGGTAATTGTTCCCCTCTACTCATCACTCATTAGAACCTTTGTAGAGTACAATGCCCCTTTTGGTATGTACCTCATAAGACATCTACAACAACTGGAAAGGCCACAGAAATACCTCAAAAAGAGGATTACCAGCCTCAAACAGATGCCCTACGCAGACCGTCTCAAAAAACTGCAGCTTTACTCCATCGCATATCGCCTACTCAGAGGCGATCTCTGCCTAACACACAAAGCTATGTCAAACCCAGAGCTTTTAGACATGCTCCACTTAAAGAAATCCCAACCCCTACGAGCTACACGCTCTAGGGACCTAAACCTTGTCACCACAATAAACAGAACATGCTGGGGGTATAGATTCCTGTCCCAGAGACTTCCCATACTCTGGAACCAACTACCTATCTATATCAAACAAAGCTCCTCATTAGCACTCTTCAAGAAAAATCTTGATGATTGGATGGGAGATAGGAAATTCACCCCGGGGATCACTTCTGTGGCTCTGCTCGACAGGGGCACAGGAAAATAATTTTCCTTGGGTGGCGAAAGCCAGGGTACCTTTGGCGAGGCTTATATAGGCCCTAGGGCCAATAGCCTAGTACCTACCTATGAACCTATGAACCTATGAACCAAGAAGGAAAGACATCCCTGATCAGTATCAGTAAGAAACTAAGGTCCCTCATAAAATCATACAAGGCTAACTTTGAAAGAAAAATAGCCAAGGATTCGAAATATAACCACAAAGCCTTCTTTAGCTATGTCAAGATTCTAAGTGGCAACTCGCAGATATGCTCTGAGCTAGTGCAAAATAGCACAAAATATACTGAACCTACTGATATTGCCAACATCCTGGCAGATAGATTCAGTGAAAACGTCACCTCCCTCTTACCTTCAAAAGGGCCCACAACAATACCGGAAAAGTGTAGTGTCCCGGCAAATCACAGAAGCACAGGTGAAAACAGCCCTTTCAAAAGCCAAAAACACAGCATCAGTGGGGCCAGATGGTGTCCCAGGCTGCGTCTTGCATGAACTATAGAACAAACTAACCCCCCACCTAAACACGCTGTTCAACCTCAGCCTCTCCACAGGCTACGTGCCCTTAGAATGGTGCACAGCAGCGGTTACTGTGCTCCACAAAGGAGGGGTGACAACTGACCCTGGTAACTATCACCCCATAAGCCTGACTAGCCTGGTCTGCAAGGCTATGGAGCACATCATCATGGAACTCATTAATAAAGACATTGGGAACCTCCAAACACTTGACCCGGCCCAGTTTGGCTTTGTTAAGGGCAGATCATGCCTACTAAACCTGGTTGGCTTCTTCGAGACAGTCACCAAGGCCATAGACGAGGGAAAGGTGGTTCACACAGCCTACCTTGATCTTGCCAAAGCGTTCAACACCATTCCTCACTTGGGTATTATAGAAAAACTCACCAGCCTGAACATAAAACCCTATGTCACAAGATGGGTTGCCAACTGGCTTACAGACAGAACTCACATGGTAAGAATAGCGGGCTCCAGGTCCGACTCTAAACCAGTCACAAGTGGTGTCCCACAAGGCTCGGTTCTGGGACCCCTACTGTTCAGCATATATTCCTCAGAAGTACAGGCAAGCATAGGAGGACTATGGCTAACCACGTTCGCCGATGACTGCAAACTGGGAGCCATAATTGACTCTCCGGCTGACACAGACATCCTTCAAAAAGGCCTTACTGAGACAGACACCTGGTGTCAAAGTCATGGCCTCAAGCTAAATGCCAAAAAATGCATAGTCATCCCATTTGGGAAAAACAAAACACCCACGAATTACCACATAGGTGGCAGCCCCCTTAATACAGAAGAGGTAATAAGAGATCTGGAGACCCAGGTAGATAGTAATCTCTCCTTTGACAATCATATTGCCAAAGTAGTTAGGAATTCCTTCTATGTGGCCCATCTAATTACTAAGCGGTTTGCATCTAAAAATAAAGAGGTTATAGTACCCCTCTACTCATCACTCATCAGACCCATCATAGAGTACAATGCCCCATTTGGGATGTACCTCACAAGACACTTCCAACAGCTGGAAAGACTACAAAGGCACCTCACCAAGAGGATTACTGGCCTCAAACATATGTCCTATGCAGCTCCGGCTGTACTCAGTAGCATATCGCTTACTCAGAGGTGACCTCTGCCTGACTTACAAAGCCATGTCCAACTCAGAATTGATGGACATGCTCCACCTAAAGAAATCCAAGTCACTGCGAGCCACGCGCTCTAGTGAGCTAAACCTCGCCACAACAATAAATAGAACATGCTGGTGGGATAGATTCCTGTCACAGAGACTCCCCATTCTTTGGAACACAATTCCTAACTACATTAGGCAGAGCCCCTCACTAACACTCTTCAAGAAAAGCCTTGATGAGTGGATGGGTAACAGAAAATATACCCCTGGGATCACTTCATTGGCTCTGCTTGACAGAGGCTCAGTTAATTAATCAATGGGGAGGTGAAAGCCGACACACTCTGGCTAGGATTAAAAATGTCCTTGGGCAGATAGCCTAGTACCTACCTATGAACCTATAAACCTATTTGGCATGTTTATCATGGTTTATGACTTTTATGTTTGTTTACCGAGGTAGTGCACTGATCAGTACTGGTCAATTTATGGATCAGCCAGAGTGAAATACAGATAATTTCACAAACAAAACATACAGAAATTTAAGCAAAACAAAGTAGTTCAAACTAGTTAAATAGGAAAACTATATATATATATATTTATATATGGGTCTGTATTAGAACATTGAAGTTTCAGAACTTCGACTGTTCTAATATCGACCCCTAGTAACCGAAAACTGATAACATCGAAAATTCAGAACAGCAAATTTTTTCCCTAGGACACACAACACAAACACACCAAACAAACAGCAATCCACACACATACAGCTAAAATCTTACATATAACCCTACACTAAACTGTACATACACCACTATCTACCCACTTACCTTAACCCAAACCCTAACCCTAAGGTCCATTACTATTACACACACACCTCACCCGCGCCCTAACCCTAACTCACCTACCCCGCCCTAACCCTCACGTCCACACATTTGCACACTTACCTGACCCGCGCCCTAACCCTAACTCACCTAACCCGCCCTAACCCTCACGTCCACACAATTGCACACTTACCTGAACCCGACCCATAACTTTCCACCACAGTGCTGAAAATAGCAAAGCGGCAGGAACGGACAACCAAATCCTTTCCCTAGGAAAGAATTTGGTTTTCTGTAACTTCGCTATTTTCAGCTTTCGCTGAATAGGGGTCGATATTAGAACATTCGAAGTTCTGAAACTTCAATGTTCTAATATAGACCCTATATATATATATATATATATATATATATATATATATATATACTCATATGTATATATATATATGGGTCTATATTAGAGCATCGAAGTTTCAAAACTTCGAATGTTCTAATATCAAACCCTATTCAATGAAAGCTGAAAATATCGAAGCAACAGAAAACCAATTTTTTTCCTAGGGAAAGAATTCAGTTGTCCGTTTCTGTTGCTTTGGTATTTTCAGTGCTGTGGTGGAAAGTTACAGGTTGGGTTCAGGTAACTGTGCGATTGAGTGCGGGTTAGAGTAGTTAGGGTTAGGGTGCGGGTTGGGTATGTGTGCGATTCTGTGGGCGTGAGGGTTTGGGCGGGTTAGGTGAGTTAGGGTTAGGGCGTGGTTCAGGTAAGTGTGCAATTGTGTGGACATGAGGGTTAGGGCGGGGTAGGTGAGTTAGGGTTAGGGAGCGGGAGAGGTGAGTGTGCGATAGTGACGGACCTTAGGGTTAGGGTTTGGGTTAAGGTAAGTGGATAGTTAGTGGTGTGTGTGTATAGTTTAGTGTAGGGTTAGATGTAAGATTTTAGGTGTATGTGTGTGGATTGCTGTTTGTTTGGTGTGCTTGTGTTGTGTGTATGTGTTTTGGAACAGCAATTTTTTTCCCTAGGAAAAAATTTGCTATTCTGTCTGTTTGATGTTTTCAGCTTTCACTGAATAGGGTTTGATATTAGAACATTCAAAGTTTTGAAACTTGGATGTTCTAATATAGACCCATATATATATATATATAGATCTAGGACTTTTGATCGAAAGATCAAAAGCCCGAATCCATTACCACCGAGCACACTTTAACAAAAGCGCTTCATTGAAAAAGCGCTTTCATTAAAGTATGTTAAAAAAAAACACAAAATCTACTTGAATGCAGGGAGGCAAACCCCCTTGCACCAGCTGCTCCCCTCACACCCCCCCTACTTTAATATTCTCACTCTGAGGTCGCACTACAGTGTGGAAAAGGGAATTTTTCGTTACTGCACCGTAGTATGACAGGAACAACAAGCATACTTACACAAAAGTGCTGTTTCGGTGAACGGCACTTTCGCGCAAGTATACTCACCAAATTGGGATTCGGTGAAAGATGCAGTCGAGCATCTGTACGGATCCCATATATATATATATATATATATATATATATATATATATATATATATATATATATTTTCACACAAACACACATGCGCGCACACACACACACACACACACACACACACACACACACACACACACACACACAGACACACACACACATTTTATTAAACAAGAAGTGTAATGCAACAATTATATACATTAGTTTCTAAAGTGGGTCAACGTTTAGTAAATATGTGAGAGGAGGAGACTTGAAAAGCACATAGGGAAGGTATGCTATGTGATAGGTCCTGTGATGAAGCAAGATTATTTGACTTGGATGAAGAATCACTTTTTAGGCACATTCTGAATTTGGAGTAAGTGTTGATTTCCTTTAGGTCAGTGGGAAAGAGCTTGTCAGAGAGTAGGTGCCCGGGAAGAAAATGCATGTGCAGTGCTTTGTGAGTTTGGTTCTAGAGGTAATGGCAGTTGGTGTGGCTTGTAAGTAGTGACTCAGGTTATATAAGTAGTTTTTTTTCATGAAGTTTTGCTGCAAGAGGGCTAAATGTCTGGAGTTGGAGTAGTTTATAGAGTTGATATCCTAACAGTAGGCTGGATCTTTGTTTTATTGGTAACTATTAATTCTGGTTATACTGTTAATTTTATAACAAGCATAGAGTAATGATAAATAGTTAATGAAATGATTGGGCAGGGGCGGCCCGTGCTATTGGACTGCTGGACTGCAGCCCCCTCAACTTTAAAATAACAAAAATAAAAAGAAATAAATAGAAAAAAAAAATTTAAAAATCGCGGACTTCGCGCATGCGCACTAGTCGTCCTGACTGCTGCTGAGATAGTCTGGAGCATGCGCAGATTGTCTCAGCAGCAGTCCTGACTAGGAAACATGGAGAACAGAGCTGGGAAGATCTCGCAATGGGCAGGGTCAGATGTGCGCGGGTTTTGGATAGGGATCGGATGTGCGGTGGTGGTTTACAGGCAGGTGTGTGTGTGTGTGTGTGTGTGTGTGTGTGTGTGTGTGTGTGTGTGTGTGTGTGAAAATGCCCCAGGTGCAATATACTGGTGGTTAGACTCATGGTGGTGTGGTAGGGAATACCTCAGGCTTGAACCATGCAGGTGTTATAGACCTGAATTCCCTACCCACCACCATTTGTAAAAAAATTGCAGATTTTTGCCTCATATTTGATCTGATCTATTCCTCATAATATCTGTGGTTTGTAAATACTGCAATGCTTAATATTTGATGGTGCAGTGGTAGCATTGTTGCCTCCCAGCTGCAGGTTTTTGGGTTTGATTCTTGGCTGGGGTGCCTTCTTTGTGGGGGGGGGGTCTGTATCTTCTCCCTGTGTTTGTGTGGGTTTGCTTTTGTGTCCTCCCATGTTACAAAGACATGTCTGCATTATGTCTTCCTGGGCCTCTGCTGAAAATTGTTTCTTTTTGTTCCAAGTCAGACTGTCCTGATTAACAAATGTTAAATAAAATTGACAGGCATTTGAATTTCAGACTTCAGGTTTCTGAATGTTTACTTCCTTACATATTTGATGGTGCAGTGGCAGTATTGTTGTCTCACAGCTATAGGTTTTCTGGTTTGATTCTTGGCTGGGGTGCCTTCTGTGTGGAGTCTGCATCTTATCCCTGTGTTTGTGTGGATTTGGTCTGGTGTCCTGCCATTTTACAAAGACATGTGTCTACAGTATTTCTCCCTGGGCCTCTGCTGAAAATTGTTTTTGTTCCGTCAGAAGTAAAATTGACAGGCATTTGAATTTCAGACTTCATATTCTTCAGAAAATACATAGTAAAACAACTTTTTACTCCAGCAATAAATATATAGTAACACAACCTTTTATTATAGCAATTTTTTAAGTTTATAAGATGACCATTTGAAATTTGTCCTTATTTTTCGGACTGTAATACCCTGTTATTGGCTTTGTCCAGGTTTTTTGTGCTAAGAGTGACAGCTATGGCAAGAACTGAATTCAATGAATATGTTTGAGGGCTGTATTCCCTCATTACTGGGTTTGTCCAGGTGTTTTGTGCTAAGAGGTTGACAGCTATGGTGAGAACTGAATTCATTAAATGATAGCCATTTAAGTTTCAGCCTTCCTCTCTTTCACAAAGCAGTTGATTTGGCCTAGTGATATGTTGCTCTTGACTGTTTTGCACAGGGACCTTGGCAGTAAAATGTACAGTGGTAACACAGCATTTTTCTTTCACAAAGCAGGTGATTTGGCATAGTGGTATGTTGTTCTGACTCTTTTGCACAGGGACCTTGGCAGTAAAATGTATGGTGGTAACACAGCATTTTATTCTAGCAGCTTTCCAAGATTATACAAGCAATGTTTAATGGGTCCCTGGTTTTTGCCCTTTTGACCCACCCCAATAAATTTGGCTTTTTCCAGACTTCTTGTGCTGCGAAGTTGAGATGCAGTTGAGTATTGAGTAGATTTTACAAGGAGCTGAGAGCTGCAGGGGAAGAGAAGTTTAGTGCTGATTATGCTAAGTCAGCTCACATTGCTAATAGCACAACAGGTTGTGTATTTGCTTTTAATGCAGAAGGTTGTTGGTTCTACTCCCATAAGGGGTGAATGCTGCCGTACTGAAAGTTAAGATACTAACTATGAGCCTGTTATCAGTTTGCCATCCATTTCCTATTGCAGTATTACTAGCTTATTTTTAATGTAATTTAGGCAATTTATTCCTCAGGGGCATCAGACACTTTATTTTTCGATGAAACCATGAAATATAAAGGTGATTGCTAGCAGCAACCTCTTCATTACAGATTTATTTAACGTGGAATTATTTAGATGACTTTTTTACTACTTCAGAGATTGTGCATATTTACTAATAATGGTGGACTGTAGAATTGTGCATATTTACTGATAATAGTGGACTGCAGAAGTTTGAGTAGACTTTTATGATGGAAATGTTCTGAAATGGGCAGTTTTGTTTAATTGTTTACTGGAAAAGTGTTCAAAGCAATAGGAAGGTGTATCAAAGAGCACATGTATGTTTCATATGCAAGGGGCCTATGATTTGAAAACAGCCCAGAATTAATTTTTATCTGCCACGGGTAAAATGTATTTTCTTTGAATGTGGGTTTTAATGTTGTTTCAATGAATGTGAGTTTCAAGGGCAGAGAAGTTTTAATGCCAAGTTTGTTTAGCAGATTTCTTAGTGTTTGTGCTGTAAAATGCAAAATAAAACTTTCAAATGAAGTCCAAATCATCATAGAAGTAAATCAGTATGCACATTAGTGTTTATGGTAAATGGAGTGAAATAGCAAAGTAATGGATCATTGGAATGGCTGCAGGGGGAGGCTCCATTCGACCATGGTTTTGTGAGGGGGAAGGGCGGCAAACTTAGGCAGCCCCAGCTGAACTATACCTCCCAACTGCCCAGATTTTCAAAGAATGAATAGATTTTTTGCTTCTTATTTTTGGTTTGTTCCTCATAAAATTTGTGGTTTTCTGGCAAATCATTTAGGAATTAAGTCACTAAATAATGACACACTAGTTTCAGACTTCATAACCTTCAGAAAAATGCATGCTAAAGTAAGACCTGTTCTATCAACGGTCCCAGTTTATACAAGAGCAATTTTTAATACTGTTTATATGGTCCCCCAATATATTTGGCTTGTCCAGATTTATTGCATAAACAGGTTGAGAGGTGCATGCAAATAAATTGCTTTATAGAATTAGGCATAGCCAAACCTCTCAACTGTCCCTGATTTTGGCTCAAAATGTTGCTCTTCCCCTAATGATCTCTCCGCAAAATAGCAATTTTGGAAGAAAACATGGAGGGTTTATAATTAAGAAATAACTAATAATCAGATTACTTTTATTTCAGAAATGCATGTAGATTATTTTATTTTGTCAGCTGCTCAAGTTAGCAGTACTAATATTAAAGTGTCCCTTCTTTGACAGGTTCCCAGCTGTATTGTGTTGCTATTTTATATTTTTACATCACATTTTTGGTCCATTTTTCATAAAATTGTGTTTTTTTGGCAAATTAGTGACAAATAATTAAAGACTGAAGTTAGAAAATAATGACAGACATTTGAGTTTCAAATTTCATACCATTCAGAAAATTCATACTAATGCAAAACCTCTGTTAGCTTTCTAAGTTTATAAGAGCAACATTTTAAAAATTGTCCTTATTTTTGGGCCTTTGTCCCATTTCTTTGTAAGGCTTTGTCCAGATTTCTTGCTCTGAGATTGAGAGGTATGACAAATGTGTCAGGGCCATCACAAGTCAGCCAGAGACATTTCAAACTGTGACATACTTGTTGCACCCCACTCCCCCATGTAGTGACTCTGGATGTGTCAAAGCAAGGCAAGGAGTAGTTATGCAGTGTAAATGTGCAGAGAATCCCACCCATCCAAGGTAGACACAAGTATTAGAGTGGCTTTTCATCTGTCCTTGATTTTTACAGAATGGTCTGGTTTCTGTCATATTTTTTGTACTGTTGATTTATGCTTATTACTCAAAGTGCCTGTTGCTCTGTGTTTAAGTAGCAATACTTTAATGACCATCAGGTACGCTTGGCTGAGATTGCAAGATGCAAGTAAGCTTTAATAAGCATACTGTTAAAGAATTGCCAACATTGAAAGCCTTTCTGTTGCCATGTAGAGAATACCTAACTAGATAATGTATAAGCCTTGGGTATTGAAATGCATATGACAGTATTTGTAATAAAGGACAGAATTACATTATTTTAAGAGTCTCATTACACTTGGAGACTTCCAGTCATCTCTGCAGGCTTTACCCGTAAACTGAATGCCAATTGCGTGGTCCATAACCTGTACAGTAATCCTTTTAAGCAGTGTATTTTGAGCTTATTTCTTGTTTGCTTTTCATTTTTTACTTTGATCATGTTTACCCCATGAAACATGTAGATGTCAGGCAGCAGGTCTTTTTTTGGATAAGGAACATTTTTACAAGTGGGGGCATCTGAGATTTCTACTTTTAGCATGTTACTTGTTACTTTAATAAAGCTGAATATAAATTATAATTAGAACTGCAGTGCAAGAAGTGGTTTGAGTTGAGTGCTGCTTGTTTTTCTTATAACTGATTTTGACTGGCATTCCATTAATGTATTTAAAAAAAGTAATTTATTTTTTCATGCCTCACAACCTTTTTTGTTTCCGTCTAGATATTAAGCTGTCATGCAGCCAATGCATTGAAATATTTTTATTCTTCTACACTTCATTTTGTCTTGATTGGACTCTCATAATGATGGTTTGGCACCCAGGGCAGTATATTTAGTTTTTGTGGTTTGCTACTACAGGTGTGTGGGTGTGGTAGGGAATACCTCAGGCTTGAACCATGTACCTTGTATGTAGGTGATAAAGAGCTGAAATCCCTACCCACCACCACTTGTAAAAAAAAAAATTGCAGATTTTTGCCTCATATTTGATCTGATCTGTTCCTCATAATATCTGTGGTTTGTAAATGTTACAATGCTTGATATTTGATGGTGCAGTGGTAGCATTGTTGCATCACAGTAGTAGGTTCTCAGGTTTGACACTTGGCTGGGTTGCCTTCTTTGTGGGGTCGGTATCTTCTCACTGTGTTTGTGTGGGTTTGCTTTAGTGTCGTCCCATGTTACAAAGACATGCCTGCATTATTTCTTCCTGGGCCTCTGCTGAAAATTTTTTTTTTGTTCCAAGTCAGACTGTCCTGATTAACAAATGTTAAATAAAATTGACAGGCATTTGAATTTCAGACTTCAGGTTTCTGAATGTTTAATTCCTTGCATATTTGATGGTGCAGTGGTAGTATTGTTGCCTCATAGCTATAGGTTTTCTGGTTTGATTCTTGGCTGGGGTGCCTTCTGTGTGGAGTCTGCATCTCTTACCTGTGTTTGTGTGGATTTGCTCTGGTGCCCTGTCATTTTACAAAGACGTGTCTGCAGTATTTCTCCCTGGGTCTCTGCTGAAAATTGTTTTGTTCTGTCAGCAGTAAAATTGACAGGCATTTGAATTTCAGACTTAATGTTCTTCAGAAAATACATAGTAACACAACAGTAACACAACCTTTTATTCTAGCAATTTTCTAAGTTTATAAGATGAATATTTGAAATTTGTCCCTATTTTTGGGACTGTATTCCCTCATTATTGGCTTTGTCCAGATTTTTTGTGCTAAGGTTGACAGCTATGGCAAAAACTGAATTCACTGAATATGTTTGAGGGCTGTATTCCCTCATTACTGGGTTTGTCCAGGTGTTTTGTACTAAGAGGTTGCCAGCTATGGTGAGAACTGAATTCACTAAATGATAGCCATTTAAGTTTCAGTCTTCCTCTCTTTTACAAAGCAGCTGATTTGGTGTGGTGGTATGTTGCTCTGACTGTTTTGCACAGGAACCTTGGCAGTAAAATGTATGGTGGTAACACAGCATTTTATTCTAGCAACTTTCCAAGATTATACAAGCAATGTTTAATGCGTCCCTAGTTTTTGGGCTTTTCATCCCTCCCCCCCCCCAATACATTTTGGCTTTTTCCAGTTTTCTTGTGCTGCGAAGTTGAGATGCAGTTGAGTATTGAGTAGATTTTACAAGGAGCTGAGAGCTGCAGGGGAACAGAAGTTTAGTGTTGCTTAAGTGAAGCTGATTTGCCTTGTTCATAGCACAACAGGCTGTGTACTTGCTTTTGATGCAGAAGGCTGTGGGTTCTACTTCCACAAGGGGTGGATGCTGCCATACTGAGAATGTTCCTCTTGCAATATTACTAGCTTAATTTTTTAATGTAATATAGGCAATTTATTCCTGAGGGGCAACAGACACTTTATTTTTCGATGAAACCATGAAATATAAAGGTGTTTGCTAGCAGCAACCTCTTCATTAGTTACAGATTTCTTTAATGTGGAATTATTTAGATGACTTTTACTTCTTCAGAGATTGTGCATATTTACTGATAATGCAAAGCAGACATCCAAGCAAACGCTACCCCAAAACAAAACACGCACAACACATAGCCCACAAAGTCAGTGTGCCAAGCAGCCACAGCCCTTAAGGCTGAATAACACACCTGATACTCTTGTAATAGGTGACTCTATTGTCAGACACACTGACATCCCACTCACCAGGCTGAACAAAGAGAAGGTCACAGTGAGCTGCCTGTCGGGCGCTAGGATCTGCCATATAATGCAAGCACTCAGGTCACTCCAAAGCAAATACAAATATGACTCAGTCATTGTACATGCTGGTGTGAATGACCTGAGACGTACCTCCCTGGACTACATGAAAAGAGACATAGAGAAGCTCTCTGATCATGTAGCCCAGGCCGGTATGACCCTGACCTTGAGCAGCATCTTACCCTCACGTAGAATGATGCCACAGTACAAAGACAAAATGATCGATTTTAACAATTGGCTAAAATTTTGGTGTCATTCAAAGGGGATACAGTGTCTGTCAGCCTGGGATGACATGCTCGACAAGCCACGTTGCTTCGCTAGGGACGGCTTGCACCTGTCACCACTGGGCTTTTGGATATTGGCAAAGACTCTTGCCACCCCCATAGTGCCTTTTTTAGGCAAGGCTCAAAAGTCAAACCCACCTCCATAGACAGCACAAGGAACAAGAAACTAAGGGTAATGCTGCTAAACGCCAGCAAGATGCACACACTCGAAGCTCTCCTCAGTATTGAGAACATCGATATCTGTGCAGTGACAGAAACCTGGTTCAAAGCTCCAGAGAGCACTCCAGCACTACCAGGTTATACCTCATATCATGCTTTTCGGCCCCAAAACCTGGACCGAACCACAAAAGGAGGGGGAGTTTCCATATTTATCAAGGATATTCACACCTCCAGGTTAGTGGCATTGCACGAAGTATCGGAGATCATCCCTGTGCAACTAACAGTGGGCAAGACTGCTTTTCAGTTTATAGCATCCTACAGACCACCCTCTCAAAGTCAGGAATCCCACTCAGCTTTCCTGAAAACATTGGAGAACATGAAGATCTCTCCGAACACCATTATATTGGGCGACTTCAACTACCCAAACATAGACTGGGAACACTACTCAAGCCCCAGCACGTTAGCCCAAAGGTTCCTGGAAATTATAGTGTTTATGGTAAATGGAGTGAAATAGCCAAGTAATGGTTCATTGGAATGGCTGCAGAGGCTCCATTCAACCATGATTTTGTCAGGGGGGAAGGGCAGCAAACTCAGACAGGCCCAGCTGAACTATACCTCCTAAATGTCCAGATTTTCAAAGAATGAATAGATTTTTGCTTCTTATTTTTGGTTTGTTCTTCATAAAATTTGTAGTTTTCTGGCAAATCATTTAGGAATTAAGTCACTAAATAATGATACACTGAGTTTCAGACTTCATAACCTTCAGAAAAATGCATGCTAAAGTAAGAACTGTTATTCTATCAACTGTCTCAATGTATACAAGAGCAATTTTTAGTACTGTTTATATGTTCCCCCAATATATTTGGCCTTGTTCAGATTTACTGCATTAACAGGTTGGGAGGTACATGCAAATAAATTGCTTTATAGAATTAGGCATAGCCAACCTCTCAACTGTCCCCAATTTTGGCTCAAAATGTTGCTCTTCCCCCTAATAATCCCTCCGCAAAATAGCAATTTTGGAAGAAAACATGGTGGGTTTACAATTAAGAAATAACTGTAATAATCAAAGTTATAGATTACTTGAAATGCATGTAGATTCTTTTATTTTGTCAGCTGCTCAAGTTAGCAGTACTAATATTAAAGTGTCCCTTCTTTGACAGGTTCCCAGCTGTATTGTGTGGCTATTTTATATTTTTGCATCACATTTTTGGTCCATTTTTCATAAAATTGTGTTGTTTGGCAAATTAGTGACAAATCACTAAAGACTGAAGTTAGAAAATAAAGACAGACATTTGAGTTTCAGATTTTATACCCTTCAGAAAATTCATACTAATGCAAGACCTATTCTATTATCTTTCTAAGTTTATTAGAGCAATATTTAAAAATTGTCCTTATTTTTGGGCCTTTGTCCCACTTCTGTGTATGGCTTTGTCCAGATTTCTTGCTCTGAGGTTGAGAGGTATGACAAATGTGTCAGGGCCATCACAGTCAGCCAGAGACATTTCAAATTGTGACATACTTGTTGCACCCCACTCCCCCATATAGTGACTCTGGATGTGTCCAAGCAAGGCAAGGAGAAGTTATGCAGTGTAAATGTGCAGTGTGTCCCCCCATCCAAGGTAGACACAAGTACTACTGTGGCTTTTCATCTGTCCTTGATTTTGCAGAACAGTCTGGTTTCTGTCATATTTTTGTACTGTTGATTTATGCTTATTACTCAGAAAGTGCCTGTTTGCTCTGTGTTTAAGTAGCAATGCTTTAATGACCATAAGGTAAGCTTGTCTGAGATCGTAAGATGCAAGTAAGCTTTAATAAGCATACTGTTAAAGAATTGCCAACATTGAAATCCTTTCTGTTGTTGCCATGCAGAAAATACTTGACTAGATAATGTATAAGCCTTGGGTATTAAAGGACAGGATTTCATTATTTTAAAAAGCTCATTACACTTGTTGGAGACTTCCAGTCATCTCTACAGACTTTACCCGTAAACTAAACAGAATGCCAATCATGTGTGGTCCATAACCTGTACAGTAATCCTTTAAGCAATGTATCTTGAGCTTGTTTCTTGTTTGCTTTTCAGTTTTTACGTTGATCATGTTTTCCCCATGAAACAAGTAGATAGTTGTCAGGCAACAGGTCTTTTTTGGATAAGAAACATTTTTACAAGTGGGGGCATCACAGAGATTTCTACTTTCAGCATGTTGCTTGGTACTTTAATAAAGCTGAATATAAATTATAATTAGAACTGCAGTGCAAGGAGAAGTGGTTTGAGTTGAGTGCTTCTTGTTTTTCTTATACTTGATTTTGACTGGCATTCCAGTAATGTATTTAAAAAGTAATTTATTTTTTCATGCCTCACAACCTTTTGTTTCCATCTAGATATTAAGTAAGCTGTCATGCAGCCAATGCATTGAAATGTTTTTATTCTTCTACACTTATTTTTGTCTTGATTGGACTCTCATAATGATGGTTTGGCACCCAGGGCAGCGTATTTAATTAAAGTTAGTTTTTGTGGTTTTGAGCATAGCTCCTCCCCTTTCTAGTTGGACACACCCTTTCCCATTGACCCCACCCATTCAGCTGTCTCCTGCAGCCCCCCCCTTTGATTTGAAGTTACCAGCCACAATTGTGACTGGATATGGCTAAATGTTTAATCCTGCACTTTGCAAAACTGTATGGTTTGAGACCCCATTGTGGCTACTGTGGAACTGATAAGTGCTGCACGTCAGTGTCAACATTAGTTCCAACAGCAGCTTACCAAAATGTTGTTATGAATCATAACTAGTAAAGAAAAAAATGGCTGCAAGTTCAATAAAAAATGTTAGTACTATACTCAACTTATTGGAAGAAGCTCACATAGAAAGACCAACTCACTTTCTCCTGTACAAAAGGTTTTGGAATTGTTATGATGCCATTTACAAGCTGATAATTCTCTGTTGTGATTGGCAGACACAGAGGACCTTTACAGTTATGGCTCTGATAAGCTGCAAAGGGCAGTAGTCAAACTGGCCAAAAACTGCTTATGTGAATTGCGGCTTTCAGCCATTTCACCGAAAACTAAAAGTGGTTTGCTGCTAGGGAGAATATGCTTTTTTACAGTAATTTAGGAGATGCTTATATTAAGTGTATAGGCATGAAACATAGCTCCCCACAAAATATAACTATAATCTGTGATTGAATGGAATTTCAAAGTATTTCATTAAAAATGTTCTTCCGTCAAGGTAATCTCAATGAACTACTCAACACATGCTATACACCATTCAAAAATAGTTTTCTGTTTCTGATTAAGCCACTGTGCTATGGTCAAAGTGAACTTCATAACAGTGGCAGCTTTCATCACCAAATGGTGCTGAGGGGAGTGGAAAGAAGCTAGTCACATTTTTTTGTGGAAAAATCATGGTTGCACAGATGTCTGAGGAGAAGAGCAAAGCAGCAGGCCACATATGACACACAGCAAAATCTACCCATGGGTACATTTTCATAATATTTGATATGCTGCCTCTTGTGACAAACCCTGATATTTGGAAATGAGGGAAGATGCAGTTCATGAATTTCATTAAATGTTTTCTTCAATGTGATTTACAAATTACTCCATGTACAAAGTGCTGTATCCTGATGTGTGTTGGGAAATTGCTGATTCCATAAATATTTACTGTCACAAAACTACTTTACATCACCTCATCTGCACCAACACTGCCAATGGAAAGTCCAGGCACCTGAGCCCAGTTTACAGTATTACTCATGTCATATAGCATGACATACACAGTTGATAGTTCAAAAGCTTTTATATATAAATTCGAAGGTCAAAACAAATAATAGCAACAACATGAACATTTTATTTATTTATTTAATATTTATTTTACATTTGTTAACCGGGAAAGTCCATTGGACACAGGTCCTTTTTCAGTGGAGGCCAAGGGAGAAAAGCTCCACAGATAAGTTACAAGTACATAATGTAAAGCAGAAACAAATAGAAATCCAGTTTACATTTACAATAATATTACAGCAATGAGCTACAGTGTCTACTACAGTGATGCCTTGTACTAGATACAGATATGTCAACCCATTACAGTTTGAGCATAGTATGATCTGGCAACAAACGATGTACACCACAGAGAGTGATTGAGAAACCAGTTGATAAAATGTACTGGTTAAGGTATATATAGGAAGAAACAGTTGAGGCTAATAGTGTGAACAGAAAGTAGCAGTTTAGGAGTAGTTTAGGAGTTGTATGATCAGTGGTCAGTGGTGCCTTTACACTTTAGATTTTAATTGTTTGTACAGTGTATACAGTATTAAGGAATATTTACTGTTACAGAATGAACTGCATCCGAGTTTGAGAAGCAGGGGTTGGCAGTTTAGTTGAGACAGTGGCTTAGCTTTGCAATTATGGGACAAATTAACCAGGGCTGGCACAGGAGCATAGCCATGTATCAGCCAGGTGACTTTTCAGCGTATGTTTAAATTGTGTTAAGGAAGATTGGGATACTATATTGCAGGAGAGTGAGTTTCATTGTTTGGATATCAAGTTGGAGAAGAGGGAATCACTGGATGTATTATTGGCTTTAGTTACCTGTAGTACTTGCCTGCTACTTGAATGGAGTGATCTGTTGTTTGAGTATGGGAGTATTAACTTTTGCAGGGCAGGGGTTTTGTCAGGTTGGTAAAGGACTTTGTGAGCAAGGATCAGTTGATTATAAAGGAGCAAATGTGAACTTTCAAGCCAATTGAGTTGTTTAAGAGCAGAGCAATGGTGTGATCTAAAGAGAGAGTCAGTGGCAAATGTGGCTATTTTATTAATAGTAGGAATTGAGTTTGTTGGTTTCAGTCTTTTTCAAACTTGTGAGTATAGTGAAAGCACAGGTGAGTATAGATATGAGATGGGTACATGCAATGGCGGACTTTGTTTAGTAAGAGATTGTTTATTTCTGTTGAAAATACCCAATTTTTATGGACGTTTTTATGGTCTGGGGACAGCGCATTCCACACTTTCTAACCACAAACTGAGGTCAGAAAGACTAAGGGTGGTGGAATCTCTAACTTCATTAAAGACAAACACACTTCCAAACTGGTTTACCAGCATGACGCACTGGAATTACTCCAGGTGCAACTGACAGTTGGCAAGACACCCATCAAAGTTATAGCCAGCTATAGACCCCCTCCATGTCTCAGGACACCCCCTCCTCCTACTGGGACCTACTTGACTCCATCAAGGTACCCCCTAACACCCTGATCCTTGGTGACTTCAACTACCCCACCATAGACTGGATGAATTATTCCTGCACTAATCCACTCACCCAGTGATTCCTTGACTTCATCAACTCTAAAGCACTAGACCAGCTGGTCTCAATCCCCACAAGGGGTATAACATACTAGACTTGATTCTCATCAACATGGGTGACCGCTGTACCACTCCTATAGTATGTTCTTCCCTGGTGAGATCAGATCATCGGTCTGTCTCATTCGAAGTTTCTATCTCACCCACCCACCCCCCCCCCCCAGCCATAACCAGGGTAAGAAACTTCTCAAAAGCTGACTACGCCCTAAGGTAGGGTATCAGCAGCTTCACACCACCACCCCACTCAGAGGATGCAGACAACTATGCTGAACAGTACGTCAGTGCAGAATACAAGCACCTGTACAACTGCATGGACTCAGCCATACCCAACAGAACTAAAACCTGCTCCTCAAGGAAACACAAACCTGTCTGGTGGATATCCTCTATCAACAGACTTTACAACAAAAGAAAGAAACTGTTGTCCAAGGGTAAAAAGAAACAAATTCCAAATCAGAAAATCTCCCTCCTCTGCCTCAACAAGCAAATTAGATCACTAGTGAAAAACTCCAAAGCCAATTATGAGTTGGAACCAGCCTCCGAAACACAGGGAAACCATCCTGCCAACTTAGCCAACCTGCTAACTGATAGGTTCAGTGCAAACATCACCCCCTTATTGCCCCCCAAAGGCAAAGCCCACATCTCTAATACTTGTCCCACACCTCACATCTTCATAGATCAAGTGTTAAAGGCCCTATCCAAGGCAAAGAACACAGCTTCCATGGGACCTGATAATATCCCAGGCTGTATTCTACACCATCTCCAGCAAGAACTAGCTTTGCCATTGAGCACCCTACTCAACCACAGGCTAATTACAGACTTCATTCCAGCAGAGTGGAGAACTGCCATTGTCATCCCCTTGCACAAAGGTGGTGCCACTACTGATCCAAGAAACTATCACCCCATTATCTTGACAAGTCTGATCTGTAAAGCTATGGAGCATATTATTATGGATCTCATAAACAAGTTCATAGGCAATCTCCAAACACTTGACCCCCACCCTATTCGTTTTTGTCAGGGGCAGATCTTGCCTATTCAACCTTGTTGACTTCTTTGAGACTGTCACCAAGGCTCTGGATGAGACAAAGTCAGTAAATACAGCTTACCTTGACTTGGCCAAGGCCTTTGACACAATCCCCCACTCAGGCATGATTGAAAAGCTAACACAACTTAGTGTTAATCCCTATCTCGTCAGATGGGTGGCCAACTGGCTCACAGATAGAACCCACAAGGTCAAAATAGATTCCACCACCTCTGACAGCAGAACTCTCACTAGTGGTATTCCCCATGGATCTGTCCTGGGACCCCTACTGTTTGGCATCTACTTCTCAGAGGTCCAGGCAAAGACCAAGGGCCTGTGGCTGACCAAGTTTGCGGATGACTCTAAGTTGGGTGCTGTCATTGACTCCCAAAATGATGAAACATACTGCAAGAGGGTCTCATAGTTACAAATAACTGATGCCAAAGTCATGGCCTTAAGTTAAATGCAAAAAAATCTATTATCATATAATTTGGCAAAAACACAGCCCCTACTGATTACCACATGAACGGCAACCCCCTAAGCACACAACCCGTGGTGAAAGACCTGGGTACTCAAGTTGACAACAATCTCACATTCGATCATCATGTGGAGGCAGTGGTCAGAAAAAAATCCTTTTACTTGGTTCATCTCACAAGTAAAGGGATTGATTCCAGAAAAAAGGAGTTTTATTACCTCTCTGTACTCCTCCCTCATTAGACCTATAATTGAGTATAAAACCCCGTTTGGTATGTACCTCTCCAAACACCTGCACCAACTGGAAAGGCCTCAGAAATACCTCACAAAGAGAATCCATGGCCTCCAACACCTGTCCTATGTGGACAGGCTCAAATCACTATCACTTTACTCGGTATCATACAAATTGCTCAGAGGTGATCTGTGTCTCACTTACAAGGCAATATCAGACCCTGCCCTACTAGAGATGTTCCATATCCATAAGTCTAACTCGTCACGCATTACCCATTTGATAGGCCTAAATCTAATATGCGACATCAACAAAACCTGCTGGAGAGACAAGTTTGTCTCCCAGAGGCTGCCCTGTCTCTGGAATAGACTTCCCATACATGTCAAACACAGTATCTCACCAACCCTCTTCAAGAGCAACCTTGATGAGTGGATGGGAAACCACCTTCTTCCCTCATTGACAGGGGTGACGTGCTGACTGAAGTTTATTTTCTGGGGATAAACTCTTGGCTAGGCATGTAAGCCATTAGGCTAGTAACCTCCTATGATCCTATGATCCTACAAATGTCAAATTTCATATTACAGTTGATTTCAACACCCAGGAGTTTGGTGTGAGATACAGGAGAAGTGGTGGCCTTCTTTTTAGACATAATAGTGAAGGAGGAGCTAGCTGAGGTGAATTTTTTGGGTTAAATAGCAGAAGTTTAGTTTTGTTTGGGTTTAGAATTAGATTTGAGTTTGTTAGCCAAGTTTCAACTGAGAGAAATTAATCTTGTGTAATTGACTGTAGCTCATGAAGGGAGGAGGCAGAGCAGATTAAGGTATAGCCATCTGCGTATTGAATACCTGAGGCATGAAGAGAGGAAATATGTAGTTTGTTGGTGAAGAGTGAAAAAAAATAGTCGTCCTAGAATAGAGCCTTGGGAAACTTCTCTTGCAACTGGAAGGAGAGGGGAGAAGTCTTTCTGCCATTGGACTGCCCATTGGCGACCTTATAAATAGCCTTGGAACCAAGAGATAGAGTGCTGACTGATGTTAAATTCAGAAAGAACTTTAAAAAGTTTACTATGTGACATCATATCAAAGGCCTTGGAAAGGTCAAGAAAGATAGCAGATATGAATTTCCCATTATTTCTGTGGTAGTTAACAGTATTAGTGAAGTCTATTAAAGCAGTGGTGGTGTTGTGGGAGGGACAAAAGCCATTCTGAGTTTTGGATAAGAGTTTGTCTATGCGTAGGTGATCCATAATTTGTTTATGTATGCATCTTTCAAGGATTTTGGATAGAGGAAGTAGAATGGCTATTGGGCAATAATTGGTCATTTCTGTAGAACTGCCTCATTTGTGTGGAGGTATTATGTGGGAAATTTCCCAGATATCAAGGACTTCTTTTCTGCCAATGATCTATTGAAAAAGATGGTCACAGAGAAGGCATAATTTTGTAGAAATTCTACAGGAAGTTGGTCTGCAGCTAGGGTTGTTGGTTTTAGTTTTTTTAAGTAATTATTTTAAGCAGGCAGTGGGGACTGGTTTGAATGTAAAGGGGGAGTTGTTGAATTTATTAGGTGGTTGAGTGGAGGAGCTGATATTAGATGTATTAGGTGGTTCAGTGGGGGAGTTTTGAAGGTTAGATAAGGCAATTTCACCCAACAGAATGGATTCAATAAATACAAACATTGTCTGCCTTATTTAAGACAGATTCAGTTTATATAGCATCTTATCTAAACTTCTATTCTGTAATTTAGAACCATCTAGTGTCATAGCATATAAATACTCAAGGCACTATACCTCAGATAAGAACTTCTTGTTACTCTTATGTATGTAATGGTTAAGTTGGGAAGATGAATGCTAAAGAGTATAGCTGACCAAGTCAGATAGTGTGTTGTCAGCTAGAAACAGGATTCCCAGAGAAATATGTCTGTGAGGAGACTTTTGATCTTTTGCACAGGCACTGTGCAAAGGGCACCAGTCACTCCATATAGTATTCCAATTCACTAAGAACAGCTGTACCACGATATTACAAAACTGACTTTTGTTTCACAGTGTAGCATTTAAGCTGGCCCATTACTGATGGGACTCAACGTCATATCCACAAGACAAATGGTATCAGAAATACCTAATCCAGGGACATAAACCTGTTCTGCAACATTATCAGAAAAGGATAACTATATCTCACAGAGGATACCACTGCTCTGGAACAGAGTCCCCACCAACATAAAGGAAAACTCATCTGTGACCACATTCAGGCATAACTCAGATCAGTGGATGAGAAATAGGAAATTTACATCAGGATTTCCCTCTGTTCTACTAATGGGCAGAGACAGCTCCTAAATTCTTTATCCCAGTGCATGGGTCCCTCCAAATATCTATGGTTTGATCTAGTAATGTTCACTAAAATAATATATAAATATAGATCTTGGAAGGGGTAGGTAAATCTACACTTCAATATAACAGGTTAATTTTAAGCACAAAATTTGATAATAGGTCAGGCTTAAAATGGCCTGCAAGGGCAGTTAGCCTTAGTACTCACCTATGAGCCTATAACCTAAGCACCAATATTGCCAAAATATGCATGCTTCCTTAACTGTGGCATGTATTCTCATTCCACTTGCTTTCTTGTCCACTGATCCTTGTTTTTACAAATTGGATCTCATCTTTTATTATTATTATTATTATTATTATTATTATTATTATTATTATTATTATTATTAATACTTTGATGTGTTCTTTATTTATTACACCTTCTTTATTTAAGAGACCTTCACTATGTCGAATTTGCAGTCCATTGTTAGATGAATGATTTGGAAGCTATAATGAGTGTTCCATTCGATAAATGTTGAAGATGTCAGAAGTGGGGAGATCAACTTATATGATGATAAATGAGGGTTTGGGATGCAAATACCAAAGCATTCAGATATATTGAAAGTTTCAGCATTAAGGGGTGGGAGTGAATGTGCAAATGATTGTGGGTTAGGGTTGGAGTTAGAGCTAGGAAAGGGGATATATTTAGTACTGCTGCATGTGACATATGTCAGAATGTCCTGTGTAGTGATGGTGTTATGGAAAAGGTTTTTGTCTGGTAAAGTGCAGTTTAGGGTTAGCGTTAGAATGAATTACTAAGGTGGGCCTGCCTACTATTATCATTTAATTCCACTGAATTAATTTAGAAGAATTTTAATTTCTAGTTTCTTACTGTCATACTGACACCATGCATAACATATGTCCTGCTTCACGTCTTCACTTTTCTACTTCGGTTTGGTGCTGCTGTAAGAGAAAAAAATTAATATTACCCCTTCTCATCATATGTCGGAATGTGACAGTTTTTTCCTAAAAGTAATATAAAGAGCAAGGATGGCACAGTGTTGTAGCAGTTAGTGCTGTCATCTCACAGAGAGAGATTCTCCAGTTCAATTCTCGGCTGGAGTGCCTTCTGTGTGGCGTCTGCACACCTCCCTGCATTTCTGTGGGTTTCCTCTGTGTGCTCCAGTTTCCTCCCACATTCCACATGCAGTAGGTAGATTGGTCACTCCAAATTGGCCCTAGGTGTGAGTGTGTGGTGCACCCTCTGAAGAGGGTTGGGCCTCAGGCTAGCAACCTTACCCTGTAAAACCTGTACTTGCTATGGAAGCAATGAGTACTGAAGGGTGCTTGTTGCCTGATGTGCTGTATGCATAGGAGTGAATCCAGGATCCAGGAATATAAAGAGCAAGAAGCACACATCCAGACCTTTACTGTAATTGTTAACATCATGTATGTATGTATGTATGAGGGCCTCCTAGCTAATCCTCGGAACAAATGTGTATCTCAGTTTCAGAAGCATTAGATGATGACCAAGAAAGAATTCCCCATTACTCTGACATAATACAAGACATGATGCAGCAAGGTCATGTATGTTTTCCAAGTTTCAGACGAGGCATTAGCAAACTTATTTTTCATAAACTGATGCATCTGTCCAAAATAACATTACATCCAGTTCTCATGCCCAACAGAACCTGTCACAGCTCCATGAAAGATACTTCTGACCAAATACAACCATACAGCTATGCTTCTGCTTGCAATACATGTCAAAAGAGAGCATTTAGAGTAACAGGACATCCCTGATAGAATATGACAAGTTTTTCATAACAATATATGGGAGATACTGGTTGGTGTTACTTTCTACTAATAGTGGTAAATACTATGCTGGAAGACTAGCAGTAGAAATAAACAATGATGAAGTGCAAGAGAAGTAGATAAGGAAAGAAAAATAATATAGTACTGAATGCAATAGTAATATTAAAGGTTTTACAGTTGTTTCTTGGAACAGATAACCAGGGCATCTCATACAAAAGCAGCAAATAATGGGACTTGGAAAGTTTATACACACACACACACACACACACACACATATATATATATATATATATATATATATATATATATATATATATATATATATATATATATATATATATATATATATATATATATACATACTGTATACACAGTGGCTATAAAAAGTGCACACACCCCTGCTAAAATGTCAGGTTTTTCTGATATAAAAAAACGAGACCACAATAAACCATTTCAAAACGTTTCCCACCTTTAATGTGACCTATAACCTGTACAATTCAATTGAAAAACAAACAAATCTGTTAAGGGAAAAATATAAAAAATAAAAAATGTACAATAAGCTGGTTGCATAAGTGTGCACACCCTTAAACTAATACTTTGTTGAAGCGCCTTTTGCTTTAATTACAGCATTCGGTCTTCTTGGGTACACACCTGCCATCAATTAAAAAGACTCTGATTAACTCTAAATAAAGTTCAACTGTCCTAGTAGG
The DNA here is from genome assembly GCF_019279795.1 of Protopterus annectens. Taxonomy (NCBI): domain Eukaryota; kingdom Metazoa; phylum Chordata; order Ceratodontiformes; family Protopteridae; genus Protopterus; species Protopterus annectens. The sequence goes on from NC_056734.1 coordinate 217,491,631, forward strand.
ATTTTCCTGACATTTACTCCGTTGCTTGCTGCAGCAAAAGCCATGGTTTGCAGAGAGCTTACAAATCATCAAAGGGATCTCATTGTTGAAAGGTATCAGTCAGTAGAAGGGTACAAAAAATGTCCATAGCATTGGATATACCAAGGAAGACAGTGAAGACAGTCATCAAAAAGTGGAGAAAATATGGGACAACAGTGACTTTGCAAAGAACTGGACATCCCTCCAAAACTGATGAAAAGACAAGACAAAAACTGGTCAGGGAGGCTGCCAAGAGACCTACAGCAACACTGAAGGAGCTTTAGGAATTTCTGGCAAGTACTGGTTGTGTACTACATGTGACAACAATCTCCCATATTCTCCATATGTCTGGCCTATGGGGTAGGGTAGCAAGACAGAAGCCTTTTCTTACACAGAAAAACATCCACGCCTGGTTAAAATTTGCAAAACAATACATTGTCTCCCAAAAGTATGTTGGAAAATGTGTTATAGTCTGATGAGACCAAGGTTGAACTTTTTGGCAACAATTCCAAAAGGTACATTTGGCGCAAAAACAACACTTCGCATCACCAAAAGAACATCATCCCCACAGTGAAGCATGGTGGTGGCAGTATCATCCTTTGGGGTTGCTTTTCTTCAGATGGAACTGGGGCTTTAGTCAACGGGAAGGGAATTATGAACAGTTCCAAATACCAGTCATTTTTGGCCCAAAACCTTCAGGCATCTGCTAGAAAGCTAAAGATGAAGAGGAATTTGACCTTTCAACACAACAATGACCTCAAGCATACATCCAAATCAACAAAAGAATGGCTTCACCAAAAGAAAATTAAAGTTTTGAAATGCCCCAACCAGAACCCAGTCCTAAATCCAATAGAAAATCTATGGTGTGACCTGAAGAGGGCTGTGCACAAGAGATGCCCTTGCAATCTGACAGATTTGGAACGCTTTTGCAAGGAAGAGTGGGCAAATATTGCCAAGTCATGATATGCCATGCTGATAGACTCCTACCCAAGAAGACTGAATGCTGTAATTAAATCAAAAGGTGATTCAACAAAGTATTAGTTTAAGGGTGTGCACACTTATGCAACCAGCTAATTGTACGTTTTTTATTTTTTATATTTTTTCCCCTTATCGGTCACATTAAGAGAGGAAATGTTTTAAAATGATGTATTGTGATCTCATAAAATCTCTCACTCTATATTTTTATATATATATATATATATATATATATATATATATATATATATATATATATATCCGTGTGTGTGTGTGTGTGTGTGTGTGTGTGTGTAAGGTTAGAAAATTATGGATTTGTAGTATATATAATAAAAAGAAATAATCACATGAATTCACTGTTTTAAGTGAGTCAGCAAAAATGGTTTGGAGATTATAAAAAGAGTGATAGAACTGTTGAGTTAAAATGGTGTTGTTGCGGCTGCTGCTTTGGAGGAGTGTCTAGTGTCTAAAATATTGTGCTAGTGTCTTGAGAACCTCCTGAGACTTCATATGCAGGAAGCCCTGCTGGCATAATACTTGGACATTGGCTATTAATGTCCCAGCCTCCAAAGCAGACCTGTTTGCTAGTTCTGCAGTGCTATGTCCCATTGGGATGATGAGTTGATGCTGTTCTACAGAGAGGACATAGGCATACCTCTCAACCTCTCAGAGCAAGAAATCTGGACAAAGCCAGAAATAATGGGGGGACAAATATGGACACCTTTTAAATACTGCTCTTGCAAACTTAGAAAGTTGATAGCATAACAGGTTTTGTATTGTTATACATTTTCTGAAAGATATGAAATCTAAAACTCAAATGGCTTTCATTATTTATTATTATAATGTAACTTCAATCTTCAGTGATCTGCCAGAAAAACACAAATTTTATGAGGAACAGACCACAAATATGAGGCAAAAATCTGGACATTCTGCAAAAATCTATACAGTTGAGAGGTATGTAACACAGGCTGATGCCCACATGTGCTTATGCTCTGTGTTTATGTCATGATGCTGCTGTATACCATGTGTGGGATATACACTTACTGGTGCTATGAGTAACATTACTCTACCCCTCCACCTCCACTTCTTCCTATACCTTTCAGTTAAGAAACAGCTATTCTGCCTCATAGTGATGATGGTGATAGTTCCCAAGTCACCAGTAATAAGATTATCTCATGTTTCCCATGAAAACTATGAAAGCTAGTTAGTCATGCAGAGCGCTGTTTAAAGACAGCCATTCCTTTTTGATTCCAACCTTAAATGCTCCCTGATAGCTATGGTCCTTTAGGATACAGAAGATGGTGCCTTGGCTGATAGATCATAATCTTCACTACTAACTCTGAAAGGGACTATGTTCTCATCCTCTAAAATACATGGTACATGTTGGACAGTGATTATCAGACCATTGTTGGATGATAGAATTTGAAAAAGGTGGAAACTGAAAGCGCTTATCCTTTATAATTGCCAGTTTTTTTTTTAAACTTAATTTTATATTAAAGTTGATTTTATGACTTGATTTATGACGCTTGGCTTTGGTAGCAGCTAATATCTCATTTAAACATTGTTTTAGATGTTGTTCTTTAAATCGGAAGCAGTGGATGGTTCAGAGCCACTGGGTCTTCCTAGCTTATACCAAAAGCTCTGTCTCTGGCAACATATGCCTACCTTTCGAAATAGATGCAATGCATGGGCTTCCTCTCTCCTGTCCTTCCACCTTCTCCTACTAGTTCCAGAGTCATTTCAGTTAGTCACACCTCCAGACACTGAATACAAAGAAACAATTCTAAAATTAAAATATACATAAAACATGACAGAATCCATATCAAAAACAGATATACAGACTGTATAGATTTTTATTTATTTATTTTATTTAACATTTATTGACCGGGAAAGTCCGACTAGGTTCCACAGAGCCTGTTTTCAGTGGAGGCCCAGGGAGAAATGCTCCAGATACATGTCTTTGGAATGTGGGAGGAAACTGGAGTACCCGGAGGAAACCCACGCAAACACAGGGAGAACATGCAAAGTCCACACAGAAGGCACCCCAGCCGAGAATCGAACTGGAGAACCTCTTGCTGTGAGGTGACAACATTAACCGCTGCACCACTGCACCGCCCAATAAAACACACACACACACACACACACACACACACACACACACACACACACACACACACACACACACACACACACACACACACACACACACACACACACACACACACACACACACACACACACACACACACACACACACACACACACCTCCAAATAAAATGGAGTGCAATAGGTAAAAGAGGGAAGAAATCAATTTACTGTGCATGTTCTGTATATAAATCCGGACAGTCAAGCCTTGACTGAGCTGGGCACCAATTAACAAGATGAGCTGTCTTTCCACTCCAGGGCAACAAAAATGGTTTGTTTTCAGCTCACGTCTTCTAGCACTCAGTGAACTTGTAGTATTATTTCCCCTTGCAGCAGAACATGCCACAGTCATCAGCCCAACCACTCCATTCAGGTACTTTGTTTTTGCCGATGAGGAGGAGTTGGATTATGTCGAGATGCATGTTTTCAATAGAAAAATAGCATATGTTTATATTTCATTTACCTTTTGACATTATCTATTCCCTCAGGAACAAATCTACTATATTACTGAAATTCTGAGGGAATAGATGAAAGCTTTTCAACAAGTATTTAAATGATAATATTATCCCTAATCAGCTTAAACCAGTAACATGCTGTTTGCTTTTCTTATTACTTGAGATTTAGTAATTTATTAACCATAGACAAGGGGAAGATAGTGCACATTGCCTAGCTTGACCTGGCCAAAGCCTTCAGGACTATTCCCCACTCAGATATAATATATAAACTCTCTCAACTAGGCATCAATCCATATGTTACCAGATGGATAGCAAACTGGCTCACTGATAGAACCCACCTAGTCAAAATAGGAGAAGCCATCTCAAGTAGTAGACCCGTAACACGCGGTGTACCCCAGGGATCGGTCTTGGGTTCTCTGCTGTTTGGGATATACTTCTCGGGGGTGCAGGCCAAATCTAGTGGGATATGGCTAACCAAGTATGCAGATGACTGCAAGCTGGGTGCTGTCATCAATTCCACTACTGATGTGGACATCCTCCAAGAGGGTCTCACCCAAACAAATGACCGGTGCCAGAAACATGGCCTCAAACTGAATGCCAAAACATGCATCACCATCCCTTTTGGGGAGAGTGACATCCCCAGAAATTATCACAGTGATAATAAGGCACTAAGCATGCAATCAGTCGTGAGGGACTTGGGAACCCAGGTTGATAGCAAACTGACTTTTGACCACCATATTCCCTCCGTTGTGCAGAAAGCTTTCTACATGGTCCACCTCATTAGTAAGGCTATCTCATTCAGGGACAAGGTGGTCATAACATCCCTTTATTCTTCCCTTATAAGACCCATTATTGAGTACAATGCCCCTTTTGGCATGTACCTCACAAAGCACATGCAGCAGCTGGAGAGACCACAGAGGTTCCTCAACCAGAGAATCCAGGGCCTCAAATACCTACCCTACACAGATAGGCTAAAAGCTCTGTCCCTCTACTCAGTCTCCTACAGACTTCTCAGAGGTGATCTCTGCATGGCATACAAAGCAATCTCAGACCCCGCCCTGATGGGACTGCTGCATATTAAGTCAAGCTCCATTTGGGTAACCCGCAAGCGCAACCTTGACCTGGTCTGTGACATCAATTGGACTAATTGACAGGACAGATTTGTGTCCCAGAGACTTCCCCCTCTGTGGAACAGACTCCCTCTCCATGTAAAGTAGAGTACCTCTTAAACCATTTTAAGCACAACCTGGATAACTGAATGGGAAACAGAAAATACACCCCTGGGATTCCACCTGTATCCCTGCTGGACAGTGGCATAGGGTGCTGACTTGTTGGAACATGGGCTAAATTCTTGGCCAGGCTTGTAATAGGATCCAAAAAAACATCTTGAGCCAGCAAACTGTGACCTGAAAAAGACATTTATTAATTATAATAGCATAAAAACAAGTAACCAGACCGGTTTCGGCTGGTAAAGAACACAGCCTTCATCAGTGTAAACCAGAAAAATCAAATGCTACTGTTTAAATACATTCAAGTACAACTCCATTGGTTCAGTTTCAAAACTGCTCATTAAGGCCAGGTGGGAATAATCCACCTAACTTTACAATACATTTCTTTTCTTTAGAATCTAGAATAGAATGCCATCCAGTTTTGTTAAATTTGTTACCCTTAACAACATCAATGATCATGAAGGAAAATTTTGCAGTTTTATGTGCCAAACAATGTTTATACAAAGCATTGTTAACTTTTTTATTTTTGATGTTACTTACATGTTCAGAGATTCTCAGCCTGAAAGGACGAGATGTTTGTCCAATGTAAAATGACCCGCAGGTGCATGTTGCCAAATAGACTAACCAGTCGCTGCTACAATTAGCACAGAATTGGATGTCATAAACCATGGCACAATTTTTACTCGTAAATTGTCTAGATTTGGTTACTTTATCACAATTGATGCAGTGTCCACACGGGAAGCAGCCAATCAGAGGTTCACCAGTCAAGGTGATTTGTTGTGAGTGAGCATGCACAGTGTCATGAGTGTGTTTATAATGGTTAAAGCAAGATGCCAAGTTCTTACCTTTACAAAATGAAAACAGGCATCTGTCTGGTATTATGCTGGCTAGTTCTTGATCACATTGTAAAATGTTCCAGTGTCTACGTATGCTGCTGATTAATAAATCAGAATTCCTGACATAAGTGGTTACAAACCTGATAGGTTGGGGTTCCTCCCTGTAACAAATCCTCCCTGTAAAGTGTGTTGGCCCAATTGCTGGCTTGCAGAACATGTCCCATATGATATCCCCTGGATCTGAATCTGTTGGTCAAGTCCTGTCTGTGTTCTTCAAAAGAGGCTTCATGGGAACAAATCTGCCTCATTCTTATGAATTGAGATTTCGGGATATTTCTAGCAATGTGAGGAGGATGAAAGCTGGATGCGTGGAGGACAGTATTGTATTCGGGGTACTTCCTGAAGACCTGTGTACTTAAATTGTGGTCAGGTTGCCTGTTGACCAGAACATCAAGAAAGGTGGTAGTACTTACATGATAGGTAGCTATAAATTGTAGACCCCATTTGTTGTCATTCAGGTAAGATATAAATTCAGCTAGATATTCTACATCTGCCCTCCATACCATCCAGCAATCATCCAAATAACGTCTCCAGATGTCGATTTCGTCCAAATAGATATTATGGCTGTTATCATAAATGATTTGATCTTCAATGAAGGCCATGAATAGGTCAGCATAGATGGGGGTAAAAGACGCCCCCATCGCTGTACCCTTAGTTTGCCAGTAGCAAGTGTCCTGATAAAAGAAGATGTTATTGGTGAGGACATGTTCTGCAAGACCTACCAGGAAAGAATTGAAGTCTGGTTCATATAAACCAGCCACATTTAGCCAATGGGCCAGAGCTTCCAAACCTACCTTATGAGGAATGTTGGTATATAGAGCACTCACATCAAGTGTGCACATGAGCCAACCTGGTTCCAACTGTGTATCAGAAATGATTTGTAGAAATTCAGTAGTGTCCTGTAAATGGGAACGTACCTGTGATAATAAAGGCTTCAAATATTTGGTGAGGAATATAGATAATGGTTCCATGATGTATCCCTGCCTGACACAATAGGTCTACCCGGTGGATTAACTGGATCCTTGTGTACCTTGGGTAGAAAATAGATGTATTGATTGGCAGAGTCCTGAATAGTTAGCTGCTGCATCACGTTTGTTGTAATGATACCTTCGTCCCTGGCAGTAGATAGAAAGTCATCAATCTGTTTCTTAAATCTAAATGTGGGGTTGATTGGCATTTCTGAATAGTAGCGTCTGTCCGAAAGTTGTCTCTTGGCCTCCTTGTCATAATTGGACCAATTCATGACTACTACCGCCCCACCTTTGTCAGCAAAAATGATGACTATATCCCTGTTGTTCTGTAATTCGATGATCGCCTGTTTCTCACTCAGTGACAAATTATTGGGTTTGAAGTGAGTATCGAGCCAGAATAATGCAGATCTTTGAGAATACTGCTCTGAAACGGATGTACAATGGGATGCATGGGAGGAAGGTATCTTGATTTATGATATAAAAATGTATCATGATTATAATTACCATCCAAATCACCAAACTGCAGCTTAAGGTTTAGGATTTTGCAAAAAGACATAACATCTTGTGCCAGGACATCCTCAGATACCACAAAACCAGGGATAAAAGTAAGACCTTTATTGAGAATGGACAGGTGTGTGGGTGACAAAACAAAGTCTGATAAATTTAAAACATTTACATTTACATTCTTGTTTATTTCTGCGTTACTAATTTCAACAGACTTTGAATGTTGTTGATTTTTCCTGTGTTTCCTCCCCCCTCATTTATATTTTGTCCTAAAGGGACAAATCCCTGTATTCTTTTGGGGGTCGGTGAATCTGATGCTAAGTGTATATCACTGTCTGTGCAGGATGATGGGTCATCAGTGGATGAACCATTGTCTGTGTTTCGTTTCCTAAGAATGGACCTGGGCCTTTTTCTTTTTGGAGTTCTGGGTTGATTTGGTGTAAATTTAACATGTTTATTAGAGTTGCTAAAAGGGTTGGCACCCTGGTAGTCAAGCTGATCACGCTGAAATTTTTTAATTTTTCTGGTCTTGAGTTGCTCCTCAAGGTTGCTGAGATCAGTTGCCACCTTATTCAAATGTTTAGTAAAAGAACTATCTCCCTCAAATTTTTGTACTTCATTGCACAATTCAGTGACTACATTGATCTCACGGTCAATTACTACATCGTGGTACTTGGCCAAAGCCTCAACAAAAGACATGATGGCCTGTTGTTGTATAGCTGCCCATTGACTATTTAACTCTTCATCAGCCTCGCCCACATGGGGTTGTATTCTGATTCTAAGACCTCTTGGTGTAATGCCTTTGGCCATATAGGCCTTGAAAAGCTTAGAGTGCCATACCTTAGATCTTAAAGATCTAAGATGCTTATGCAACTTATCAAAGGCTAGACCACAAGTGGACTCAGGCCCCAAAGGGTCACTGATGTTGCCATTGTTTTTACTGGGACCCAGCCCAAATGCTCCAAGGTCCTCTCTGTCTGATAGACCCGAGACTAGACTGAGAAGGTCCATGCTGATGTTTAATCAAAAATTACTGGTATCAATAATAATAATAATGTTGATTGAACAACTCAGAAGAACAAAAAATCAATTATTTATAAAAATATTGACAATGTGTTTGTGTCCTTGAAGATATTTGACAATAATAGCATTGATCCAAAAAAATTGGGATTGCTACGTCAGTATCATAGGACCATGGCCAATCTTTAGATAAAGAGACAATAATAGCCAGAGAAAGCAAGGGCCAATTATTGGCCAATTCCAAAATTGCTACGTCCCTTCACAAAATCTTAGAAGGTAATGCCTAGGCACAAAACAAATCCTAGATCAGTTCGTGTTTAGTAAAAACTGAAAAAGACAAAAAGAGATCAAGGGACAAAACCTTGGGTCAAAATAAATGACCAGCGGCCAAGTGGGGCCCAGAGAATGAAGCTTGTTGTTATGGAGAAATAGTCAAGGGAGTCAACGAACAACAATAGTTATATTATCTTGACCTGGGAGCAACAATGTAGCTCAAGACCAGTACAAAAAGCTCAGACAACCAAAGTGCCAACCAATGATTAAATGGGAAATATCCCAATACAAAAAAACAATTACTGGAAAAGCCTGGAACTCATAGATCAACTGGCACCATGCTAAATGATGCAAGAGCAGGCTAAGGTTATGTTCAAAAGCACAAAAAGTATAAGGAGAGTTGTGCCTAAAGTGTACCATGAATGCTTATTTATAACAGAACCCTGGTTTAGTGTGACTATCCTCAAAAACTTATGAAATATTATGAAGAAGGTCATATAAGACAGGGTAAACACAGCAATCGATCCAAAATGGATCCAAAATAGTAATGCTGTGAGAGCTGGTACTGGATAAACAGTTATAAATGGGCTACAGTTATAATATAGCCAATGACATAGTAAATTGAATAAATATTGTGCCTGCAACAAGCCTTGATTACCTAACTACTGAAAGAGCATTAGAGAACATGAAACCATGAATGAACCCATAATAATGGCTAGTGTGTATCTGGTTCCCCATATACCTTAATCATCTGACCAACAGGCTAGTAAACAATGAAAATCAGATTAAATAAACTGTTGAGAAAAACGGATATACCTGACCATAAGACAGTTGGCCTTCTAAATCAAAAATAATTAAATTACTGTAAAAACAGTAAAAAAAGGAATTTGCAATAGCAAATTTGTCTTCAATAACCTTATGGTCTTATCAGAAATCAGACTGGTATGAATTGGACCAACTTAGGTAGTCCGATATGCAATAATGACCAAAAAGTTGATTAAATGCCAGACTAACTTGCAGGAGCACACAAATGCGTGAACCTATTACACTGGCTTGTTGGTATCTAGTTCCCCGTATACCTTATTCCAATGTCATATAAGCATCAACTAGCTAGCCAAAGACTATTGCGCTGTTATAAGAAATGGACATTACTGTGCATAGAGCAGTTAGCCCCCTTCATCAAAAATAACTGTATTGCTATAGAAAATGATCAAAAAAGCATTTGTGGAAAAAAATAATGTCCATCAATCTTCCAGTCTACTCAGAAGACGGACTGGTGTGAATTAAACAGTCATTAGATAGTCCGATGTTGCATACTCAATCACAACCAAACAGTTAGTTAAGTGCCAGAAAAAATACCATCCTACTCGGCAGTCTTGATGTAATGCTGTCCAACCTGATGACCGTAACGGCCCCTCTGATGTTCATGTAGTAAAACTGGAATAATTCATCAAAATGGCAACGACATCCATTCATTTGTCATAAAAATCAGAACAGAATCACCGGATAACCAATTCTCGAGAAAAAGATAGCCAAAAAGTTATACAAAACAAGTCTGTTCTGAAAACAGACAGTATGAGCGGTACGCTCAACAGCGGCTGTTAGCACGAACAAGCTGTAATCGAATAAGATGAAGATTGTTCCATAAAAAGCAAAAACAGTACCTTTTAGATGCTCAAATGATTAAGTATCAAATTATAAGATGCCAATGCTGCCACACGTTTGCTAGGCCAACACGCCGAGCTGCTGCGAGCAATGTGGAATAAAGCTGATGTTTCCAAATGCATATCCCTGAAAAAATCCAGATATTGTGAAGGGAAGGTTTAAAAAGTTGAAGTATAAACCAGACGACTTGTTGGAGCAAGAAAATGAGCCAAAAATTGGAGAAACAATATATGGGACTGCAGAGACAATCTTACAGCCAGCATCAGGTTCACAGGCCCCCAGCAGGATGTAGTAAGCAGTGCAACATCCAAAACAAACCTCCTGCACGAGGACTATTGCACGGATATTGTGGTCTTTTCTGAAAGTTTGTGTCTGGAGCACAACGACAGTTTTAAAACAAAATAGTTATCTATTATACAGAATGTACCAAACTATGGGGAAAAAACTTAGTAGCAGCATTAATAAAATAAACAGACTGCTAAGGCAGTTATGCTTTCTAAAAACTAGAAGGCCATAAGCTCGATAATATGACCAATAAAATCTATAAAAGACAATTTAATGACTGAAAGCAAGCATCCACATGTAATACTAGCGACTTAGGCTTCATTCATGACCTAGTCAAAGAATGGACAGCAGCAAAAGGAGAGTAGCAGTTGATGACCTGCTCACCCATGTCAGGGGGTATTACTACAGGTGGTCAAGGTGAATATTTCCTGTGCATCAGTTGCCCAAAGCACAAGACACTAAGGAACACAATTCAGATCATAGTTTTCCATAGCAAATCACTCCTGGTATGCTGATAGTGATTTTCTTCCTTTGGGAGATTTTTCCCTTCAGTTTGGTGCAGACAGGGAGTTGGTATATGGAGCTATCTATATATACATATACATACATACATATACATGTATATATATATATATATATATATATATATATATATATATATATATATATATATATATATATATATATATATATATATATATATATGGGTCTACTTCTTCTTATCGAAGGTACGTTTCTTCGAACATCAGTTAATCGAGTGCAGTTTGCCGAATATTCAATATTCAGAAGTATGAGAAGTAGACATATATATATATATATATATATATATATATATATATATATATATATATATATGTATGTATATATATGTATGTATATATATATATATATATATATATATATATATATATATATATATATATACATATATATGTAATATATATTTATATATATATATATATATATATATATATATATATATATACATACATATAGAGATCTACTTCCATTAGATGAAAGTACGATCCACCAAATTGTACTTACCCGAGCTGAATCCACCAAAGCTCCACTTCAATGAACGAACGGTCAAATTCCTTTCACAAGGAAAGGAACCACTTGACCACCATGAAAACCAAACAAAATGAAGGAAAAGTAAGCCCAACAAAATGGTGGGCTTTGCCCACCACATCCCCCCAACTTAAATATACCAACTACAAGAACGCACTACATGGAAGAGAGGGCACAGTTCACCATGATGCTCAAGTGGTTCCTGTCCCTGTGAAAGGAATCTGTCAGTCCGTTTGCTGAAGTGTAGATTTGGTGAATTCAGCTCGGGTAAGTACAATTCGGTGGATCCTACTTTTGTCTAATGAAAGTAGATCCATGTGTGTGTGTGTGTGTGTGTGTGTGTGTGTGTGTGTGTGTGTGTGTGTGTGTGTGTGTGTGTGTGTGTGTGCGTGTGTGTGGGTCCCTATTAGAAGATCGAACACTTAAAAGATCAAATCACACAAGACTAAGGCAGGAAGATCGAAAACTCAGAAGCTTGAATGGGATGGAAAATATACAACACCTGCTTTTTGCAGGTGCGAAAGCAACCCCCAAACCCTCACACCCTGTGCTAATAATATATGCCAATTCCAAGATCACACCACAGTGGGGAAATGAGCAATATCCCGATCCCCACTGTGCCATGATCCATCACATTAGAAGCTCCGTCCAATTTCAGCTTCCAGGTTTTCAATCTTCCTGGCTCAATCTTATGTGGTTCACTCTTTTGAGCATTTGATCTTCTAAAAGGGACCCATATATATATATATATATATATATATATATATATATATATATATATATATATATATAGTGGGAACTTGCCCCCTGCAAAATTTTAAAAATTGCTTACTTACGCCTTAACATTTTATCTTTCCATGTTTTAGGCATTAGATTTTAGTAAGATTTTGCCATTTGGTGTTTCATAGGGTGGGGCATGAGGGGTTCATCCTACCAGCTTGCTAATGTAGATGGCTCAGCTGCAGCTATCATTCCATTAAACTGAAGAGGGTAAGGGATATGTTTATTTAACATATATATATATATATATATATATATATATATAGAGAGAGAGAGAGAGAGAGAGAGAGAGAGATACAAGCATCCTCACTATCTAGGACTTCAAGCATGGGGGACATAGGGCAGAACATGATAGCCCCCTCCTCATTTTTACAATATGAAGGACTCTGGAAATGGCATCCGGATCTTACTTCTTAGTGTGGATGAATGCACAATCTGGGCAATAACCTTTATTATATATATCCTTAGATTAGGTTAAGGGCAAAAATCACTTAATTAAGATGCCATCTGTAAAATTTTTAGTATTGTACAATTTGTTTCAGGTCACCACTGATTTAAATTGGTGTATCATATGTTTCATCAGTACTGATAAAACAAAACAATACATAAATTCTCCTTCCACCCCAAGGCTGTGGGTGAGGGTTTGAGGTCACTAAATACTCTAATATGTCCAGACATTGTGCTTAATAAGAGACCCTACTGAATAGAGCAAGACTGAATATTTTATTCAAATTCTAAGTATCATACTTGCCACCAGTTAACATAATGTGTACCCACCATGGTTCACTTCTATGCACTGTATGCCTCTGCTACACTACAGTTCACTGTTGTGTTGCTTTCTACCATGTTTGGTTCAAAAATTAGCATTATGATCTGCCAAAATGTCATGCAGCAGAACAAGGGGGTAAGTGGTGTGCACTGCTAGCCATAACATTTCTTTCTTCTGGAAAATGTTTGACTGATTTATGGCTTTCCATACAATGGTAGTCTGTATAATAATCTGTTTTAAATTAACTGCTATTGTTTTCCTTCCACTTTGCAATCAGCAGTGAAAAACACTATGCAGACCTCTGAAGGAAAGAGAGTACTCTCACAGACTTCCTGCTGTCATCATTTTGACCTACGCAGCTTGTTCTACTAGGTAGTAAAGGCAATATGAATGTTGTTTAACTCTTGGACTTGGTATACTACAAGAGCGTTTGATTGAAAAAACACACAACTCTCTACAATTGCTGCCAGAACAAGGTGGAGCTTTGTGCAGATTCAAACACATCACGATTAAGGTGCATTTTCTTATAACATTCTCTTACATGCTTTTTTCTTTCTTTCTTGTGTACTTGCTTTGAGTTTTATTTCTTTTTGAATTCCATCTTTTTTCTTTCTTCATATAATTTGATGTTTTTGTTCCTTTCATACCCACAAGCAATGTACTATAATAAAGCTTGGACCTAAAAACAGCGCTCTTCTAAAGTTGACAGTTCAGGTGTGGGGACGCAGCTTGACTAAAAGCATCAACTCACTCAAAAACATTTAAAAAGGGTGATACTTTAACTGTCATTTTTTTTCAAAAAATATTTCAATAACGCCAAGGTGAAGTTATATTTTTGAGTGTATAAGGAAGCAGGTAGACAAGAGTTTAGCTACATTGAGAAACCTAGAAAATTCAGTGGCAGAGATGAATTACAGTCCCAGAAATAGCATTACCTTCTGATGCATTCAGTCCACTTTATGAAAGTTTTTTTTTCCATAATCATTCTCATGCTGTATCTTATGGGGGAGGCATATGCTGAGTTCTCTGCATATAAAAGCAGAGTACTTACCAAATGCATAATGTGTGAAGCCTTGCCTTTCTATACCTTGAGGCAATTTTAGATAACCCATAGGATGGACGCAGGCAGAAAATAATAATAATAATAACAATGATACAGTTGACCTCATTGTGCGTTCATTTTGAAAAGTTTGTTATAATGACTAAACTGGTAATAATTCACTGTTACCTAGCGTATAATAAGAAATGCATAGGCCTTTATGATAAATTGCCAGTGTAACACAGGGACATCTCGTTTGCATTTCAATGCGCTCAAGTGTCAGATTCTTATTTCATTACTGGTCGACACATTAGTGGACGGATTTTTAATTTGCTTTTTCTAAGCAGCAGTTGTGGGATATCCACTGAGACTAGGTCTGGTCATATTAAACTGGGAAAAAAAATCTGTGCCAAACATTTTTTTTTTCTTTTTCATCTAGGGTTTCTCTCCTGCCCCATCATCTGTAGCATTAATAATGCTGAATAAACATAATATGTACATTTTAATTCATTAATGATAAAAATCCATTTTATATCTCAATATATCAGCATTGAATAGAAAGCTTTCTTTTTCATTCTTGAACATTGTAATGCAGTTGATCTTTTTCACTTTTCTGTCTTAAAAAAGTATTAATAAAATTATGATGGACTGATGTGATGAAGGTTAGTAGGGCTGGATGTTTCTTCCCATGTCGTCTTTCCAGTAGTGCTGCCTTATGGCATTACATTAATAAAATCTGAATTAATATTGCAAAGACACATACAATGGAAATAAGGTTACTGTTTCTGTGCCTTATCACTCTGAAGCTAATATATGTTGCAAAAGATCAGGGATCCGATTTCTGAAAGCTCTTTTGAAACCTGTGTATTTAACGCTCTCAATATTATACTCTAAAGTTACAGCTGCTTAAGAGCATTTTTTATCTTGGATGCATGCTAAATAAAATGCATCTACAAAACAGATGTACTCATTATTCCACTAAACACTAGTCTTTGCGAAAGGATGACTACTATACGATGTGAAGGTTAAAGCTGAATTTTAATGTATTTTCAAAACAGCTTAAAATGATGTAGAACCATTCTCTTTGAAAATATTAAAAAAATAAAAAAGCAGAAAGGAAGAATACAATCTGCCATATCTGTTGGACCCGATTCAAAATATTTTCATCAGTTATGTGTAAAGGCATAACATATAGCATCTTTCATTGTTTGATGGTTAACAGTGTCAGCAGTTCAGACTGTGCTAAAGTGGAAGCACAGTTTGATAAAAAAAGGACACAGACTCAAACTCCAACTCCTACACTTATGTCTATGTTAATATCATGGCATATATTTACTATTACTGTGATTTACCCATCACCTTAGTACCAGTTTCACACAATGTCTCACACTCTGGAACTTGGTTGCAGAGCTAAAAGTCCAATAACTTAATATATTGCTTATCAGACCTTCACTCTGTAACATTTGTTATTTCAGGACACTTAAAGTGCTAAGGAATGGACTGCACATCGGCAGCTTCATCAGCACTTAATTTCAGTCTCCACAACCCATACAGGATACCAGAGCACATTATATTCATTCAGGAACTCTGAGAAAGATGAAAAGTGCCAAATCTTTTAATAATAGGCATATGTGTATGACACCCCACCTTTCTTTCTAAAGTAAATTATGTTATACTGCGTATACATGTATGTTTTATATATATATATATATATATATATATATATATATATATATATATATATGGATAGATAGCTAGATAGATATCAGTCAAGTTATGCTTTAGCAGAATTAAATTGCAGCCTGAGTTTTTAGGTTGACTAGTAGTGCTTTTTTTATTTTTTTGTGTTAGGGGACAGAGCTGGATCCAGCACTAGGCGACATAGGCAGCTGCCTAGGGCCCTGTGGCTACAAAAGCTTACTCCGATGACCAGGAGGCTTCAACATTAAAAAAAAATACTTCTTAACACCATAGTGGTGGTGTCTTCTCCTTTAAGGAGGACCAAGCGTGTGTCGCACACATGCACATACGCCAACAAAGATGTAAGCCCATTCCACACTCGTGCACAGAATTTAATCTACCCATTCTGTTTACAGAGAAGGTAAGTGCATATGTTCATATATAATTTAAACTAGCGGTTCCAATGCTTCTGTATGAGAGGCAAAGTGCATGTATGTGTATGTGTATGTGTGTATGTAATTTAAGATAGCCATTCTGTTTGTATGAGAGATAGTGTATGATTTACTGTTTAATAGAGAAGGTGTGTTTGTGTGTGTATATTTCTGTGTGAGAGAGTAGGTGTGTGCATGTGAGTTGCTGTGTGATAGAAGAGAAATTAGGTCTGTATTAGAGAGTAGGTGTGTCTATGTGTGGCTGTGTGAAGGCAGAGAGAAGGTAGGTCTGTGTGAGAGAGTAGGTGTGTGTGTATGTGTACGTTTCTGTGTGAGAGCAGAGGGAAGACGTGTGTGTGTGTGTGTGTGTGTGTGTGTGTGTGTGTGTGTGTGTGTGTGTGTGTGTGTGTGTGTGTGTGTGTGTGTGTGTGTGTGTGTGTGTGTGTGTGTGTGTGTGTGTGTATGAGCAGAGAGAAGGTAGGTATGTGTGTGTGTGTGTGTGTGTGTGTGTGTGTGTGTGTGTGTGTGTGTGTGTGTGTGTGTGTGTGAGCAGAGAGAAGGTAGGTGTGTGTGTGTGTGTGTGTGTGTGTGTGTGTGTGTGTGTGTGTGTGTGTGTGTGTGTGTGTGTGAGAGAGAGAGCAGAGAGAATGTGTTTGTGCATGTGTGTGTGTGTGTGTGTGTGTGTGTGTGTGTGTGTGTGTGTGTGTGTGTGTGTTTAACATATCCCTGAACTATCCAGATTTAGCCTCATAATTTTGGTCTGTTTCTCATAAAATTTGTAGTTTTCTGGCAAATCACAGAAGACTGAAGTCATTAATAAGGGCATACATATGAGATTCAGACTTCACATCCTTCAGACAATGCATGCTAACAAAAATCCTGTTATTCTAGCAAAAATTAAAAAGAGCAATATTTAAAATCTATCCCTACTTTTTGGAACATTGCATCCCCATTATTTTAAGCTTTGTCAAGATTTCTTGCACTAATAGCTTGAGAGTATGACATGTAATGCCCTACTTGGGGGGGGGGGTCAGGTTAGTCTATTAACTTGATCAGGTTTGACCCTCTGACTTGGTTACAGGAGACAAGAACCTGAATCTTCTACACCAACTAACAGACTGCTGACAGAATTCTGAGTTTGTGTTTCAGTACATTGTCAGGGAATCATGAGTTTCAGTGCATTTTCAAGGGATTATGAGTTTCAGGGCATTTTCACAGAATTGTGAGTTTCAGCAAAGAGAGGTTTACTGTTGCTCATGCTAAGTTTGTTTTCAATGTGCAACTAACGGTTTTGTTTAGCAAATGGCAGTCTCTGTTTGTGCTGTAGAATTTGAAAGCAGTGCTAGTAGCATAACTGCCTTTAATGTAGAAGACTGTTTGTACTCCCATACCATGAATATGGAGTACTGGTACTGCAGTGCCCTTTTGACTGCGAATTATTTGGTGCCTCTTAAGGGAGAATAGGGGTTCTGCACTCCTGAGTGTGTCCTTGTTTGTATGAGATGCCTAACAACTATGAACTTGTTATTGGTTTGTCAGTCATTCCCTATTGCAATACCAGCTTACCAATTATTTATAACATAAGCAATTAATTCTTCAAGGGCAGCGGGTACTGAATTTGTAGATGAAACACTGAAATGTAAAGTTATTGACCAGTCGCAACCTCTTCATTAGATACAAATCTCTTTAATGGGGAATTACTCAGATGACTTTTACTTCTGCAGAGATTGTGCTTATTGACTGATGCTGGTGGACTGTGAGAACAGAAGTCTGAGTGGCCTTTTATAGTTAAAATGTTCTGAAATGGGCAGTTTTGTCATTATTGGGTCATACATTTTATTTCATTTCTTACTGGAAAATGTTCAAAAATTCAAAATTGAAACTCATTCTAACAAGTGGTGCTGTATTATCCAAGGAATATAATTTAATGCAGTCGGGAAAATGAATCAAAGGACACATACATGTATGCATGACCCTAAAAATGTCTGCAAGGAGCCTATGGTTTGAAAACAGCCAAAAGGTAAACTTAATTCCCCACTGGCCATATGAATTTTATTTGAATGTGGGTTTTAATGCCATTTCAATGAATGTGAGTTTCAATGGCAGAGAATTCTACTGCTCATGCTAAGTCTGTTGTCATTCCAAGACTGTATTGTTTGGTTAGCAAATGTCTATCAGTGTTTCTGCTATTTTATTTCAATATCTGTAATCATTGTAAAAATAAATAAGAAAATAGTATGCACACTGATAGGTTTGAACAGTGTTTATCGTAACTCAGAGAAATAGCCAAGTAATGGAAGACTGAAATGGCTGGGGAGGAGGCTGCTGCGGGGTGTGGTTAGGGGTTGCTGCAGGAAGGGCTGCTTTTGGAGGGCCCCAATCTATTACCCTGCCTAGGACTCCATTTGTCCATGATCTGTCTCTGTTAGGGGGTGCAGTTTATATTTGAAGGATTATGCTATCTTTATGGGGGGGGTGTTGTTATTTTAGAATGTTATGATTGTATGTTTATTTTTAGGGAGTTGAATGTTTAATTTTATTTTTTACATGAAGGTATGTATGATCACATGAAAGTTTAAGAAATGCTGATTTCTCTTTTCTACATTGCCGTGTGATCTTAGACTTGCTATATTTAAGTAGTAGGGGGACTAGGGATGCAGGATGGCTTGCCGCATCTGCAAACACTTTTTTTTTATTTCTACAGATCACAAAATCATAGGAGTTCCAAAGCAACTTGTCCACAATGCCGTTTTTGCCTTGCCAGTACCCACCCTTAAGCCTTGTCTCCTTTTTCAAGGAGGCCAGTCCAGTCATAGTAGGGGTAAATTTATGAATATCCATTCTGTTGTCCAGCTCCGTTATAAAGGCAGATAGTGTGTCACATTATTTAACTTGGAGATGAAGGTAGTCCCAGAGAAGGGGAAAGTGCTTCATGACAAATCCATCCTTCCACCATGTCTTATTTATTTGTTAGAGCAGATTTACATATCTGGCCCTAGTATTAGTAGGACTGTTTGATTTATGGAGTTATAAGAGTTTTTGGACTACAGGATTCCTTATAGACCTGTAAATAAAGCATAAGTCATCCTTAAGGAGCCTATCCAACAGTGGATATTGAGATTAAGCCTCTGGTCTTTCTTGGTAGCTCAGGTCTTTTGAGCCCATGATCTTTTTTAGTTACAAACCTCTGTGGTCTTAGCAGTTGATTGATATGCTTAGTAAGGTACATCCCAAAGGAAGAGGAGTACTCAATGATGGGTCTAAGCAGTGCAAAGTGCAAGGAGGGAGGGCATCTTTATATCTGGAAGAAATGCCTTTTGCTATGAGCAGTGCAAGGTAGAATGATTTTCTAATCACTGTTTCAACGTGGTGGTCGAACATGAGGGAACTATCAACCCACGTGTCTGAGTATCACTACCTTTTTATTTTGAACTAGTATGTTATCTGTACTATAAGCTGGAGCTAAATGGTACTTATCAAATGCTACAATGATGCACTTTTTGGCATTCAGCTTGAGCCCATTTTTTTTTGTACACCAGCAATTGACAAGTAAAAGCTCCTGACAGAGAGCCTGACTTGAAGATGACTCTAAGCTTACAATCATCCATGAACCTTGTCAACCAGAGATCCTCATTTGTTAAATGGAGTCTGAAAAGTAAATATCAAATAGCAGAGATTCTGTCACAAATCCCTGGGAAACTCCACCGATCACCTTCATATTCTGTAGAGTTGCACCCCTACTCCTACTGTGCGAGTCCTGTCACTAAGCCAGCTAGATATCCACTTAACTTCTGGAGCTCCTTATTATATTTGTATGTGATATGCCATTGTATGCCATAGCAATCTGAAGTTGTGCTGTGTGACCAACAGTCTATGTCCAGAGTACCCCTTTCAAAGAAGTTCAGAAGATTCATTAGATAAGCTCTACCCTTGACAAAGTCAAACTGTTGTGGGATGAATCTGATAAAAATGTTGATAACATTGTTAATTAGGCCAGTTTTGATACATTCCATGATTTATCATATAGGACTCATGAGACTGATAGGTGTGCAATTCTCAGTGGCAGTGGTGAAGCTACACTTGTGGAGTGACATCACAACAGCTGGATGCCACAAGCCAATTGCTAGGCTCAGGTTAAAGAGGTTTAGGAGTGTATCTGCCTGTGTTTGATTAGTGTTTTTTTGTTAGGCAACAGGATAAGTTGTCAGGTCCATGAATTAGATGTTCTTCATTGTGGAGCATACCTTCAGTACATATTCTCTCATGATGGTTGGTGGCTAGGTTCCAACAGTGATTCCCTCCTCTTTCACTCAATCACCAACCTTCCTCACAGTGCAAAGCCCATAGTCACCACATCCAACCCCAATACTGCAGGAGCTCTGCCATATGGGCCAACTCCCTAATGTTTAAAATGAGAATTTTTGTCTTTGAACAATAGCCTGTAATCACTACATCTGACTGGAATACTGCAGGAGCTCTGCCATAATGGCCAACTCCCAAGCATTTTCACCAAGAATTTTGACTTTGTATAAAAGCCTGTGGTCACTACATCTGACCCTGATACTGTAAGAGCTCTACCACAATGGCCAGTTCCCAAACATTGTCATAAAGATTTTTGTCTTTATGTAATAGCCTGAGGTCACTTCATTACCACAATACTACAGGAACTCTGCCACAAGGGCCAACTCCCAAACATTTTCACTGAGAATTTTGTCTTTGTATAATGTAAGCAAATTAAACTTGAAAAAACTTGCTGTGTATTAATTTCAACTACTGAAATACCTGTTTGTGATAGAAATTGGATTTAATATCCCCTCCCTCTCCAAAAGAGCAGTCCTTGCACTCTAAGGACCACTTACTAAATTGGTCACCGTCCTTTCTCTTGGCCATTAGTTTACACTGTATAGACAGGTTTCTTCATTCAGAAAATGAAAGAAAATCTGTTCTACTTTGCACCCCTCTGCTAATTGCACTGTATTGGCTATAAACTAATTGCTTTCTTTTATAATGTGGCCTGAGGGTAGTAGGGACACTATAGAATGTATTGCTAAATAGCCCCCTCATTATTGTCTCCTCTTTCACTCAGTCACCAACTTCCTCCACAGTTCAGGTACGTGTCATATGTTATTACATTTCTATTTGTTCTAAGACTGTGTAGAACATTGAATAGACCTTGGTAGTGTGTTGCATTTATATCATTTTCATTCAAATCGGATAAGCTTTATGCATGCTGAGTCTGTGCCCTTTGCCAAGTATGTAGTGTCAGTTTTTGTGTGTGTATACACATATGTATAAAATACTCTTTTGGTATGCTGGTTAATCCCATGAATGTTACTAAGGGATAGTTTTATACTGTGCTTCTCAGTGCAGTGCTGTTATGATAACTTGATCTATACAGCTCTCTATGTATACTGTATTATTGTGATTCCCTATTAGTATACCTGGTGCTAACCTACTTTCAGCTTACATTCATAAACTTTTTTACCATCTCTTATTCTTGTACTTTCCACATATTCTCTTGTTTTGATTCACTATGATCCTTCCATGCCTTTTTATAACAAGTATTAACTTTATTGCCTCAATATAATATGACATTTTAGTAGTTTTTCTCTTTTCCTTCCTTTTCTTTCAGACCCTGTAGTCACTACATCTGACCCCAGTACAGCAGGAGCTCTGCCATAAGGGTCAGCTCCCAAACATTTTCACCGAATAACTTTGTCTTTTTATAATGTAAGCAAATTTAACTTGAAGAACCTTGCTGTGTATTGACTTCAACTAGACAAATACCTATCTGTGCTGGCAATTAGCTTTAACATTCCTTCCCATTTGAAAAAAAGCAGTCCTTGCACTCTAAGGATCACTTACTAAGTTGGCCACCATCCTTTCTCTTCACCAGTAGGTGACACTGTATATGATAGTTGCTTAATTTCCTGACTGACTGGATTCTGCATTCAGGAAATTAAAGAAACCCTGTTCTACTTTGTATCTCTCTGCTAATTACTTTGTATTGGCTATAAACTGATTACTCTCTGTGACCTGAGGGTGTTAGCCTGTTACAATTTGACCTGAAGGTGGAAGCCTATTATAAATTGACCTAACTCCCCTACATCTAGTTTGAACTTATTTGGCTTCACACAGCTAATTCGTAACCCCACACATTATAGCATGACTTCAAATTCACTGTTAGACAGAATCCTAGTATCTGACCCTAGCAAATACACCACCTGTGGTACAATGTCTGACTGTTTCTGTGATCATCTCCCAGTCTATATAACCAGATATCTCACACACCCACCTAAATAACATGTTTATAAATCAGCATGCAACCTTTCCAACTTTAACTTAGACATGCACATTACTACAGTATCATCTATTAACTGGAGCTTCCCAAAAATCCTCCCCTTAGGTGATGCTGTAAATGAATTCAGTACAGTTTTTCTGAATATCCTAAATGGCCTTGTTCCTCCTACAAGGAAGAGACTAAAACAAAATAATGCAATTTGTCTATCCAAAAAAAGAGTCGAAAGTTAATGCAGGATAGAGAAAAAAGCATGGAAAGAATGGCAAAAATATAAAACGCCACAAGATCTTAGTCACTGTAACAGTAAATCAAAATAATACAATATCGTGAAAACTTCATAATGTAATGCAACTGTACTAAAAAACAAATTAATGAAGACAAAAATATATTATAATAACTTTTAGAATAATAATAAACACAACCCTTAAAGAAATCTTGCATCCCAGCCATAAAATCAGCCCTAACCCCTGTCTCAATAAATCATCACTTATAACTGCAATATGTTTCAACTCTTATTTCACATATAGTATAGCAGCTCTAACCAAGGATTCCCCAATATCTAATCCTAAGCCTGTCCAGCAGCCACGTATTACCACATCCATTTTCACTTTCAAACCTATGCCCCCATCCTATATAAAACTACTCTTAAATGAACTCAAGTCATGCTGTACTTCAGCTGATGATCTTCTAAGCAAGCACCTTAAAATAGCACCCTATCTTGTTTCAATCCTTATATATAGGTCAATCCAGGAATCTTGCATTCCCCTCTGTCTAGAAAAATTCCCATATTATCCCTCTGCAAAAAGGAGGAAATTCAACAGACATTACTAGCTTTAGACCTATTACACTCTTACCCCCTCTTTCCAAAATACTCAAAAGCAATTGTTAAACTGTCTCCTGCAGGAACTCCTACCCCCACACAACATGGCTTAAATCCTTCCCATAGTACTAACAATGTACTTCTAACCTATATAAATACTGTCAATAAAGCTAGAGATAACTGCAAACTAGTGTCCTCCTTACTTCCATACTGTCTTGTCTAAAGCCTTCAACTCAGTTTGTCACAACAAACTTCTTCTTCAGTTGTCGTCATTAGGTCTCAGCCCACACTTTTGTGGTTCAAAAGCTACCTATCAAATAGATATCAGTCAGTAAAATGGCACTCCACCCTTTCTCCATACCTTCCAGTCAATACCAGTGTACTACAAGACTTTATCCTTGGTCCCATCCTCTTTAACATTCTCACCAACACTCTCCACACATCCACACAACAAGCCTCCCTAATGCAATATACAAATGATTCCACACTGATTTGCACATCTGACAACATGACACACCTCCAAAAAAAATACTCGGGAAGTTTAATAACAACTGAAACATGGTTTTGTACCTTACAACTTATGCTCAACCCTAAAAAAATATAAACTACTACTTTTTCCCCAAATTCCTCTCCCATGAAAAAAACTAAATTTAAACTAGACTCTCTTGATAATACAACCATTGAAGTCACTTCTTATAGAAAATTATTACAAATGATAATGTATAATAATCTTAAATTTGATCTGCATATACAAAATTGCATAAGAAAACTCATCAAAAACTAGGGATGCTTTATAGAGCCAAAAACTTTACCACCAACACAACTAAAGCTACACTTGCCTCTATTTATCTCCTCCCACACTTCTTCATGGTGCTCCCATCCTTACTAACCTTCCAGCATCACAAAAATCATAACTTGAATAATGCTATAACAAGTTGCTAAATTTACAACAAATATCCCTTTCAGAACCCACCACTGTATAGTAATAAAAAGCCTAAATTGATTAGAACTATCCCTTCAACATACATATACACAGCTTCTTGTCACCTATAAAATTATCCAGAATCCATCTGCCTGTCCAGCACTAAATAACATTCTACACAACTATGTTCCCAGTCGGTCATTACAATCCAGTGACCAAAAACTCCTGTCTGTCCACAAACCTATCAAATCTGCTGGGCATTGCCTGTACCCGTACCATGTTGCTAGGGCCTGGAACTCATTATCTCTATCCAGCAGGTCAATAACCCTCCCCCCATCTTTCAAAACCATTTTGAAAGACTTTCTTGCCAAACAATGGCTCTTTTCTTACTCAGCAACTGGATAAAATATATCCCTAAATGTGAACAAATATGTATTCATGTTTTACATCTCCTTACTCTCCCTTCTTCACTCACTTCCTTACTTGTATCAATTTCTCTCCACTAGCATTCTCTCTAAATGTGCCATAAGCCTGCTTTTCCCTCACTTCATATTGCAATTCCTGTTTGTAGTATACTAACTTACCTTTAATTTCTCTATAAACTGGTTAAATTTCTCTAACTATTAAATAATTAGCATATAACTTGTACCTATTCTTAACCAATGTTTTCATATTATGATGAGGATTTAATAAAATCCATGTAGGAATAGTGGAAGGCCTACATGGAGGGTTCCATGGACGTGTCTACGGCTCCCCCTCGGCAGCAAACCTTGCATATTAATGAAGGTGCACTACTGAGAGAGAGACATGTAACACAGTTACAGAATCAGTGTAGGGGGTGTGTTACAGTATCCGGAGATGAGTAACACACCCCCTGCAGTGTCAAAGTGCCGAATGGCACTAAAATATTAAAGTTAAATATTTTTTGTTTGTTTGTTTGTTTTTATGTATTTGCTGGCACGATGCTGCACTTAGCAATGGACACGTGCCAGACATCTAAAAATAGAAACCGGGTACTTTTAATTTTCATATCAAAGGTCAAGTTTAAGCATAGCTGAGCATATTTGTGTGGTGTAGCACGGTTCTCAGCAGTGCTTAAACATAGCTGAGAGCTATATAGAAATGTATAGCAGTTGCCAATATATCCACATAGCTGAATGTTTAGAGTCACAGCCCTATGTGCAGTAGGTGAACGGTCTGAATAAACAGACCATTCAGCTTTTATATTTGATAGCAATATTTTATAAATTATGTTATTTTGTTTTAATGCTATATTCATTGACATTTGTTAATGGGGTTAGTCCAGCTGGGCCAGAAGCCCATTTTCAGCAAAGACCCAAGGAGAAAAGATCCAGTTACACACAAGTTTACAACACATAAAATACACACTCCAAGATAAGGAAATTAAAATACATAAGGTCAGGAAATATAGAGCTATACTACATACACATAATAATAAACTAGTAGTAATGAACAAATAATTTCAGGGTTGTTTTTATTTATTTTTTTTTTTTTTTAGTCTGGTTTGCCCTTAGCTAAGCTCTGCTAAACACTGCTAAACCAAGTCAAGCCATGCTTAAACAGGACCCATTTAGCACAGCTTAACAACATGCAGCTCAGCTTAGATGACTTGGGTACTGCTAAGCAAACCCTGTTTAAGCAGTCCTCAGCTCAGCTAAGCTGGTTTGTGCACTGGTAAGCATTGCTAAGCATTGCCTGTTTAAGCACTGATCAGCTAAGCTCAGCAGGTTTGCATGGTGCTAAGCAAAGCACAGCATTTTTAAAAATGGCTCAATGGTGGCAAAGGATGGGAAAACAGCCTTATTTAAGTGCAACAGGTGGGAAAACAGCCAGAATCTGTTGGAGTTTGATCTTGGCAGAGACTATGGCAGGAGTTGGAGAGGGTGTACGCTTCCAGGCACAGCAGTGGGGCTTTCTGGAGTCCAGGATCATGGTTGGACTCCTAGTAATAGACCATGACATCTGGCTGCTACAGGGCCAGTACCAGGGGACAAAATACAAATCAAAGGCCTGGGACCAGCTAGCACACAACCTCACCAGTGCAGCTGGTATCCCCTGCACAGTTTAGCAGTTGCATCACCATTCTGATGACCTAAAGCATAGGAAGGGGGATCTCTTGGCCACTTGGATCCAAGATGCCCGGAATGACAATGTCCCACAAGTTTGTAAGCATTGTTTGCATTGTTGTACCTAATAAGTAATCTGCATCCATGATAGACAGTTATGCAAAATTATGTGTTTCTCTCCCCACAGTTTCAAAGGTGAGAGCTCGCAACCTGAAGGCCCATGCAGGGCACCTGGCAAGGTTGTGCCAAGAGCGTGGTGAGTACAGATGTATCTTGCAATCTATACTCATATAAACAAGAAAATACATTATTAACTGCAAGCATGTTTTGAGTGTACTGCAATGAATGTAGTCATAGACCTGGACTGATATAAGTTAGTAATGCCAGTTACAGTTCAATACAGAGGAAGCATAAAACCTGCTAATGTTAAGGAAATAAATTTACTACTGAATTAATAATGTCATGGAAATAAATGGTTCTATTGCATTCACAATGTTAAGTAAATAAAATACAACTGCATTCATAATATTAAGGAAATAAAGTTACTACTGCATAAATTGTGGGATAACAGTTGTCTTGCAACACCTGCGTTATCTAAAGTGTTAATCAATAAAGACTGTTAGATGTATACCAATCACTGCTTCATGTCACCCCTAATAAAGCTGTGTTGTGCAAAATGTGTGTATTTTGGGCTGTTGGTCAAGAAATTGAGTATTAAAAGTGCTGTGGAGTAAACACAGGAATAATACCATGAAATGACTGAAGGTTAGCTGATAAAGACTGTTTTGCTAAAGTGTAGATGTGGAGCAGTACTACAAGATATAATGCATTATGATATTTGTTCTGCACTAAGATCTGAACCTAGAATAGTAATGGATAAGGTATTATAGTGTGTTTATCTCAGGATTGTCTTGTGTTAACCACTGCATTTCAGCTATATGCATTCCTGAACTTAGTTACGCTGCTACAGGCAAGTATGAAACTGCAATAGCTGTAGACTGCAAATATAATATCTACAACTGTACATGGGTCAGGTAGGCAACCAAGCACTCTGATATGGTCTGTAAACATCACACATATTCCCACCCACGAGGGGTTAATTGTGTACACCTGCATTCCAAGTATTAATACACAGTTCACCTACCATCTCTGACATGCATGAATCTCATGCATGTGTGTTCATGTGTCACTGCAGTCTTGTATAATACTTTACCTCTATTACCAGGGCACAGTTTGTTACCAGGTGACCAGATGAGCTCTAGGCATATATTAGTCAATCAATATTCAGCAGGGGTTCAGTAGCTCAGCGTGATAAATGCTAGATATGATATGCATTTTGTCACACACAGACCGGGAACTGTCAACTGATGTTCTCCCCACAGGAATTACAAGTAAATAAATGGCTGTAGTAGCTGTTCAAATGGGTTACTAATTTGTGTGTCCAGAAGTGTTAACAGCAATGCTCAGCAAGGTGACAAGACTGCAGTAAATAAAAAGTCAACAAGTACAATACTAATACAAGTTATTAAAACAAATAAAACTGTTTAATCTTGGTATGGCTGTATGCCTGGTGTGTCTGTCAATGTCTGCTGATAGTCTAACCCCATGCCTGCCAAGGATGGCATGATAAGTGTAAGCTCTCGGTACTGTGCACAATACATGTCTCTTAATTGTACACTGTCACAGACTGTGATCTCTGCTGGCAAATCCCTGGGACACAGATTTAACAGCCACTTGATTTATGTCAATAGCACAGTCACACTACATCACTCCACAGTACATCTTGGTAGTCATATATGTCATCCTGACATGTAGTAGTCCCCTGTAGTTGTGCACCTGTAGGTGTTACAGCTTGGCCCATACTGTCCCATGCAGATAGTTTAGAGGTATGTAGGTGCTACAGAAGCTATAGGTCACTTGTATACATAAAGTAAGAGCAGACCTGTAGAGTATATGAGTACTGTTGCAAACAATATAGCCTTTACTGGTAGTAATGGAATGTCATTTTCTCTCTCCTCCAACCCCTTATCTGCATCATAATTTATTAGTTATACATCAGATATGGCTTATGTTTAACAAATGTTGTTCTCAAAATGTTATGTTGGGTCTTGTGTTTTATTATTGTTATATATTACAATGGTTGCATGCTAACATACCTGGTTGAATTACCTATGATGTTGGCCATATGCCATAACTGTTACTGGCATGCTGTTACAATACTGACTGTTATCCCACTTATTGTTGTGTTCCATGTGGTATGCAATGTTATCTTTCTGTGTTATCTTCAACATCCTGGCATGTTATTATAACTAACATTAAAATGTTCTGTTCATTACTAACCTATACACTTTGAAAAACCACAACAGCATAGCTCGACTGGGTAGACTGGAATAACAGCTGTTACCGTACACATATCTTAAATAACAGTGATGCACATCAGCAAAAAATTCACCCTGCCAAGTCTCAAATGCAGGACCCTGTCAACTACAGCATAGTGCATTAGCCCACTAGGCCACTCAGCTCTAAAGTATAATAGGTGTTTCCATACACATATCCTGAGTGCCAGTGACACACTTCTTGTACATATGATGGGGATAATGACAGCGTATGTGGGACTGTGATGCAGATGCCAAACCAGTACACAGCTAAATAAATGCAGATGGATCTACTTGAGGCCTAGTATATCAGGTAGAGCTGACAACTGCACAGACTGTCGCAGAATGTCCACAGTTGTGCCACCTACTTTGGGCACGGTTGTCACAAAACCTATTCTGTGTGCTGAAGTACTGGCAAGTCAGTACAAATTGAGATTAGAAATTCAGGACAGACAGTTCAGTGTCACACATCATACCCATCCAAACACACATCTTCATGCCAATCTTGTGTAATAGATTGTATGCATGCACATATGTCTTGAAAATACATCTGCTATAGTACTGACTCAGTACCTCAAGCTGTTACATTCCTAGCATGCTTTACATTTTGCCACCCACAGTCCTGGCTTCCATTCCAGTCTGTTGCACTCAAGTACATGCTTGTCAAAACAACAAATAAATGACTGAGCCCTGCAATTTTAAGCAGAACCGGTTGCTGCTAATGCAGTCAGTGCCACCCATATTAGCATAGCAAAGGTTTGTAGGTTGGGACACACTTCACAAATATGTATAGGTATCCTAAGTGTC
This sequence comes from Protopterus annectens, assembly GCF_019279795.1. NCBI lineage: Eukaryota > Metazoa > Chordata > Ceratodontiformes > Protopteridae > Protopterus > Protopterus annectens. Next base: position 217,521,146 of record NC_056734.1, read on the forward strand.
ACCTTCCACTCTCTGTATGGCACTATTACATAACATATGTACCTCAGGCAAATGCCTCACCTGGACTGTTATGGGTACCCTTACACTGGCTATGGTGTGACAACAGAGCTGACACTGCTCCCTCACTGACATATACAGCTTGCTGTCTCCCAGTGTGTTCACAATCCCCAGTATGACTCCTGACCAGAATGCAGCAGCTGCAGCCTGCAACATATGCAGCAATATGTTCAACTGTGCTACAGACCTACCATACCTCCCAAACACCTATAACAGGGGATCCACAGAACATCCATACAGAAAGGGGTGGGGGGAGGTGGTCAAGTGACAGGGACATGTGTCACAGTCTTCCACTACAAACATACACAGCTGATATACCACCAGCTACTGCAGCAGCATGCATATTCTGATGCAAATGACATATGACACTCACATCTGTCTGTTTCCTTACTGACCTCAACCCACATTGTTAAACAGTAAACTGACACATAATCAGAGAGTCTGTTCACAATGGCCAAACTTAACATGCCAAACTGTGGACATACCACATAAATCCAGACAGCGGATGGCATTTTTACCTACCCTCTGTGATGCTGTAGTCCCCACACCTCAATAATGTACATCTCACAGGCCAGGAAAAGGGCCAAGGCCTACATGAAGGCCTTAAATATAACACTGTGGTGCCATGCCATTGGCTAATGAAAATGCAACCCAGCTGTTCATGATGCAATTAGCAATTAGCAATTGTGAGCCACAGATTGGTACACAGGCAGTCAGCTGTTCATGAGCATTACCTACAAAAGGCAAGCTGCTGCCTATGGTAAACAGGTCTGTGACTTTCTTTACAAAGGCAGACTGCGAGAACATAAACATTATACTACAGGATTTCTGCACATAAAGGAGAACAGCACTATAGCAGGTAGGTAAGAGAAGTCCCCATGTAATGGGACGCAGATAGGAGGATGCAGTTATGGGAAATAGGGATTACAACAGCAGGTCTGTAGTACATATCTTGGAATGACATATTGCTGTTACTCAGCTGTCCGGCACCTAAAGGCTTCCCTTTTTTCTCTGTCTGCTGTGACATAGATCCAGCAATGGTCAGCTCGTGTACAAATGCTACTAGATTGTGTTTTAGACAATAGTGACAGCAAGTACTGGTGAATACAACTGGCATATCACATGATGTACTGTCAGTCAGCTCCTCTCAGTCTGTGAATGTCACACAGGCATACTTCAAACATTGTCCAGGTGTCCCTGACTGCTCCTGATGTACTCTGGCTAGGACACTGTGTACTCCACACACGTATCCTATCTCTTGAGAACTATGCCTAGCATACCTGTTGATCCCCTACAGCAGGACAGCAGTTTATAGCTAGCAGTAGTGGGGGACACAGGCCCAGCCTCAGCGACAGTGTACATATCAAGCATACAATGTAAGGGAATTAATACAATACCATATATTAATGCACTATAACTGCTTTCTGAGGGGTCTGGTATGTGACAGCCAGAAAACCTACAGTCTGGGAACAACCATTATGAATAGTCCAACTGTTTGCCAGACATCCACATTTGTCTAGTAAGAGGGTCCAAATATATCAGGCACATGTACACAATCTGCAAAGATCTGTGTAATGTGGATGTTGGACATCTAGAGGGAGGATATCCCACAGCATGTTTGCAGTGGTGTCTGTCATTGAGTCACACACGTGTTGCTGGACTGTCCCTATACACTTGTAGTACCACTTATCTATTTGTCGGATGGTGGCTGTATGACATGGTCACACCACAGTAGATGGCAGTGATGGGCATGGAGACATAACAACACAGTCTGTCACAGCACACAGGTCCATAACCGGTATACCTAGGATCATAAGAGGTTACTCGGCTATTGGTCCTGAGGCCCTTATAAGCCTAGCCCAAAGTTTAGGCCATGTTTATGCAAGTCAGCACCCAATGCCCCAGTCCAACAGGGACACAAGTGGTATCCCAAGGGTGTATGACCTGTTTACCATCCAGTTATCCAGGTTTCGCACAAAAAGGGGTGAAGAGGTACTCTGCCTGATGTGGACAGGGTATCCATTCCACAGCTGGGTGAGTGTGTGGGACACATATCTGACCTGCCAACAAGTCCTGTTGATGTCACAGACCAGGTTGAGGGCACGTGTGTGGGTTACTCAACTGAAGCTTGAGTTGCAGATGTGCAGCAGTCCTATCAAGGTGGAGTCCATGATCGCCTTGTGTGCTACAAAGAGGTCACCTCTGAGGAGTCTGTATGAAACTGGATAGCAGGATGGGCTTTTTGCCTATCTGTGTATGGTAGATATTTGAGGCCCTGGTATTTCCTGGTGAGGAACCCCTGTGCTCTCCCCAGCTGCTGCATGTGCTTTGCGAGGTACATGATGAAAGGGGCATTATACTCATTCATGGGCCTTATAAGGGAGGTATGCAGGGATGTTATGACCCCCAGGTCCCTGGATGAGATACCCTTATGTATGAGGTGGGCCATGTAGAAGGCTTTCCTTACAAAGGAAGTAACATGGTGGTCAAATGCCATGGTGCCATCAACCTGTGTGCCCAAATGCCTCATGACTGATTGCGTGCTTAGGACATTGTTATTAATGTGATCATTTCTAGTGATGTCACTCTCCCCAAAGGTGATGATGCTGTATTTTATGGTATGCAGCCTGAGCCCATGTGTCTGACACCACTCATGTGTCTGTGTGAGACGCTCTTGTTGGATGTCAACATCACTAGGGGATTTGGTAACAGCACCCATCATCCACTCTTCTACAGACATGGTCAGCCATAGCCCACTGGTTGTGCACTGCACCTCAGAAGGGTAAATCAGACATAACAGAGGCCCCAAGACAGAACACTGGGTTATGCCACTAGTTACAGATCTGCCGCTTGAGGTCGCTTCCCCTATATTGAGTAGGTGGATGGTGTCAATGTGCCAGTGTGCTACCCATCTGGTAACATATGGATTGATGCCTAGTTGAGAGTGTATATCTGTTATGGCCAAGTGGGGAATACTGTGAAAGTCTTTGGCCAGGTCAAGGTAGCCAGTGTGCACTGTCTCCTCCTCATCCTTGGCTTTGGTGACTGGTCAAAGAAGTCAACCAAGTGTTATATAGATATGGGTATTAAAAATTACTTGGTTTTTAGCATTTTAGAAGAAAAAGAGAAATATTTTAAAATTAGAAAAGACACTGATACACAATGTGAGACTATTATACAGCAAAAGATGGGGAAACTCTATAGAGATATTCAGGAATATAGTAGTAAGAATAGTTATCCTAATCCAATAGGTGTTAATAAAAAGAGATATAATGAAACATTCTTTCAACAGAACAATAGAAGGAGTGAAATGGAAGAGGGGTGGGGGGGAGTAGACATATATGATGTTGAATTTCCACCTTTGGAGAATAAGGGAGAAAAAGTTCAACCCCCTTAGCATAAGAGAGAAAATTTTCGGATGAGAGGGGGGAGGAGGGGGAGGGGAAGATATTAAGATGTATCCCCACACCCAGTGAGAATTTGAAGGATTCATTAGACATCATAACAGAAAATGACAAAAATACATATGGAGGTTTCTCCATTTATAATTTTAGTGATATTGTATTGACTAAAGAACACTTTAACCTGTTGAGTAAAGGTCTCAAGTATATTCCAGTCAAAAAAGGAGAGGTAACAGGAACGATTCTTGACATCAAATTATTTATAAGGAAGGTCAACTTGTCCATTCTAGCTTCAAGAGCTGGGTTCAATAGAAACAACAATTATGGGGTAAGGTTAGCTAGGAGCTCACTATACAACCCACCCTTAATGCCTCAATTAAAGAATTTAGAAAACGTAATAGAAAAAGAAATTCGAAGAACAGTGACTGGGAACAGGGTCAATGCTAAGAATAACCTCAAAGACAAAGAAAAAGAAGTATTGAATGAACTAATTAACAGTAAGGGTGTGAGAATAATGAAACCAGATAAGGGAGGGGGTATCGTGATTATGGACAAAATAATATATGAGGCTAAAATGAATTCTATATTAAGAGACGAAGGTAAATATAAGGTAGTATCCAAAAATGAAATAGAAATAGCATACAAAAAAATTGATTTGGTCTTACAAGATTTGTTCATTGAGAAAGTGATTGACATCAAAACATTGAAATATTTTGAAATTCAGCAGCCCAGGGTAGCCACAATCTTTGGTATACCCAAAGTCCACAAAAATCAGGATGACCCCCCCCCCCCTTAGACCCATAGTTACAGCGGAAGGGGCTAAGACAGTACCCTTAGCTAAGTTTGTAGATGAAAAAGCCAAACACATTTGGGTCAATAACAATATTATATTAAAGGATTCATGGGATTTTATAAGGGAGCTCACACCTGAGGTTTATCAAGATGATGTATTATTCATCACTATAGACATTATAGACCTTTTTTCCAGTATTCCCTATAAGGAAGGGATGGATTATTTTGAGCAAAGCATTTTTTTAGATCAAAATATGACACAGGAAGAAAAGATAGCCACAGTTGCTCTCATGGACACAGTTTTAAAATACAATTTTTTAATTTTCAATGACGAATACTATCAACAAATTAATGGGGTGCCCATGGGAGCAGCATGTGCCCCAACATATGCAAATATAGTCCTATCAAAATGGGAAGATAATTATATAATGAATGTCAGGTTTAAGAAGTTTTGGATATTGTACCATAGATTCCTGGATGACAGTGATTTTTTGGACCGGAGGAAAACATACGTTTTTAGAATTTTTTGAATATATTAGCTCGACAACAAGTTTTTTGAAATTTACATATGTTATAAATACAGACATTTTAAACTACTTAGATGTTGAGGTTATTAAATCAGACCATAAATTTGAAACTAGGGTGTTTAGAAAAACAACATATTGTAATTCCTACCTACACTATGATAGCTCCCACCCCCCTCATTGTAAGAAAAACATTGTCAAGGGACAATTTGTGAGGGGGTCGAGGATGACTAGTAGAGATACAGATTTTAAACAGGAATGTGATAAATTGGAAAACATGCTCCTAGAAAGAGGCTATCCTATAACTTTCATTCAAGACATTAGGAAGGAAGTAGAAATAGGTAGGAAGGACAGATTTCAACCTATAAAAGGAGTTAGGGAAAGTAAGAAAATGGAAAAGAACAAGAATGATATCAATATGAATGAAGAAACAATACAAAAAAGACTTATTATAGAATGTAACTCTACTAATAAATATATGAAAGGTATCATTCGTAGGGAATGGGACAAATTCCTTTCTTTCACAGATATGGAGGAAATCAAATGTATGAGACCACAAGTTATTTATAGAAATCCACCATGTATACGTAATATGTTAGAAAGAAAGGTATGGGAGAAGAGAGGGACTAGATTGAGAAGGAAAGGCACTTTTAAATGTGGACGGTGCCAGCAATGCCCTCATATTATGAATGAGGGTGAGGTATACATTGAAAGTAGGAATATGAAAATAAGAAGTAAAAATTATTATAATTGTGATACACAAGGAGTCGTATACCTAGTAATTTGCCAGAAATGCCATGCATTTTATATTGGCAAAACTGAAAGGGCCCTGAAAAAACACATCTATGAGCATATGTACGATATTAGTAGAGCAAAGGAGACAAATGCATTATACAAACACCTGAAGGATTGTAAGGAAGCTAAATATTTATGGTTTGTAATAGAACAAGTTAAATGTGATATAAGAGGCAGTCCATGGGAAGATATTCTAGAGAATAAGGAACTATGGTGGCAGATCAGAATGGATGCAAGTAGGAAGCCTGGCCTCAATGAAATGGTTTCTATAAGACCATTATTGAAAATAAGAGCTAATAAAATTTAAGAACAAGAAAGGAAGTTTCTTAGGTATCATTGTTTTGACATACAGGGGTTTACATAACACAAGTTTTTTCAACAAACATTTTTAACAATATTTTAATAATAATTTAATCTACAATTATTATATTTGTGTTTTGTATTTATTATTGATTAATTTTATAAAATATTTATTAATATATACATAATATATAATTGTTGTGTTTTAATTATTTAATACACATTATGTTTTTTTAAATTCATTCATGAATTAAAGAGATGTAATTGCAGGTTTTGCACACCAGAGGAAGTTACATCAATATGATTTTGTGAAAGATTTTTTAATAAACACAGAACCAATTTAATTCTATAATTTTATGATAATTCCTTTTTATTTCCTATTTTACACAGATTATGACTGAGGTTTATGCATTAGTACATGGTTAATATTTAAATAATTTTTAAGTCAAAAGAAAAAGAGGAGAAAGTTGATACAAGTTTTTATTCTATCCTCATGAATATGTAATAGTGTCATTGAACATCAATTGGCAAACAGATCATAGGATTGGTGTATTTGAATTTTATCCCCAAGGTTTTATTGGATAATTAATTAATGAATTTAGTATTTAAACTATTATGAGTTTGTATGTACTTATCTGATGAAGTCCTGGTTGAGAGGGACGAAAACGCGTATGGTTGCTGTCTATGTGAAGTGCGTTAATAACTTGGATCGTAATAAACTGAATTTTTATTTAAAATAAGTCATTCGCGACTTTTGTGGCTTCTATCTGTTGGATTATCAGTTGTTTGGAGAGCTACAACCAGCTTTTTCATGATTTAAGTCAACCAAGTGTAACAGACATGATCCACCCTTGACAAAGCCAAACTGTGAGTGATCAAGTGTGTGGAGGTCACCAATGTCCTTGTTAATGAGGTTCATGATAATTTGTTCCATGGCCTTGCAGATCAGGCTAGTTAGGCTGATGGGTCTAAAATGTGCCAGATTGGTGGACCTTAGTGTAAAGGGATGACAGTGGCATCCTCCAGTCAGCTGGGGCAAAGGTGGTATTCAGGCTTTGGTTGAATACAGTGCCTAATGGTGCTGCAGGTTCATTCTTGAGGTCATGTAGGATGCATCCTGCCATGTGATCAGGTCCCATGGAGGCTGTATTCCATGACTTTAAGATGCCAGTGATGACTTCTTCCCTAGATATAAGGGGAAAGGGGCAAGTATTGGGGATGTCCTGATGTACTGATGTGGTTGACAGGGGGTGAAGCTGTCACTGACTCCGTCAGGCAGCAAATTTGGTATATCTACAGCACTTGCATATCTGGTGTCCCTGACCACCACATCTGAGCTGATCTGGGTGCTTCCTTTGAGTTTGCAGACATATGTGAAGACGAAGATATAACTGTCTGTAGTGGATGTCACCAATGTGGGCTCACAGTTTGTTTTGCAAGATTTCAGTAGTGCTCTTATCTGCTTGTACAGGCTAAGGAGACACTGCTTCACATTGGGCACCTGCTGCATCTTGGTCTTGGACAGCAATATTTAACTCCTGTTACAGAGTGTATGTTTTCCAGATGTCCACCACACAGGTTTATTTATCCTTGCAGAGGATGATGTAGTCCTGTAGGGTATGCCTGACTCCATGCATCTATACAAATGCACATATAGTGCTTTGGTGAATTTGTGGATATTGGTGGCAGTTCCTACAGAGGGAGAGGGGGCTGTGAAGCTGTTTATACTATCATTCAGGAGGCTGTAATCAACTTTGGAGATGTTTGTATGTCTGACCCTCGCTAGATGGGTACTATGGGAGATGGTGACTATGAACGTGACCACTTTATGGTTGGTTTTACCATGGAGGATGATACTGTAGGGATGCTGCAGTGGTTACCCATGTTGTCTATTATCAACTCCCAGAGATCTTCACCTCATGTGTGGGTAGCAACTAGCAGTTACAATGTGTTTGCATTGCCAAATTCTATGAATCTCTGGACATTTGTGTGCTGGCATGAGTTGTTCTTCCAATCTATGTTTGGGTACTTAAAGTCACCCAGAATCAGAGTACAGAGTTGAATCCTGATAGAGTTGAACAGGTCTATATAGGCAGAATGGGCTTCCTGGTCACATGCAGGGGCCAGTAGCTACCTATGGTTTGAATAGGGGTCTTGGCAATGGTTAACTGCACCTGGAGTGTCTCCTGTGCATGTTACTGTTTGACCAACCTGGAGGTGTGTATGTCTTTCATATATAGTGAAACCCCATGTCCCTTGGCTTTACTGCCCACAGCTTGGGGTCTGACTGTATGATAGGATGGATGACCATATAAGGCTGGATGCTCTATGCAGCTTTGAACCATGTGTCTGTCACTGCACAGATGTCAGCATTTTCCAGGGTTAACACTGCTTGCAATGGGTGCAGATTCATGTTCAGACTCCTAGCATTTAGCAGTATGGCCTTCAATTTGTGATTTGTTGACAGTTTCATGTTGTTAGTGTTAATATCACCACTTTTCCTAATAAAGGCTCTATGGTGTTGACAAGAAGCATGGCCAGAAGCCTGAAGGCCAGGTGAGACAAATGGAGGCCATCTCTGGCAAAGCATCATGGTCTTTTGATCATATCATCTCAGGCTGTCAGGTACTGGATCCCCCTGGAATGGCACCAGAATCCAAGCCAATTGTTAAAGTGAATCATTTTCTGATTGTATTGCGGCATCATTCAGGTGACAGCAGGCTGCTGCTGCTTAAGGCTAGGGACATACCTGCCTGGGACACATACTCAGCAGGCTCAATCATGTGTCACAACATATAGTCCAGGGAAGTATGTCTCAGGTTAGGCACAACAACATGGACTATGACAAACTCATAACAATAACTGTTGTTGAGAGACAGTAGTGCGTATGTGATATGGCAGATTCTGGCACCTGACAGACAAGTAACTGTGACCTTCTCCATATACACTGGATATACAAAACAGGAACACAATCACTGTAGGTTTGAAAAGTTCTTTTAATTCTGGTACCTCAGCCTTCGCCTTCTCCCAGGAGAAGGCGAAGGCCGAGGTACCAGAATTAAAAGAACTTTTCAAACCTACAGTGATTGTGTTCCTGTTTTGTATATCCAGTGATTTTGGTGCTTTGAAGGAGTGGAGGTGTTGTGTTTTCATACTTCTCCATATACAGCCTGGTGAGATGCACATCTGTGTGTCTCACAATGAAGTGTGCTATGCCTAATATGTTTGATTTATGGTGATGTCTTAGTGGCTGAGGGACAGAGGTGTTCGGCTATGCGTGGTATGTGGTGTGCAGGGCTGTGGATTTCCCCTGTGTTTTTGCCTTGGAGATCTCCTTTGTTTGGGGATGTTATGCTGAGGACCTCTGTATATATGGGTGTGTGTTGTGTAGGTGTGGGTGGTGAGTGAGTTGTATTGATTGTGTTGACAACCTTTTTGGTGTCGGATATGCTGGTTTGATAGGGAGCAAGCATGGACTGTAGGTTCCTAATGTCATTGCATCTCTCACAAATTGTGTTACTTGGTGGTGTTTGCAGATGGTTGTCTGTGTACATGAGGCAGTTGCTACACTGTGTCAGGATGCCCATATCAATCAGACTGGTAGGGTAAACTGTAGGACACTGTCCAGCCATATTTGTCACAATCTGATAGAGGAAAGCCAGGGAGACCAAAGGAGTGGCCCTACAGCCTAGGTGCTTAAAAGAAACGTAGTAGGCTTACACCTCTGCATACAATGTGCACAGGCTATAAACAAGCAGTAATAGGTGCAACAGAAAAGATGCAGTTGAAAGAAAAGATGCAGTTGCACACCTTAGAGAACATGCAGCAGGTAGCGGGAAACAGCCGGATGAGAAGGGAAATGCATGACGTATTGCCTCTATGTTGCTGATAGCCACATCTATACTGTGGTGAGAGATGGCAGGGTATGCTGTGGGATTTAGTGGAGGATAATGCTGGCAAATGTGGATGTGCAAGGTGTGTACATAATGGAGAGCAATAGATGTGGTCCTGTGACATGTTCCCCTTTCTTGTCTTTCAAGAGTGATGTACAGATGGAGGAACCCACCTTTTTCAGCAGCCGAGAATGCAGTTATAGTTGATGGCCTCAGACTGCATCATGCCATCCTGCTGTCGAGGAGTTGCCATATGCAGGAACAATGAGCTACACCGTGGGCAGACCTTGTTGCAGCAGTAAATCACACTGGGCTACAGGAAAGAAGCTATGAGCAGGTCCGACACTGGGCCACTAATATGCTAAATGCTGCATGGTAAAAGGCCACAGCTGTGGCTAAGGACCATTCTGGCACAGGTGGAGGGCCTGCAACACAACAACCACTCTCAGCCACAGAGGAGTTCCTTATAAACCTGGGTTTGACCACCAGCTCAAAAGCATCCATCACCCCATACATCATGGAAGTGGGTGGCACAGCTTCCACAGCAGAGGAACATACACGTAACCCTCCTGTGGTCAGCACTTTAATACTGTAGCAGTCATAGTAGCAGTCTCTGCATACCTGTACACAAATCTCAGGTCAACCTGCATGGGGGAGTTGTAATGCACATATGTGCACACATACTCAGAATGTCAGCAATGTGGGCAGTATCACAGTTTGTACTATATATGTTGATATACCCACATATTATCGTGTACCAGTGCCACATTTGTGTTTTCTGACAATACCTCTCCCCCACAATTCCATAGGTACATCTGGTGTGGCCAGAGTCCAACATCCTGTAGCCAGTGAGTGTGAAACTTTTTTGTTATGGCTCATCTATACCCTAGGAATGTTAATGTCTGCCAGTTTTCTATGGACACAGCTGTTAAGCTTAACTATAGTACAATACTTGTATGCTCAGTTGTGGAGGGATTCACTGCAGTGCATTGATTTGGTAATCACAGTATCATATTTGCAGGAACTGTAACATATTTGCAAGTATTTTTGTGAAGGTGTATGCAGTCTACTATACAGGGAACAATAGTATGATGGAGATGGGTGCACTGTGTTTTAGGCAAAGGTCCATCACATACACTGACATGTCACTTATCTCCCAGGTGTATAGTACTGGCAACATTAAGCAGACATAGCTGCAGTGCATTTTGTTAAGGCCCTGTCTCATCTGTGTCTATTGTAATATGTTTGTGTGTTGTGCATGGCATCAGTAATAAGGTGTGGCATGTATAATGCAGTTGTGGCACCTCAGCTGTATCTGTGTGTGTGGATCAGCAGACATAATAGTGCAGGTATTATTGTAGTCATGTTGTCTTCCTCCTCACAGGTGACCATGGGGGTTGGAGTGTGTCCACCTCCCAACCTGGTGTCAATGTCTCATTGGACTCTGATGATGATGATGATGGTGGCCATAATGAGGCACAGGTGGGATTGTTGGGGGCTGAATCTGTCCCATGGGTTGACATCCCACTTCCTTCCTCAATGTGCCTGCACACAGTCAGTATGCCCACACATACCTAGTCCCCTATGGCCATAGATATTGGACAGTCAGAGGGTGGTGGCATCAAACAGAAGAGTGTGGTGACTATGGCATCTGTGACTGTAGACACTAGCCATAGCCAGAGAGCTGGTGAGATCTCACACAGGCGAGTTGACAGGGGTGCTCAAAGAGGACTGCTGCCCATCCACCAATTGTCACAGGTGAAACATCATGAGTCACTCAACACATGTTTCGGTCCATCATGGAGGCACAGGCATATTCTGAACACAACACCAGATAGATGGCCATGATCATGGATTCATCATTGTCTGGGATCCATGACTATCCACAACATTGGTAATGTCATGCATCATTTCGCAGATGTAGTAGACAGATGGTGGGGTGAGACATTATAGGTTCATAGGTTCATAGATTAATACTAAGCTAACTGCCCTTACGAGCCATTTTAAGCCTAGCCAATTATCCCTTGTGAGACTCAAAACCTGCACCTTGTGTTTGTAAGGCAAACACCTTAACCATTAGGCCACCCTCCCAACCCATCAGTCCTTAACTGTGCATTATCTGTGCTGGAACTTGTGGTGGGAGTAGGGCGTCAGACACATGGATGTAGGTCAGCACCAACATCAGCTGAGAGTCCATGTGGCCATGCACTGTCACGCTCCTGTAGTGGCAGTACCACCAGCACTACAGAAGGGATGGTGCTATCCACACCATGGCATGGCAGGCCATGGGCATATGGTCCTGGGTGGTCCTGTGAGGGAGACAGACCCAGCAGACACCAGCCATCATCAGCAAGTATTACTGCATCTGACCCTGGGCATGGTGGTACTAGTGCCACTCCTGGCAGAACCAGTTTCCATGTTTGTGGCCAGAGACAGTGAACTATGCATTCTGCCATGTATGGTCTAGAGGTGTCCAACATACCCTCGTGTAGGACTAGTACATGGATTGATTGTGTACGTGCACACATGCACACATCACTGTCACATGCAGGTCACCAGCAGACACACGCAGCTCTTCTCCATGGCCCAGCTAACCAGTACCCCTCCAGACACACACACACACACACACACACACACACACACACACACACACACACACACACACACACACACACACACACACATGATGTCAACTGTGTGGCACAACATAGGCCTTTGGCAACCCCACACCACACCCTGTGCATGTGATCATACCTGTGCCACATCTCTGTCATCCATACAATCATTGCAGGGATGTGTAAATATGTTTCTGATGCCCAGGGTGACTGTAGTACATTTAATGACAGTTTGTAGTGCAGTAGTGTTAAGCCTTGCAAGGTGCTGTCTGCTGGCATGTGTCATGAGTACACATCAAAGTGTATGTACCTTTGTTCCATGATGCTGCATTGGTGGTAGTATTGCTGACTGACTGTTGTCTCCCACACCTTTTTCTGTTTCTGTTCCAGGAGTCTGTGTGTCTACACCTTGGAGAGTTGATGCCAATAGAGTGGCTCAGGTTGGCATGGTGGCAATGCAGAAATGTGGCTTCACCAAGGCATCGCTGTATGTGTGCATGGTTACCTAAGTGTGTATGTGTAGAACAGTGTGTCTGGGACAATGGGGGCAGATAGCATAATCTTGCATGCATACCCTGAGACACACCATGCTACTCCTGATACATGTCACCTGGGAGTTCAGTAGGATCATGGGAGATTACTAGAGTAATGGCCATGAGGCTCTTACAAGGCTAGCCATTAGTTTGTCCCCAGAAAGACACATTAGTCAGCACCTGTTGCCCCTGCCAATGAGGAACACAGGTGGGACCCCTGGAACAGAAATGTGGTTTCCCAATCACTCCTCACATTTGCGATTGAAAAGGGTCAGAGTGGTACTCTGTTTGACATGCATGGGAAGTGTATTCCTGAGACAAGGCAGCTTCTGGGAGACAAACCTGTGTCTCCAGTAGGTCGTGTTGATATTAGATTCAGGCCTGTCATGCAGGTAATGCGTGAGGAGTTAGACTGACAGATATGGGGCAACTGTAGCAGGGCAGGGTCCAACATTGCTTTGCAGACATGTCACAGCCCACATCTGTGCAACCTGTCTGATATTGAGTGGAGCAATAGTGATTTGAGCCTGTCTGCGTGGGGCAGGTGTTGAAGGCCATGGGATTATCTTTGTGAGGTATTTCCATGGCCTTTCCAGTTGGTGCAGATGTCTGGATGGGTACATACCAAATGGGGCATTGTAGTAATATATTGGTCTATGGTGTGAGGACTATAGAGAGATAATGACCAATTTTTTTCTGGATGCAATCCCTTTACCTACGACATGGACCATGTACAAGGCTTTTCTGACCACTGCTGCTACATGATGGTTGAATGTGAAATTGTTATCAGCCTGAGTACCCACGTCTCTCAACACAGGTTGTATGTTTAGGGGGTTGTCGTTGATGTGGTAAACAGTGGGGCTGTGTCTTTGCTGACTGGTATGATGATACCGTTTTTTGCATTTAGCTTGAGTCCAGGACCTTGGCACCAGTCCATAGTTGATATAAGACCCTCTTGCAGTACGTTAACAACATTTGTGACAGACAGCACCCAACTTACAGTCTTCCACACACTTGGTCAGTACCTACAAATGTAGGTATGGCGGGTGGCATTCATGCCTAGATACATGTGTGTTATTTAGCAGCAGCAGCTACTAACAGGCCTCAAAATGTATACATATTGCACACACACACACACACACACACACACACACACACACACACACACACACACACACACACACACACACACACACACACACACACGCACACACACACACACACACACACACACACAGGCAAGACAGACTATAGCTGCTACCTTATCAAATGCCCAGTGTGTGACACCTTTTGTAGTAATATGAGATTTGGCAGGACAAACCATACCCACAGTGAGTGCAACAGACAGAACCTCACTGTTTTGACTATAACAGCTTCTTTTTGTAGCATTTGTGTAGATTATGCTATTTCCCATAACATTTAGGTATTTGTGATGTAAAAATGACTATTTTATGCAACTATTGCAATAATGTAGAAAATGTTTGTTGTCCTACCTCTTGGGACATTTGTATTGTTTTAGTTATTTTCAGAGGACACATCTGGTCAAACATGGATTGCAACTTGCATAGTGGGACAGGTGGTAACCCTAACACATACACTGTTGTAAGGGGATATATGCACACACACACACTCACACACAAACTGCTCTTATTGGGAGTAGAACCCCTACCTGTCTAGTCTTACATACTATAGCACTACATATGTATTGCATGTGCCACAGAGCTCATATGTTTTTGGAGTGTCTGCCACTGCTGTTCAGGTGGATGACATCTGCAGGCACTGTAAAGGTTGTCAATGGGGGGTTAACTAGTTTGCACAGGCCCTTAAAATTGTATTGTATTGCACACACACAGGCACAACAACCACACTCCTGTGAGGGGATACACTTACACACACACTCACAGAGTTGCCAGTTTTGAAAGTAAAATTCCTACCTATCTAGTTATATATACTATAGTACTAAGTACTGATCGCATGTGCCATGGAGGTAATGTGTTTAGAGAGTATCTAGCTGTGCTTCTAAGGTGGTTGACATCAGTAGACCCTGTAAAGTATGCCAATGTGGGGGTAACAGGTAGGCATGGGCCTTAAAATGTATTAGCATTACACACACATAGGCAAGACAGACACACTACTGCAAGGGGATATACTTACACACACCCAGAGTTGCCGTTGTGGGGATTAGAACCACTACCTATCTAGATGTATATACTATAGTGCTACGTACATATCACATGCGCCACTGAGCTTAGGTGTTTAGATAGTGTCTCAATGTGCTTCTAAGGTGGATGACATCAGCAGGGCCTGTAAAGTAAGCCAATGTGGGGGTTAACAAGTAGGCACAGCCCTTAAAATGTATTAGCATTGCACACACATAGGCAACACAGACACACTGCTGCAAGGGGATATGCTTACGCACACACACACACACACACACACACACACACACACACACACACACACACACACACGTGCACACACACACACACACACACACACACACACACACACACACACACACACACACACACACACAGAGTTGCCATTGTTGGGATTATAACTCCTACCTATCTAGTTGTATAAAGTATAGTGCTACGTATGTATTGCATTTACCACAAAGCTTATGTGTTTGGAGAGTGTTTGCCACTGCTTTTGGGGTGGATGACATCAGCAGCTGTTGACAGGGAGGCTACTGTTGTGGAGGACACTAGTCACAGGGCCATAAAATGATTGACTATTGCACAGACATAGCCCTATGCATCCTGTTTTATGTGGAATATCTACACACAAGGTGGCTGATGTGAGATTAGAACCCCTACCTACCTACTACAGCTCACAGTACTACTTGCACGTGCCACTGGTAACAATTAGTGTTCAACTGTCTGCAGCACCACATCACTCTATACCTTTCTGTGTGTGTGTGTGTGTGTGTGTGTGTGTGTGTGTGTGTGTGTGTGTGTGTGTGTGTGTGTGTGTGTGTGTGTGTGTGTGTGTGTGTGTGTGTGTCCATGTGTGTGTGTGTGTCTCTCTCTCTCTCTATCTCCCCCTCTCTCTGTCTCTTCATCTATAATATATATATGTATATTACCTATATATATATGTATGTATGTATGTAGATATATATATATATATATATATATATATATATATATATATATATAAAAACTCTACAAATACATATATATCTTATATGTGTCACATACTGATAAGGTAAGGGTAATCATGTCCGATGAGGATAGGGAGAGACAGTTAAGTATACATAGCTGTGTCTATGCACAGAGATATATTGACATCTCAGTTCTATAGGCAGATGAGGCTTCAGACATGGGCTGAAATTAGCTAAGTGTAGGAGCATGCCTAGTGTGACCATCAGTACTTACAAGGGGACTCCAGTCCAGACCTACCTGTACTCCAGTCCGGGATTTTGTGTGCTACAGCCAGTTGGCTGCTGCACCTGATTACACAGTCCAGCACCTCCCTGATATAATGCACAAGAGATTCCCTAGCTGTGTGCTGGCCATAATATATGATTTATACCTACGATGTGTACAGATTGTATTAGACTGAACAGGGTTTTTCATCTTATTTCTGGTACATTTTACATAGCAATATGATTTCCTGGTACATCAGTGACAGATGATTATAGATTGACATGAAGAACTGCTGACAGACATTTGAGTAACTGACTCCATACACAGCAAGGAACCCATGCTACTGCATGACCTATTTTATTCTCCAATTTCTACATTTGTCTGTCCAGTAGTTCATCTTTCTCTTTATATCTGTCCCTTTGCCCCGCTCCTGTTCCTGCCTTTGTCTACAGTTGCAGCTCTATGTAGTTGTAGGTATTCTGTGACTGGGGTGCAAGATGTAACACCACACACAGGGTTACAGACTTCACACCTCTGACTGTACCTGTTTTGCAGGATGTCCTGCATTGCATCCCATATGTCTACTCTGGTCCTCAGACATTTTGTGTTGTATTGGTATTATAATGCTACATGGTGCCCATACCTCTCAACCTCTTAGAACAAGAAATCTGGACAAAGCCGTATATAACAGTGGGATACAGGCCCAAAAATAGGGACAATTTTTTAATATTGCTCTAATAGTTGGTAGAATAACAGGTTTCGTATTAGCATGAATATTCTGAAGGGTATGAAGTCTGTATCTAAAATGTCTGTCATTATTTTCTAACGTCAGCCTTTATTGATTTGCCACTAGTTTGACAGAAAACTGCAATGTTATGAAAAATAGACCAGAAATATGAGGCAAAACTGTGGGATGTGGGAGTCATGATAACTGTCAAGACTGCCAGCACATATATTCATGATAATGCCTTGGGCATTGCACATGACCTGGCAGTTGAGACCAGATGACTTAGTAGTTAAGGTCTTTGCCTCCCATGCACAAGGTACAAGGCTCGATCCTGACCTCTGACCAATGCCTGTTTGGAGTTTGCATGTTTGCCCTATGTCTCCATGGGGTTTCTCCCATGTCCAAAAAACATCCTGAGTGTTACCATCTCAAAACTCACCAATGAATGGAGCTGTGGGCATCAGCATAGACTTTGCATGGTGCCCTATAGGGGGAAGAGCTGTACAGACCAACTGCTTTGGGCATCTACTGTGGTGCACAGTATCCTCAAGCTAGGAGAACACGGATCCCAGACTGCACACCGTAGCAGGGCTAGCCATTCGATGGTGTAAAAATATGTCTCTAGGTGATTCGGTAATGTTGACTAATGTAGCCAAAAAATGGGCATAGGTAGTTAGCAGTGATAAGTGGGTTGAAGACCCGGCCTACTCTGACCCACGCCAGGGACCCGTGCTAATGGTGGGAGGGGTATATGTACCCCTATTGTCCAGTGTGTGCCTGCCATAAAGCCCAGCAGTCCTGGGTCAATAAGCTACTGGCTGGCCGGTGTCTAGTTGTCTAGCCTGGGTTACCTGGGATAGCTCTGTTGAGCGAAAGCTGGATGTAAAATCAACCAACCTGCCAAATATGAACTGAGAATTGCTATGCTTAATGTAGGTTCACTGACAGGATGCAGCTTGGAAGTGGATGACATGATGATAAGGAGGAGGCTGGACATCCTATGTATCCAAGAGACGAGATGGAAGGGCAGTGCAGCAAAGCCACTTGGTTTGGGATCCAGAGTCTACTACTCAGGTGGAGGGCAGGCTAGAAATGGTGTAGGAATTGTGGTGAGAGAGAGGCTTCACAAGGCAGTAAGGGATATCATCAGAATTAATGACAGACTCATGGCAGTCAGACTCCAGTGTAATGATAGGGCAGTTTTCATAATTTCAGCCTATGCCCCACAGCAGGGATGTGATAGTGAGGAAAAGAGTACATTCAGACAGCAGTTGCAGGACCTTCTAGATACAGCAGGACAACATGAATTGGTGTTGATAATGGGTGACTTGAATGCACATATCAGGACAGACAGAAAAGGCTATGAGGACTGCCTGGGCCCACATGGGTGGGGCAACAGGAATAAAGAAGGAGAAGCCATTCTAGACTTCTGTCTGGAAAATGGCTTGATAGTAGCCAACACATGATTCAGAAAGAGAGACAGTCACAAGATCACATACAAGAGTAGTCAACATGCAACTCAGGTAGACTTCCTCCTAGTAAGGAAAAGACACCGTGGTAGAATCCATGATTGCAAAGTCATCCCCAATGAAACAGTCGGCCCACAGCATAAACCACTAGTTGCCACAACCAGCTGCAAACAGTGGTCAGAGAAGGCTCTAAGGTCAACAGAGACCAGGCTGAAGACCTGGAAGTTGACAGGAGAGAAAGTACAGTTCAAGGAATTACTCAAGGCTCTAGCACCCCTAGAAGAGGAGGAAATAGTTGGAGTTGAAGAAGAATGGCAGTGCTTAAAAACAGCATGTATTAGGACTACAGAAAAGATATGTGACTGAGCCAGGTATGGAAATAAGTTACATAAGAAAAGCTAGTGGTGGAATGCAGAAGTCCAGAAAGTCATCAAAAGAAAGGAGTGCAGGAAGAAGTGGGAGACAGAAAATAGTGACCAGGCTAGGAAGGACTACTGGTTGGCTAACAAAGAAGCTAAGAAAGAAGTTGCAAAAAAAAAGAATATGCCATTGTACCAACTTCTGGAAAGTGACTCAGTAAGGGGCACAAATAAACTATATCAGGTTGCAAGGCAAAGAAAGAAAGATAAAGAAGATAGTCAGACACCCTTCATAAGGGATGCCAGCAACAACCTGCTCACCAGTTCAGAGGACATCAAACACAGGTGGAAGGAGTATTTCTACCAGCTTCTGAATGAAGGAAACCCCACAGAAGCTGTACTGCCCCAGAAATAGATTACAATGAGAGAAGAGGAGCCCACCCTAGAATACGTAAGGACAGGACTAAGGAAGATGAAGTCAGGGAAAGCAACAGGCTCAGATGAGGTCACAGCAGATATGCAGATATGATAAAGATGTTAGATAGGGGAGAAATGGCTCCTGAGGGTACTAATACCAGTGTGGAGAGAAAGGCATATCCCAGATGACTGGAGAATAAGCATACGCATGCCAGTGTATAAGAACAAAGGTGACATCCACAACTGTGGGCAGTACAGAGGCATCAAACTCCTATCACATTGCATGAAAGTTCTGGACAGAGTGATTGATAAACGGATACGCAGAATAGTAGAATGTAAGATGGGAGATGAGCAGTTTGGATTCAGATCAGGATGCAGCACAACTGACCCAATGTTTGCAATGAGACAGATACTTGAGAAGAAGCTAGAGATGAGGAGAGAGTCCAACTGGGCATTTGTAGACTTGGAGAAAGCATATGACAAGGTCCCAAGAAAGCTAATCTGGGCAGTAGTGTGGTGGTCTGAAGTCCCAGGAACATTGGTAGAATTACTGCAGGCTATGTACAATGACTCAAGTATGAACAGTGTTCGGCCTCACAGAGGGGTTCCCAGTGGGAGTGGGTGTACATCAGGGTTCAGCTCTGAGCCCACTGCTGTTCATACTGGTGATGGACTACATTAGCAAACTGGTTGGAGGGGACGGATCAACAAAGCTGCTGTATGCAGATGATGCGGCAGTAGAGGCAGACTCTGAGCTAGAACTTCAGCAAAGGATAAGAGAATGGAATGCAAATCTGAAGGCACACGGGATGAAACTAAACACAGATAAGACTATGGTAATGGCAGAAAATTGGGGAAATCAGAAAAAGCTGAGAATAGAGATAGAAGGGAAAATAGTGGAACAGGTAAACAGTTTCAGGTATCTGGGAGGGGTAATTGAGGAGAAGGGTAGTCTGAATGAAGAGGTCAAAGCTAGAATCAGAGGGGCTGCAGCCAGCTGGCATAGAGTATCAGGTGTAGCCTATGACAGAAGAATGCCAAATAAGCTGAAAAATAAGGTGTACAAGACCAGTACTACTGTATGGTACAGAAACCTGGGCAGTAAAGGCAGAACAGTTGAAGAAGCTAGAGATGATGGAAATGAAGTGCCTGAGAAAGGTGGTAGGATGCACACTGTGTGTCAGACGAAGAAATAAGGACATAAGAGCAGAAGCCAAAGTAGCTCCAATTGCAGGAAAGATCAAAGAGAACAGATTACAGTGGTTTGGGCACATGTGTGGAAAAGCAGAAGACAATCTTGTGAGGAAGATTTGGGACAGACAGGAAGAAGGTAAGAGGAAGTGAGGATGTCCAGCAAAGAGTTGGATGGATTGTGTGAAAGAAGATCTGCAACAGTCAGGCATGAGTGTTGAAGAAGGCAGGAGTGTGGCACTGAATCGAGAGAGTTGGCGACAGTTAACACGATACCCCGACCTCATGTAGAAAAATGGGAAAAAGGAGGATGATGATGATGATGATGGTAGTTTATGGAGTGATACCCCCTGCAGTTCATGTAGTCTCTACCTTCCTCACCAGGTGGTGCTTTTGATGTGCATATGAGTGCAGTTTATGGCACCCAGTACTTCAGGGTAGTGTGCTACATGGTGGAAGAGACACATATTGCTGGCCCTCTCCTTAGGGGTGTGGGGTAAATATATGTGATCACTGGCATGTGTTTGCATGGCATCCAGGAAATGGCGGAGTACCCTGGATGCAGATGCCTGTGAGACCTCCCTCATGCCCCCTGTAGGTCTTTGAAAAGTACCTGTAGCTAGTATTCTAAGGGGTACAAATACCTTTGTTTCCACTTGGATGGGTTCACCTCTGTTGGCTCTAGATGTGAGTTGAGGGTGGCAAAGCTCAGTGAGTTCTTGTACTATATCCCTGTCTACCCTGTAGTGCCCTACTATCTCCAGATCATGTAGCCCCTGGAAGGTTACCCTTGGCCTGAACACTCTTCTCTTTCACAGTCTGGGCCTATTGTCAGCATCAGCACCAGCACTGACCTCAGCCTCTAGCATATACAGATGTAGCAGAACAGCAGCAGTCCCTATCACTTTGTCAGTTAAAATTCCCAAGTGTGTACTCCAAAGGTGCAGAGTAGGTGGGAAAAATCAGATTGAAAGGTGTATGCATACTTTATAGTGGTCTACTGCAGATGCAAGCCTATGTGATTGGCTGACTATGATGCATTCCACCTGCCAGGTCTATCATTGAAGGTTTTGAATGGCTCAGTGTCAGTGGAACAGGGCTTATCAGTCATTTATACTTGA
Source organism: Protopterus annectens (assembly GCF_019279795.1). Classification (NCBI taxonomy): domain Eukaryota; kingdom Metazoa; phylum Chordata; order Ceratodontiformes; family Protopteridae; genus Protopterus; species Protopterus annectens. Next base: position 217,542,711 of record NC_056734.1, read on the forward strand.
TTGGCTTTCCTAGGCTATTTCCTTGTACTTTTTTTAATTTCATTCACTGCAAAGCACTGGGGCATGATGGGCAAACCCGCTGCACTAGTATAAACAGTGCTCAGCAGTTTAGACACACCCCCATGCATACTCAGCATTGCTTAAACCAGCTAAAACATGTGCCCCGCAGATAAATAAAGCTTAGCAGCATTGGACACACACACCCCTGCTTACCTGCTTAGTTGTGCTTAGCTGAGCACAAACGGGCACCGCTGAGCTCCAGTCTGCTTAAACACAGTGTGACACACCGCCTTTTGATGTCAGCTACCTGATCCACTAACACCAACATAATTCTGGCCCTACACAGGTTATCTCTGTGGACACAGTGCCCCATTTTTGCTATTCAGTAATCCCAGCTCATTTGCATACAGATCCTTGCATATTCCCTGGAAACTTCACTGCTCCAAGGCCTGCCTCGTTAGCAACCACTGACACCTGCCATTATACACCATGCATGCAGGTCACTATAATACATTATTTTTGCAAATGTCTTATCTTCAGTTATTCAGCATTTTAATATTTTTTTTCCATAACGGCATGTTTGTACATTGCTGCATGCTGCACAAATGTAATACGTGTATTAAAAAAATTAAATATTTTATAATGATTTGCATTGCTTTTTGGACTCACTGGGCATAGCTTTGACCATTTCCATCCCTACACTGCAACATCCAGCTTTCTTTTGGGGCTTTTACAGACCCTTTTTAATTTTTTTCATTTCTGTACACAGTTACTTTCTGTGTACATTTCTGACACCAACAAGCATCCTACAGAGGTACTGTGCAGCTTATTGGATCACAAATCACCCCCATTTGCATGGATTTCACCTGCTTATGAGGTGATTTGCATTCTGCAGACACCTCCATGTCCCCACGGTCATGCACACTCCTCTACTCTGTGTACTGGATCACTCAGCTGCTGGTTTCCATGTTGGGGCCATGCCACTATGCCTACATGGAAAATCACTCTATGTAGACTTTAATGAATTAGCCCTTATGTCTAATTTGGTGAAATTATTTAAACTGTAGTTGTTTGTTGTATTATTTTTAAAGACTGTAAAATTGTTGTTCTTAAAATGTTTTGTAATACTTTGGAGCTTTTCTCCCCAGGCATCTGCCGAAAATGGGCTCCTACCCAGTCAGATTTTCCTGGTAATTAAATGTTAATAAATAAATAAATCAGTGATAAGTGGGCTTGGAATAGATGTCTCTGGAGTGAAGTTGGTGCTAAATTTACTTGCCAGTATGTTTTCAATATCCACTGGATCAGAGTAGGTCTTACGATTATGAATAAGCTCTGAGCAATATTGAGTGTTATTTCCTATTTTCCTGACATAACTTAAGAAGGATTTGTACTTATCTTTAACTTCTATACCTACTCTGATTTCATCAGTTGCTTTTACTGATGTCCTTTTCTAGTTTCTTACCAAGCTGTTTGATGTGTGCATCCATCCACAACCCATTTTTCCACATGGGGTCACTGTAGCACTTAAACAGTAACAATCATCTAGAGCCAAGGTTTACACCACTGGATGGATAACCCTACCAAGGTAGTTCATCCCCATCACATGCTCACATACATACCTATGGCCAATTTAGAGTGTCCAATCCACCTATTGCATGTCTTTGGAATATGGGAAGAAATCAGAGCACCCAGAGGAAATCCATATGAATATAGGGGTGCATGCAGACTCCACACAGAAGACACCCAGCCAAGAATCAAATTGTGTGTGAGAAAACAACACTATCTGCTGCATCACTGTGCCACCCTTCTTACCAAGCTGTTTGATGTTGTCTTTAATTTGAAAGCATTTTGTACTGCTGTGGAGGTTAAGGAGTTTCTTCCTTTTGTTATATAGTTTATTAATGGTTGTAGTCCAAAAAGTGCTGGTTTACTTTTAAACTTCCTCATTTGCTTAGATCTAGCTGGGACAGCCAAATTAATACTGTCAAGGTGCAAATAGAACTTGTTTGCATAACTCTTTGTAGTATCAACATTTTCGGTAATATCTCATTATACTTGAATTTGGAGAATTCATCTTATAACTGCAGTGAATTTGTACATTTAGTGTTCCTGAATTCTGTGATGTTTGCTTCTGTCAGTTTGAAGATTTTTGCAGGTGAAGGTTGCTAATTTTTTTTTTTTCATCTGGCTTGACCATTCGGGGATGGTACATACAGAAGCTAAGTTTGTTCGGACCAGGTTAAATATATTCTGTCCTCTTGTGAGTTTCTTAACGAACTGGTCCAGGGAGTTCCTGTTTATAAAATATTTGTGCATACCTTGCATTGGTGGTATAGGTCCTCCCAGTTTATCATTGGGTAGTTAAAATCACTTAGGATAACAGCATTACTGCTAACTTGAAGTTCATCAAGAATATGTAAGAATGTTGTATGATTTTCTGGAGCCATAGGTGGAGTCCTATAGCTATGATCTGATAGCTGATTCTGTTTGTGCGATTTGAATCTCTATAAGCTCTACTTGCGAGTCTCTGGTATCTGTCATGAGGTATGGTGGTCTCTAACAAATATTAGATGTCAGTGTTAGTGTTTTCCATGTATTGGCTCCCAATCATTTTGAATTTCCTTTTTCTGCATAAAGAACCCCATGAATATGTATATGTACTGTATGTGTGTGTTTGAATGTTATGCATTTACATTATTTTATAAAGAGAAATACTTTCATGAAATTATTTTCAAATTTTATTAGTCTAATAGTAATTTCTTTGCCTCATGTACAAAGTTGAAACCCTTTATTAGCACAAAGAACATATATCAATAATGAACTGTCTAAGTGCATTGTTGGTCTTCGCAGTAACCTTCCAAACATTGGTCTGTAGTGTGTACATCTGATGAGGTACTAGAAATGCTTTCAGGTAACAAGCCATCAGATATTCTGGACCTAGAGATTTTAATCTCCTTCTTGGTTTTTGGTAAAAATGTTTGTTGAGCTATCTCTTTGGATATGTTTATGACTACTTCTCTGAACCTCAAGCAGCAAAACATTCAAACATGATTTGTATTCAAGAAGGTCATTATTAGATATGTTCATTTTAAACAAATGCTTCAGATTTCTCCTAAACAATATCCTAATCTCAACAAAGACAACAAATAATCTGGGTTGCATATCTGCTTTACAGCGACTAGCAATTTTTCTGACTCTGCCTCCCATTTCAAAGACGATGTGCTTCCTTGCCATAACAGAATTTCTGACTAGACCCTAGACTGGTTTTGATTCTGTTTCTCTTGAAAATAACTTAAATGTTCTGCTTCTAACAAGAATTCTGGTCTTTAATCTATGATGTATCAGTAATTGAGCTAGCAAAAGACCCAAACTTGCAGTTGAGTATTCCTGTATTTCAGTAAAGCTAATTGTATATCAGTATAATAATCACTGTTAATAGTTCATAATTCTTCGAATTTTTGATAGTTTCAACTCCTCTTGACTTGATCATTAGACTTTGTGCTTTTATGGGAATGTCACATGTTAAAAATTGCATTACTCCAAAAATCCCCAGAATTCTTATTGCATATACCATGGACTGTTATTGGCTATCACCTCATCTAGGAAAACATTACGTCTATTAATGACACCACTGCTTTGAGTATATGTTAACTTCAAAACCTAAGAAAGCTGAGTATAATCAATATAGATTAAATATGCACAGTTTGGAGACTGAAGAAGTCTGTTCCTACTTTAATCCATGATCTTCCTGGAACCAAACAGAAATCATCTCTACTTTTGAAATGTATTTATTTATTTATTTATCTTTGATTACCAGTTTAAACTGGGGTTTATCCTATTTTCAGTGGAGGCCCAGGGAGAAACATTCCATATATTAGACAAGTACATTTAAGGACAAAAAAAAAATGACTTTTTGTAAAATACATTGAGTTTACAAGAAAACACAATTATATGAATATTTTAAGCATTACACATAAAAAAATCACTGATCTTCTCAATTTATATTAGCATTCCTGGCCAGTACAACATGTCATGTTTGCAAAATATTTCACATTTCAGTGAAATCTATGGTTGAATTTCTTTCTAAACAATGGATTTTTCTTCAGATCACCCTCGCATAGCCGCTTCTTAAAGCCTATGCATTTCTATTTATTCTCAGTGCACTGTTGAAATTTATTTTGCTTATTTTCAATTGCAGACAACTGCAGAACCAGCCATTTAGCATTCTGTTAATCAGTCAGCAAATCATTTAGTCTGGCAACTGAATTTTATTTGTCTTGTTATTTTCCTCTCTTCCCAGACTAATATATTACAAGGAAAATTTAGACCTGATAACTATGTCCTATTTATCTGATATATTCAGCTCTTCCCAGACTAATATGTTACAAGGAAGATTTAGACCTGATAACTATGTCCTATTTATCTGATATATTCAGCTCTTCCCAGACTAATATGTTACAAGGAAGATTTAGACCTGATAACTATGTCCTATTTATCTGATATATTCAGCTCTTCCCAGACTAATATGTTACAAGGAAGATTTAGACCTGATAACTATGTCCTATTTATCTGATATATTCAGCTCTTCCCAGACTAATATGTTACAAGGAAGATTTAGACCTGATAACTATGTCCTATTTACCTGATATATTCAGCTCTTCCCAGACTAATATATTACAAGGAAGATTTAGACCTGATAACTATGTCCTATTTACCTGATATATTCAGCTCTTCCCAGACTAATATATTACAAGGAAGATTTAGACCTGATAACTATGTCCTATTTATCTGATATATTCAGCTCTTCCCAGACTAATATGTTACAAGGAAGATTTAGACCTGATAACTATGTCCTATTTATCTGATATATTCAGCTCTTCCCAGACTAATATGTTACAAGGAAGATTTAGACCTGATAACTATGTCCTATTTATCTGATATATTCAGCTCTTCCCAGACTAATATGTTACAAGGAAGATTTAGACCTGATAACTATGTCCTATTTATCTGATATATTCAGCTCTTCCCAGACTAATATGTTACAAGGAAGATTTAGACCTGATAACTATGTCCTTTTTACCTGATATATTCAGCTCTTCCCAGACTAATATGTTACAAGGAAGATTTAGACTTGATAACTATGTCCTATTTATCTGATATATTCAGCTCTTCCCAGACTAATATGTTACAAGGAAGATTTAGACCTGATAACTATGTCCTATTTACCTGATATATTCAGCTCTTCTCAGACTAATATGTTACAAGGAAGATTTAGACCTGATAACTATGTCCTATTTACCTGATATATTCAGCTCTTCCCAGACTAATATGTTACAAGGAAGATTTAGACCTGATAACTATGTCCAATTTATCTGATATATTCAGCTCTTCCCAGACTAATATACTACAAGGAAGATTTAGACCTGATAACTATGTCCTATTTACCTGATATATTCAGCTCTTCCCAGACTAATATATTACAAGGAAGATTTAGACCTGATAACTATGTCCTATTTACCGGATATATTCAGCTCTTCCCAGACTAATATATTACAAGGAAGATTTAGACCTGATAACTATGTCCTATTTATCTGATATATTCAGCTCTTCCCAGACTAATATGTTACAAGGAAGATTTAGACCTGATAACTATGTCCTATTTACCTGATATATTCAGCTCTTCCCAGACTAATATGTTACAAGGAAGATTTAGACCTGATAACTATGTCCTATTTATCTGATATATTCAGCTCTTCCCAGACTAATATGTTACAAGGAAGATTTAGACCTGATAACTATGTCCTATTTATCTGATATATTCAGCTCTTCCCAGACTAATATGTTACAAGGAAGATTTAGACCTGATAACTACGTCCTATTTATCTGATATATTCAGCTCTTCCCAGACTAATATATTACAAGGAAGATTTAGACCTGATAACTACGTCCTATTTACCTGATATATTCAGCTCTTCCCAGACTAATATGTTACAAGGAAGATTTAGACCTGATAACTATGTCCTATTTACCTGATATATTCAGCTCTTCCCAGACTAATATGTTACAAGGAAGATTTAGACCTGATAACTATGTCCTATTTATCTGATATATTCAGCTCTTCCCAGACTAATATATTACAAGGAAGATTTAGGCCTGATAACTATGTCCTATTTATCTGATATATTCAGCTCTTCCCAGACTAATATATTACAAGGAAGATTTAGACCTGATAACTATGTCCAATTTATCTGATATATTCAGCTCTTCCCAGACTTATATATTACAAGGAAGATTTAGACCTGATAACTATGTCCTATTTATCTGATATATTCAGCTCTTCCCAGACTAATATATTACAAGGACACAATACCTCTGTAATAACAACATTCTCTTAAGTTTTGTGTGGTTCCTTGTACAATTATCTTAAATATGCCCATTAATGGCATATGTTCTGTTTCAACCTTTCCATACATATATTCATAGTTTTCACAGTCATATGCCATGGCAAGTTACTTTGGAAATACTTTTCTTATATTCTGTAAAGGACCCAAAACCATATATATCGGGTATATCTTCTTACAGAATCACTGTACCTGTTCCTCTTTGGCTGGTATCTACTCTTAATGTGATTGACTTATTCACATCAAAATATTTCACTGTGGACACTTCTACCATTATCTGCTCAAGTATTACAAATTTCTTTTCTTGATCTGTACTCCACTATCATTCTTCAGCTGACTGGAATAATTTTCTTAATGGTAAACTTAATTTAACATAAATAGAATAAACTTTGAAGGACAGAAACTCT
>NC_056734.1:217554521-217589928 GCF_019279795.1 Protopterus annectens
AGAACAGTTTGCAAGGACAGGTTTATTTCACACAGGATGCCACTGCTGTGGAACAGACTCCCCATCCCCATAAATCAAAGGTTATCCTTGTCCATTTTCAAGAACAACTCAGATTTATGCATGGGAAACAGAAAATGTATCCCAGGACTGCCCCCTGTACTAGTAATGGAGGCAGCTCATATATGCTTTATCCCATGCATGGGTTCCCACAAATTAGCTATGGTATGAGCCTAATGATTCTCATTAGGGATGATATATAATTATCAACCATGGTATGGGTAAGAACAATCTATAACTAAATCAGATAGGTTATTTTAAGCACAAAAATGGAAATTGGATAGACTTAAAATGGCCCACAAGGGCAGCTAGCCTAGTACTTACCTATGAACCTACGAAAACATTCAAACTATAGGCATATTCCTTACTCCATTTAGTATTTGTCAACTCCCTCTCAACAGTGCTGAACTCCTTTGCAAGACTCATGGCAAATGAAGCCAAAATATGTAGTACATGACACTGATTGGACTTCATTGGTGCTATACAATGAGCAGTGCCATTTCTCATTGGTTGTACATGGGCATCAGTGGTGCTCATCATGGCCCTTCATGCACACTACAACCACAAAAGGATAAGTGATTTAGAAACTCTTTTTGAGCAGGTGTGCTGTGTTTAGTTTTTGACAAGATTCAAGGTCAGAATGGGTACACAGGACAGAGATGGAAAGGAAGAAGAGAACAGAACAGAAGGTGAGCAAATAAGGAATAAGAAAGATCGCAGTGGAGTAGGAGAACACCTCTCAACTTCTTAGCTGCAGAAGTCTTGCCAAAACCAAACATAATGGTTGAACAAAGGCCAAAATCATAAACAGATTTTACATATTGCTCCTATAAATATGGAAATTGGCTTGGATAACAGGTTTTGCATTGTTGTGCATTCACTGAAGGATATGAAGTCTGAAACTCAAATGAGTGTAATTATTTACTGACTTGAATCCTCAATGATTTACCAGAAAATACAAATGAGGAAAATACTCAAAAATATGAGCCAAACATCTAGACATTTTGCAAATATTTAGACAATCAATAGATATGGATGGGAGACATAGCCTGTCAATGTATATGCGCACAGAAGCAATACATTTAAGCTGTAACAAGGGTAATATGCCTGCTAAGCCATAAATCCATGATGGCACAAATGTCTTGCACTTATTTCTGGGAAGATGTGAGGATTTTGGGGATGATTATGAACCACATGAGGGACCAAGCATGTTACTGCTGATGGAATCACAGATGTATGCATTTTTATAAATACTTCCACAGTCATAAGATTACTGATTGTATTTACTCACACTTTAGTAAATGTATTTTTGCATCACGCATATAAAAATGTGTTATTACTACTAACAATAGTTCAGGTACCAACAGCATTGCATTTAAAATATCAAAAGCTGGAATCAAACCTCCATTGTTTAGTGCGTTAACATGTTGAGACACAGAGAAAGTGACACAAGTAACTTTTTGAAATTCACTATGTATTATCATTATTCATATGCAACTGTAATTTCAATTAAATATGGACAGTGCTATGCTTAACACAATTTCACAAAGAGTATAGATAATGTATTCAGCATTCATTACACAGAGTTGGGTTGTTCAGCTAATAAAAAGTGTGTGACAATTCTCATTCTGCCCCCCCCCCAGTAAAATTGTCTGTAATTTGGATTAAAACCCTGCATTATCTCTACTTTTTTCTCCAAACTTTCCTTACTAACATTTTGAGTCACAGAGAAAGGTAATTGGCAGGTGTATTTTCTATTTTTTACTCACTCTACTGATGGCAGCCCAAATTACATTTTTGAGTTTTCATCTTGGGAAGTGAACCATCGTTCACTGCTAGTAACTGCTGATAGTCACTGAGGCATAATGCCAAGCTTTACACAAAGGGTGAAGCCAAGAAAAAAGAAAAAGAAAAATGTGTCTGTGAGTTGATTTCTCAACTCTGTGCTCTTATACCATGAAAATGTGGTCATCAAGGAACCCTAGTTTCACGCATACATCACTGTCTCAAAATTTGACCATTAAAGCCATAAGATTAACATGAAACATTGGGAAGATTAACAGTACATGCCACAGTGGTATTCATGAGGCAAAGAAAGTGGGGCACATATATTCAAGCTTTGACATTCTAACACTTAATATTTATGGGGCAATACACCCATTTTAACTAAGTTATCCTTTGTCATTTCACAGCTGATATCTGCATGTTAGTGACATTTGCAACAGTTAACCTAAGAAATCATGTCACTGTAAGTAAAAATGTATGCAATGCAAGAGTGTGTCCCTCCCTTTTTTGTGAGCATTAACTGGCTATTGATACATTTGAAAAATGGTGGCATTATGATCCGCATATATTTAGATATGTATTCTCTGTATGTTTCATTTTAATGTACTTCATATAACTTGCACACACTTTGTACTCACAGGCACATTTACTTGTTAAGCATATATTCCAAAATATGTTGGGACCTTTTATCTCCTAAGCAAGTCAATGTAATCTCAGACTTCTTTTCTAAGTGTATTCGCCATGGCACAACCTCTGAAAGTGTACAGCAAAGTGACAGGAGTGTCAAACACTAAATTATGCATACACTACTGCTAACGAGTCACATTTGCAAGCCCATAGCAAGCACCACTTTTAAAAACTCGATCTTGTACCACTAGGGCATGAGCTCGACATTGTGTAGTTCCTCACACGTTTACCTGCCCAGAACTTTGAGCAGCTTCTATAACTCATGAAATACAGTATAATGAGCAGACTTTTTATTTACATATTCATCATGTCCAGAGAGGTTAATCTGCACTATATTAGCACAACCTGTGGCTAAGGGACTTATATCATAGTAAAAGAGACTGCTTGGATTCACCAACTTAAGATAATGCTGCTTGCCTGCTGGAATTGCAGGGTCTATATCAGTTCACTGAAATGGCTGAAGTTCGAACACCATGTGTTCGAACTTCTAACCACGAAGTGCAAAAAATTGAAGTCTTAGAACAGAGATTTTTTTCCCAGGGAAAAAAATCGATGTTCCAAGAAACACACAACACAAGCACACCAAAAAAACAGCAATTCACACGCATGCACTTAAAATCCTACATTTAACCCTACACTAAATTATACATGCACTACTATCTATCCACTTACCTTAACCCAAACCCTAACCCTAAGGTCGCTCACTATCGCACATTCACCTGACCCGCGCCCTAACCCTAACTCACCTATCCCGCCCTAACCCTAAAGTCTGTCACTATCGCACACCCACCTCACCCGCGCCCTAACCCTAACTCACCTAACCCGCACCCTAACCCTAACGTCCACACAATTGCACACTTACCTGAACCCAACCCGTAACTTCCCACAACAGTCCTGATAATCGCGAAGCCACAAAAATGGCCCACTGAATTCTTTCCCTGGGAAAGAATTCAGTGTTCCGCGGCTTCGCGATAATCAGTGTTCGAACTTAACAGTTCGAACATCTGGTGCTTGATCGTCAGCCATTTCAATGGACTGATATAGACCCGAATTGCATTACTCTTAATGAACATTAATACAAATCCTGCCAAGATACGTGATGTTACTTTACAATTAAAAGTTATACAGACATTATGGTTATTTTTCAGTTAACATGGCGTAATGTCTGCAGTTTGTACATTTGTGATGGTATTAATAGTACACTAGTTGTTATTTGAAGAATCTTCATCTTATATTACGTGCCTTTATAGCAACATTTCTCTGAGATTGTGAACATGTGAGAACATTTTATATTAGTAGTAACAATGTGAAAGTTAAATTTCAGACTAAAAACTGTTCTGTTTTTAATTGTTTTTATTGAATTAGCACTTACGATATAGCCAATCATGCATTTATATAAATGAAAACAAACCATATTGACATATTCTCAGTTACAAACATTATATGTCACATATAATCTTCTCTACAGTCATTGACAATCCAGCATTACATAACTCATTCAATTCCTGCCTTCCCTTTAACCTCATTCCTTCTCATTCCTCCTCCAAAATGTTATTCTGCATGTATTTTTCCCACAATTCCCATTTTTTCTATGTAATTTGCTCCTACCCTTTTCTAAAGATCCCACTTCTAGTTATTTTATCTCTGTGACTATATTCACTACTTATAATACGGTTGGTTTAGACTTTGATTTCCATTGCTTTTTTGACAGCCACCAGAATTAGCAAGGCCTTTCCTTTTCTCTAGGCAATTCAGATCATGTATTCAAGCTCAAAATATCATTTTCTCAGTTAAGACCAACATTTGTGTTAAGCCTGTTATACATGCCTGACATAAACAAAGGTTATCCCAAATGATAACACATTTTATACACTTGATTCATTGTGAATGTGGCTATCTATTCTGGACTTACACATTTCTTCACTCTGTATCTGGTGACAGGTGGTCAGTTATGTCAATGCTGTGGGTGGCCATGGCCATTACTATCCCATCAGACAGTGGGCCAGTGACATGTTTATCAAGGCAAAGAAAAGAGCCAGTAGTATAGCACAGGAATAGAGAGCTACTGGTGATGGTCCTGCTACTGAACCACCACTTACTGAGATGGAGGAGTTCCTGGGCACTATAAGGAATCCAGACAGCTCATTTGGGGTTCCCAGTGTTGTGCTGGACATAGGTGCAGAGGTGGAGGGTGACTAAAGGGTGTCTACTAGAGATGCACCAAGTCTGCCATTAATTATCTTTTATATAGAGAGAGCAAGAGAGAGAGATAACAGGGAAGAGAAAGAGGGAGAGAGAGGGCAGATAGAGAGGATAGAGTAAACGTATATTATCTTTATTTACATTTATACTTAGATGAGGTTTGTCTTCCATGTGTTATCTTCATTTTAACATTTATCATCCCTCTTTCCATCTCTAGTTTATCTGTCTTGGCACATCTGATAATGAGATTCCATTACCACCTGCAAACAGTATGGACATACTTTTTTTACTAATTTAGTAATTTATAGAAATTTATTCTGGTCTACCCAAGTTATTTGTTTAATTGCTCTTGCATCTATTATTGCTTAACTCATGGTTATGTAGCATAGTTTGGATCTGTTGTTTTTTTATTTCTTTTTTTTGTTGTGTTTTATTGCTGTAATCACAGGGGAGCAAACCACCGGCCCAGTGAAGTTCCTACTGTTTGATATCAGAGTACTCTTAGCCTCTGATGATGATTGTTGTGATGAAGAGTCACAGTCTGGTTTTCAGAGGTCAGTCTGATACTGAGGTTGTGCTCCCACATCTCCTATCTTGCGTTTGCACACAGTCAGTATGTCTACACATACCCATGGCATGGAGTTTCCTGAGAAAGTACAGGCTGATGATAACATGATTTGTCAGGGTAATGTGGTTACTCTGGTTGTAGAACTATCAGCGTCCCCATAATCATGATGAGACTGAAGTACCTCACAGGAATGGGGGTAGAGGTGCTCAGAGGAGGCATGCTTTCCACCATCCCCCTGATGTTGGTGTGTCAGTAGGCACCATTCAACATATGTGTAGGGCCATCATGAAGGCACATGCACGTTCCACCAGGGCCTCAGAAGAGGTAGGCACAGTACTGAATGTTGTGCATTCTGATGTGTGAGACTGCATGAACCATGTGGATGACTCCTTGGACCAGATGAATGACACACTGGATTGTGCAGTGTCTGTAATGGAACATCTGCTGATGAGGGACAGCATCCATCTGGCATGATAGCTGCTATATTATCAGGAGTTAGCCAACATGGCAATGCCACATCCTTTTACTATAGTGCGACTACTTCCACTGCTTCTTCAGTGATTGAAGTGTCCATATCTAGATGTGGTAAGCCATTTGATCATGGTCATGGACATAGTTGTGTGATGGCAGCTCATCCAGTAGATATTATTCATGTTCAGGTAGCACACTGAGTTCTAGCCTGGGTCATGGAACTAGCAGTCCAAATCTTGACAGAGGTAGTATTTGTGGTTGGATGGGCAACAGTGAACTGAATACTCTACCATAAATGGCTCAAACTTGTCTGACATGCCAGGATGTAGTGCTAGCATAAGTGCTTTCTGTTCCTGCAGACCTACACGTGATAAAAAACATGTAGGCCATACCACCTCTCACAGACACACACACACACACACACACACACACACACACACACACACACACACACACATATTAATAATGAATTATTTACATCTGTTGCTACTGGCCTTAACAATGGATACTTGCTGTTAACCTGATTTCTGACAAACACACACACACACACACACACACACACACACACACACACTCACACACACACACACACACACATACACACACACTTCTTTGGTGTCAGGCTTCCTCCTGTAACCCCTTTCCACCCTGTGCAAGTGATGATGACTGTGCCCTGCCCTTTGCACATTTCTTGGTGACTTAGGATTGCCTGTGTTTGATGCACAGAGAAGATAGCAAATGCTTACTTAGTCAGATGCTTGCTTTAATCAAAAGTATTTTACTAATTTCTTTTATGTTTTTTTCTGTTCATGTTCAAATGATTGTTATATAATTTGTGATCCTCATTGTATTTGTAGTAGTATTCTTACTATGTAGTTCTGCTGATTAGTAATTAGTGCTTGCACAGCATCTTGTGCAAATGATACAAAGATTGCCATGGTCACTGTTGGGATGTCTATACTGGGCAACTTTAGTGTATGATGTGCAATACTGTGCAGAATAATATTTATGTTGCATATATCACTTATGATTTATTGAAGGTATTCCTGTACAACCTCAGCCATGTTTAATTTACTGAAGTACAACACTTGCATATAAGGTTAATCATTTCTGTCTCTTCTTTACAGTTTCATTACTCATTTTGGTTAATGCTGCTGATACGAGGTTATCTCTTCTGGGATTGACTTTGTCTGATGCTCACAGAACACAACCATTACATGGGTAAATAAAGGTTGCTAATTTTGCATACATCACTGTTACTGTTTATATGTGCTTAGCTTCTTAGGTTTTCACTCAAGGAAGTGAGTATGTGTGCTGGCCTCTGCCTCTTAGCCAGGGTATAGCAGATTGTGCACACCTGTGCTTACCAGTATCATCCACAACTGCTTGTTCTTCCGCAGAGTCCTCAGGTGTGTCTGCTGGCAATGCCTGTGGTGCTGGGAATGGTGCTCTTTGGCCACGTTGTTTTTGTTGCAGCTGTTTATTAACAATTATATTGTGCAACATAGCACAGACTGCAAGTATTTTAGCTGAGGTGGCTGGGTCATACAGCAGGGTACCACCAGATGTTCATAGGTTCATAGGTAGGTACTAGGCTATTTGCCCGAGGGCATTTATACGCCTAGCCAGAGTGTGTTGGCTTTCGCCGCCCCATTGATTAATTAACTGATCCTCTGTCAAGCAGAGCCAATGAAGTGATCCCAGGGGTGTATTTTCTGTTACCCATCCACTTGTCAAGGTTTCTCTTGAAGAGTGTTAGTGAGGGGCTCTGCCTGATGTAATTTGGAATTTTGTTCCAAAGTATGGGGAGTCTCTGTGACAGGAATCTAACCCTCCAACATGTTCTATTTATTGTTGTGGTGAGGTTTAGCTCACTAGAGCGTCTGGCTCGCAGTGATTTGGATTTCTTTAGGTGGAGCATGTCCATCAACTCTGAGTTGGACATGGCTTTGTAAGTCAGGCAGAGATCACTTCTGAGTAAGCGATAAGCCACTGAGTACAGCCAGGGTTTTTTCAGTCGGGCTGCATAGGACATATGTTTGAGGCCAGTAATCCTTTTGGTTGTGGTACTTTTGTGGTCTTTCCAGCTGTTGGAAGTGTCTTGTGAGGTACATCCCAAATGGGGCATTGAACTCTATGATGGGTCTAATGAGTGACGAGTAGAGGGGCACTATAACCTCTATTTCTAGATGTGAACCCTTTAGTAATTAGATGGGCCACATAGAAGGATTTCCTAACTACTTTGGCAATATGATTGTCAAAGGAGAGATTACTATTTACCTGGGTCCCCAAATCTCTTATTACCTCTTCTGTGTTAAGGGGAATGCCACCTATGTGGTAATTTGTGGGTGTTTTGTTTTTCCCAAATGGGATGACTATGCATTTTTTGGCATTTAGCTTGAGGCCATGACTTTGACACCAAGTGTCCGTCTCAGTAAGGCCCTTTTGGAGGATGTCCATGTCAGCCAGAGAGTCAATTATGGCTCCCAGTTTGCAGTCATTGGTGAACTTGGTTAGCCATAGTCCTCCTGTGTTTGCCTGTACTTCTGAGAAGTATATGCTGAACAGTAGGGGTCCCAGGACCGAGTCTTGTGGGACACCACTTGTGACTGGTTTAGAGTCGGACCTGGAGCCCGCTATTCTTACCAAGTAAGTTCTGTCTGTAAGCCAGTTCTCGTGATGTAGGGGTTTATGTTCAGGCTGGTGAGTGTTTCTGTAATACCGAGTGGGGAATGGTGTCGAAAGCCTTGGTGAGGTCAAGGTAGGCTGTGTGAACCACCCTTCCACGTCTATGGCCTTGGTGACTGTCTCGAAGACGTCAACCAGGTTTAGTAGGCATGATCTGCCCTTAACAAAGCCAAATTGGGTCGGGGCCAGTGTTTGGAGGTTCCCAATGTCTTTGTTGATGAGTTCCATAATGATGCACTCCGTAGCCTTGCAGACCAGACTAGTCAGGCTTATGGGGCAATAGTTACTAGGGTCAGTTGTGGTCCCTCCTTTGTGGAGAGGAATAACTGTCGCTGTGCACCATTCTATGGGCATGTAGCCTATGAAGAGGCTGAGGTTGAACAGCGTGTTTAGGTGGGGGGTTAGTTCATTCTCTAGTTCGTGCAAGACGCAGCCTGGGACACCATCTGGTCCCATTGACTCTGTGTTTTTGGCTTTTGAAAGGGCTGTTTTCACCTGAGCGTCTGTGATTTTTGGGACACTACACTTTTCCGGTATTGTTGTGGGCCCTTTGGGAGGTGAGTGGGAGGTGAAGTTTGCAATGAATCTATCTGCCAGGATGTTGGCAATATCAGTAGGTTCAGTATATTTTGTACTATTTTGCACTAGTTCAGTGCATATCTGTGAGTTGCCACTTAGATTCTTAACATAGCTAAAGAAGGCTTTGTGGTTATCTTTTGAATCCTTGGCTATTTTTCTTTCGAAGTTAGCCTTGGATGATTTCATGAGGGACCTTAGTTTCTTACTGATACTTATCAGGGATGTCTTTCTTTCTTGGGATTTGCTTTTTTTCTGAACTAGTTTCTTCCTTTTATTGTATAGCCTGTTTATTGCAGGGGTCCACCAAACTGGTTTCCTTTTCTTAGAGGAGTGAGTCTTGGTTTTGCTAGGGATGGCACGATCCATGCATCCTTGTAGGTGCTCATAGAGTGCATTTGTAAAGGTTTCTGCATCTTGGGCAGCGTTATTCTTTAGCGTGGGGGCTGTGAAACTTACCACTTCTGTCTTAAGTAAGGTGCGGTTTGCTTTAGAAAAGTTTTTTACTGTGGTTTCCTTAGTTGGGGGTGGTGGTGGGGTGTGGACATTCAGAGTGATTAGTTTATGGTCTTATCTAACCAGTGACAGGTCGACCTCCTGTGTGAAACACCTGTCGCCCATGTTGGTGATGACCAGATCCAATATGTTTTCACCTCTGGTATGGGAGTTTACCAGCTGATCCAGGGCATTTGAGTTGATGAATTCCAGGAAGCGCTGGGCCTGGGAATTTGTACTCGAGTAGTTTTTCCAGTGAATGGTAGGGTAATTGAAATCGCCCAATATCATGGTGTTCGGTAGGACCTTCATGTTTTCCAGTGTCTCCAGAAAGGTGAAGTGGTGGTCCTGGGTAATGGAGGGTGATCTGTAGCAGGCCACAATTTGCATTGCAGATTTGCCCAATGTCATTTACACATGGATGATCTCAGAGGTATCATGCTGCGCCACTAACCTGGAGGTGTAGGTATCCTTGATGAATATGGATACACCCCCTCCTGTTGTGTTTCAGTCCATGTTCTGTGGCTGAAACGTGTGGTATGAGTTGTAGCCCAGTAGTGCTGGGGTGCTCTCTGGAGCCTTGAACCAGGTTTCAGTTACTGCACAAATGTCAACATTCTCCATACCGAGGAGTGCTTTGAGTGCGTGCATTTTGAGATTTAACTCCTGGTGTTGAGTAGCATAACCCTCAGTTTTTTGTTAATTGTGCTGTTTACGGAGGTGGGTTTGACTTTTGAGCCTTGCCTAAAAAAGGCACTATGGAGGCAGCAAGAGCCCCGGCCAGTATTTGAAAGCCTAGGGGTGACAGGTGCAAGCAATCTCTTGTGAAGCAACATGGCTTGTCGAGCATGTCGTCCCAGGCTGACAGACACTGGATCCCTTTTGAATGACACCAGAAGCTTAGCCAATTGTTGAAATTGATCATTTTTTCTTTACACTGAGGTATCATTCTTTGTGAGGGCAGGATGCTACTCAGGGTCAGGGTCATACCAGCCCGGGCTGCATGATCAAAGAACTCTTCCATGTCTCTTTTCATGTAGTCCAGGGAGGTACGTCTCAGGTCATTCACACCAACACGAACAATGACAGAGTCATATTTGTACTTGTTCTGGAGTGACCTGTGTGCTTGTGTTATGTGGCAGATTCTGGCTCCCGACAGGCAGCTAACAGTAACCTTCTGCTTGTCCAGCCCAGTGAGTGGGATGTTAGTGTGCCTGACTATAGAGTCACCTATTACTAGTGTGTTAGGTGTGTTATTTTGCCTTAAGGGCTGTGATTGTGCGGCATACTGATTTTATGGTTTATGTGCTGTCTGGTTTGTGATGGGAAGTATAGGTTGATGGGTGTCTGCTTTGGAGGTCTCTGATGCTTTTGCAGGTTTTTATTTAGAGCCTCCGAGTATGATTTTGTGTGTTTATGTGTATTTTTGCCAGTGCTGTTTTAGTAGGTCTGTGTGTGGCTGGAGGTGTGGTGCAAGTGTTAACCTTCTCCTCTTGACTGTCTGTTCCAGTCTTGGGGGGAGACAGCTTAGCTTCCAGTTTGGCTGTATAATTGCATCTCTTGCATATGTTAGTGTTTTGTGGTAGGAGGAGAGGGTTGTCTGTGTACATGAGGCAGTTGTAACATTGCCTCAGGATACCCAGATTCACCAGCCAGACTGGAGAGTGCAGCTGAAGTTGCCCTTTCATCATGCCTGAATAGTAGGGTGAGCTGCTTGGTTGGTGAGGGGGTGAATAAAGAGCTTTGCCCTGCTGGGCAATCAGTGTCAGGGTATATAAGTGCTTGCTATTAGGTCTGAGCAAGTGCTGGGCTGTAAGATGCTTTTTGAGTGCTTAGGTTGAGAGTTAGACTAGTTTCAAAGGAAAAACTGAAGAAAAGACTTAGTGGAGCCAGAAATAATTTAACCATAGCTAACCGGCACTGCCCAGTGTGCAAAACCGTGCAAACGTGGTTTTTATAGTAGGGAAATGAAAGAGATAGAAATTTACCCAAAATAGCCAATAAACTACTAACTTCTGGGCTGGAACCACTCCTTCAGGGACAGATAGGTTGCTCAAAGCTCCCTTCTCTCATAGGTGAACAGAGAAACGTCCTTCTATCCAAGTAAGGTATGGGCAACTCAGAAACTAGTATCACAGCCCTGAATTCAGCACTAGCCTGAAAACTGGACTATACTAGCTTAGAAAGGTGGGAAACAAGGAATTTTTTTTTTTGAAAAAATAAGGCAGAAACAGTAAAAAATACACTTAAAACAGCTTTAGATGACTACAAATGATCAGAAAAGGCTATCACACTTTAGTGTGTAGCCTACAACAGTTAAATTATTTAAACAAAAAACAACTTTTTAAAAGTGCAGGCAGTCAAATAAGTGCAATATGTGAAAAAAACAAGCTTTTAAATCACAATAAATGCTGGAAAATCTGTGTTTAGGCAGAAAACGGTTAAGTACAGCAAGAAAGTACAGAAAACTGATACTTATCATCACTCCAAAGTCTAATTTCTAAGCTAGAAGGCTTGTAATAGTTTAAGGCTTTCTAGTGCTACCCAGTAGGTTAGTTACAGGAAAGATGTGGTATTTTAAACCATGTGTCTAGAGCCAGCCAGATATATGTTCTAGAATATTTCTAGCTTGAGTATCATTGCAACCTTGCTCAGTGGGGTTGTGTGGGTTTCTTATAGTGTCCTGAGACAAGGTTCCAGTGCATAACCTACATCCCCCACTAGATAGTCTAGTGGAAAGCCACCCCAAGAAAATAATACATACAGATCACAGGTTTACCATTTAACTGACAGGGTTAACTGGCATACACTGTAGATGACCCCTTGGGCATTACAGACCTCATGACAGTTGATAGGTTGATGTTCTTTTCTGTTGCTGTACCTCCTTCCCTCATCACCAGTTGGAGCTTTTATTTCAATGCATGTGAAGTATATGGCTCCCAGAACTTCTGGAAAATGTGCAATGGCTTAAAAGTGTTGCAAGGCAGTAGCTCTATCCTCTGCAGTATACGGAAAACAGATATGATCCCTTACATAGACTGCATTGCATTTAAAAGTTGGTGTAATATTCTTGATGTTGAGGCCTGTGTTACCATTACTTAATATGTCCCATTTGGGTCTCTGAAACATGCCTGTAGGTAAGATATGTAACGCTGTACATGCCATATTTATACTGGGATGGGTTCTCTTTGATTTCCCTGGAAATTCAGGTAAGAGCAGAAGAGGTTTACTATTTCCAACAAGTTATCCCTGTCCACCCTGTAGCAATCGAATATTTCTGTATCATGAAGTCCATGATATGTAAAATGTGATCTGAACACTGTTCTCCTTCTAAGCCAAGGTTTGGCAGCAGCAGCACATTGCATTTAAGCCTGTTGTACATACAGGTTTATTATAGCAGCAGTGACCACTAACATTTTTTTCTAAGTGAGTTTGTGGCTGTATTCCAAACAGTACTGGAAGTGAGGCCAAAAGGAGAGCTGGGTATACTTGTGAGTTTTACACATTTCTCAATCTCTCTGTTATGTTGAGTTGCTTCATTAGCATGTATTTTACTTACTTATGCCCTCATTAGGAAATTCTGCCACTTGCCCTTGTTTTGAAGCTGGGCACAAAGTTCAAAGCTGAATATTAGATACCAACTAACATGCTCACAGCTGCAGATCATGCACACACTCTTAGTGTGAAGTGCAGATGTTCATGAATTCAGGCCATTTTCTTGGAAAAGGCCTTTTCATCATAGGACAGATGGAATGCAGGACATCAAAAATAACGTGCTCCCAGATGGCTTAATCTAAAAGAATAAGTAGTGTTTCTAAAACATATTCTTTTGTCGGGAATGGATAACACATATTAATAAACTGTTTGAAAACCAAGCTGTTTAATGGTGATGTAGCTCTACCTATTACCAACAGTTAGCTTTAGACAAAGGCAGTGGTGTTTCCTGCCCTGACAAAATAAATAGACAGATTTACTTTATAAAGTTTGTAACGGTGAGATTCTACTGGATGAGGCCAAGTCCACAACAGGCAGTATACACTCACATCAGTAGTTTTTACAGTGAGATATTACTGGGATAGTGTAAAACCACAACAGGCAATATATACTCAGGGCCTGGCAAATGGACATTAAGTCAAACAGCAAAATGCACATCCTTGCTTACAAAGATCAGCAGTTTGCAAACAATTTTCAATGTGTCCAAGACTTTTCTCAGACCTTGTTCTACGTATACTATAAAAGAAAGAGTTTGATCCATGAATATACCTAGGTATGTCTGCTATTAGTCATGTTCATTATTGTTGTTTCTAGGGAGCTTAGTTTATTTGGTTTAAGAAAAAAAACAATTATAGATTTGGTGGAGTCAACCAACTTCTTAACATGCATACGTTCCAAACAAAAGTAAAATCTTTGTGTAATTTCTCCTATAATATTCTAGTGAAGAAAGCTGTCTTCAGTAACACTATACCATATCATCTATAGACAATAAGATAGTGACCTTTGAAATGTGAAAAGGCAGATTTTTATAAGTAAGAGAAACAAGAAATCAAAGAGCTTGGCCTTGGGGGACCATTGCTTTAAAGATCCCATTTTGTGACACATTAGAGTCAGAATGAATCCCAAAAGACCCATCAGTGAGATAGATGAAAACCATCGTGCCACTTCTTCACTGAGGCCAGAAGCAGATGACACCCATACTAGCAGGATCTGGTACACAATTTCAAAGGTAGCTTTAAGATCAAGTAACAGGGCTCTGGTAATATGTCCTTTCTCCATATGGCCATATATCTGATTAGTAACAAAGCACAGGACCATTATTAGGCTGAAATGAGTCCCAAATCCATGTTGTTTTGGAGAGAGATGCAATGATAAAATCATTCATAAGTTATCCTTTCAAAGATTTTCCTTAAAGGGTACAAGCTGGACATCAACTTAAAATCAGTAACTCCTAATGTTCTTTTTTCTCCCTGAAGTTGAATAACTATTGCATATTTAAAACTATAAGGGACAATGCCAGTTCTCGGAGAGCATAGCTGAAAATAGGAGGATTTGATTGGGTAAGAAGTGGACATCCTAGCCTCAAGAATAAATTACAGAGTGCCTCTGGTGCAGCACATCTGGACTGAAGAAACCTTTTCAGATTAAGTATTGCCTGATGACTAACCTACAAGAAATAAAATAGGGGAAACATTAACTACTTATGAGCTTATCATTGGAAATTCAATTTGTGATTTTTTTCAGGGAAGGGGGTGCTGCCATGCTGTCTATTAAAATCCTTATATGTTGACAGCAGATCCAGATTCAAGTACCTTTTTTTAATTTCTCCAAGTCTTTTGGGTTTCTAATACCATGATGGAATGGACCCCATTTCTATGTCAAAGTATAATTAAAGTTCATGAAATTAGTATTGTTTTAGTCTGTGATGTTAGCCAGAAGTGCTCTTCATAGCACCCACAATGTGCCCAGTAATGACTCCTTCTGTAATTCATATCAATTTACGTATATTGGTAACATATCTAAATACGATAGTAAACTCTTTTTTATAAGACCCATTGCTCCTACTATTGTTGGAACTGTCTGACTATCCTTCTTCCACACTGCCCTCATTTCTGCCTGCAAATATTGGTATTTTATAACTTTGTGTCTCTCTGTATGACACTGTAGTCATTGGGTGTAACAATTTCAATGATCAATGCTACTTTTGTCTTACTTTCATGGAGTACTATATCTACTGTTGTCTTATTTTCTTGGAGTACTATAGCTACTTTTGTCTTATTTTCATGGAGTACTATAGCTACTTTTCTCGCATCTATTTTTTGAACTGTTGGTAATGGGTGGTCCCATGTAATATAAACTTCATACTTTTCTATGCTTTGTGGCTCATGTTTCCAGTGCTTTTCAGTTACTTCACTATTAAAATGTTTGTGCAATCCCCAATGCAACAGTCTTGCCACATTATTATGCCTTTCAGTGTGCAGTCCTTCTACCATTAGCATATTCCAACCAGCAACAAGATGTGCAACAGTTTCCAATTCTGGTTTACAAAACCTACATTTGTCTGTTTCTCCCACATGTTCAATGGGCTTTGTAAACCAATGTGTACGTAGTCCAATATTTTGGGCCGCCAATATTAACCTTTCATCTTTTGGTTTAAATTCATCTGTCCTTAACCATTCCTGCATTTGATCCTGATCAACATGAGGTTATTCCAAGAGTTTTCTATACTTACAACTGTATTTATGCATTTTTCACATTTCTTGCCTTCGCATCTGATCCTTCACCTTATATACTTTCTTTTCTTTTTGGCACATTCACTTGCTACCTGATTTTTATTTACTTCTGGTTTGATTTTCATTCCTGCTTGATGCCGATATGCTTCTGCTAAACTAAGCAGGGAAGTCATCTTAGACTTATACTCATGTTTTAAAACTTTCACTACATTTGGGTGTTGTGAGGTCAGCAGATATGTATGCAGTCCTACAATTGCAGATCTATACATGTAATCAGTTTTGAGGAGGCCCATACCTCCTTCAGAATGGGGAATATACAGTCTTGGTATACAATGATTTTTATAGTCATTTGATGAGGATAAAACATCCTTCCTGTTTTCCTGCCCAACTGATCCAGTACCTTTTGGTGTCAATCAGTCATTCCAAAACTGTTAAGTTAAGACAGGAAGAGCAAATTGATTTATAGCTTGGACTTTATTCCTAGATGTCAACTCTGTTTTAGTACTAACTTTAGTCTTCTAAAATATTCTTTACTAAGTTTTATTCACATTTGTTCATATTTTATTGTTGATCATTTATAAATTCCCAATTATTTATACACACCCTCTTGCTCACGTTCTTTTATATCACATTCCTGTCCCAAACTGAGGCTTTCTTGTTGCTGCAGCTTTCCTGCTTTAAAGGTTGCTTTAGTACATTAATCAAGACCCAATGACATTCTTATATCATCTGAAAAAGGTTTGACCACTTGCAAGAGTGCTTTCAGTTCCTCATCTGATGAACTACACAGTTTTAAATCATTCACAAAAAGAAGATGAAAAGTCTTTACACTTTGTTGCTTTCTGGGAGCCACATTGTAGCCATGACCTAATCTGTTAAGTAGACAGCTTAACTGGTCAAGAGCAAGACAAAAGAGCAGTGGTGTCACCCTGGAATATCCCCCTTTGATTTTTTATCCCTGGAATAATAAATTTTCCTTTATCATGGCTTAACTGCAAAGTGGTTTGCCACTGTTTCATAGTCGCTGTAATGTAATCAATCAGTGTGGGGTGTGTCTAATCCATTTTTAAGCACTGTTTTATCCATAAATGTGGAATACTATCAAATATTTTTTGTAGTCTATCTATGCCATACTTAGATTCTTCCCCTTTTTACAGTTCTCCATTATGACTTTAACAACAAATAATCCTTTGTTCCATATGACTTTCTTTTTTTACCCTTTTGTTTTATTGGCATGATTGAGTTTTCTTCTAAATGACTATAAACTCTGACAGCATCAGTTCCAGTGTTTAGTTTATATGCCGTCAGAAGGCAAGTTATTGGTCTATAGTTTTTAGGATAGCTTGCAGGTTCACTCTTAAGTAGGAATATTATTTTTCCTGTTGTTAACCAAGCTGGTGTCTGTTCCAGGTGTGCATATAAATAGTTCTTACTCATGGCTAAATCTTCATGTAAAGATGTTAATACTTTTAGCCAGACATTAGGTACTGCATCTGATTCTGAGGTTTTTCAGTCAGGAGCTTTTCTTAACTTTGTTTCAATCTCTCAAGCCATTACTTCATCCGATTTCATATCCTTCCTAAACATTTGAACTTCTTATTCTTTCTTTTACTTCTTTTATCCCTTTAGCATCTTTGTTATGTTCCACAGGATCTTCATAGATATTTCTCCAAAATGTATATTTTTGTGTTGTTTCAATTCCTTTTGCCTTGTTTCCCAAGTCTCTTTAAAAACTTTTTGGGTTATCAATAAATTGTTTATTTTGTACTTTTCTTTAATATTTATATGCATATCTTCTACGCTTTTCTCCCTGTACTGTATTTTTAGTTTATTATTTGCTATAGTGCATGATGCATTCTCATCTCTTCTGATACTGTGAGTTGCTTTTATCACATCTTTCTTTCTGAGCATTTTTGTTGTTCCCTCTTTTATACTCTTCTAACAGTGACACTTTTTGTTTTAATTGCCTATTTGATTTTCTCAGTGGATGGTAAGTCCCTTGCAAAATATATGTGTTGTCCAGAACATTTTGGGTGGCAAAACAATGCCCTTTCTTTGGACCAAAAAAAAGTCCGTTAGCCTCATTTGTGGTTATTCTGTTGTCCCTTCTTAGATGTAAGAATTTGTTATGTTTAGAAAGTCATTTAAGGCTTGCAGGCCTCAACTCTGTCTCCCATCAAAGCTTTACTAGACAAAGGAGTAAGCCATTGACATGTCTCGACTTTGATTCTCCTAGTCATGACTAGGAACTGTCTGTCTTGCACTAGTAGAAGGTTGTTGGAAAACATAGATGGAGCCTCTGAAGAGTTACTGAGGGCGCAGATCTAGCTCCAGCCAACGATATTTAGCTATAGTAATATTGAATTTGATACTACACAACAGTTAAAAAAACCTCTGGGGTTTGTCAGTAACAGCAGCATCTCGTATAATATCAGCACCAGTACTAAGATTTGGTCTGGTGGGGATAATGACCACTTGTGACAAATTAATTTGTGACATGACACTGTTTAGCAGACTTTTAGAAGAGCTTCCTCATCTGTGTTAAGATGTCCAGGTTGGATTAACTTTATATGTTCACAATGCATGTGGATCTCTTTATGCATCATTAACCATAGCTGAGAAGGAGGATGGGAGAATACATAAAGCAGCAATAAAAGAGCATAGATGATCACCAGTCAACAGCTGAATAATAGCTCATTTGGGACCAAACTCAGGCACTGTACCAATTTTTGCACGCTATGTGGTATGTTTCCTAACCACGAACCTTACACCCCCACTCGATCAAGTATCTGGCCCTTTATCAAGGAAGCACAAGCACTGATCTTCTAAGGAAGGCACATCTTCAGTAATGGCTGTGGTTTGGGGGTTACATTGCTGAACTTCAAACATTGTCCATTTGTTGTTAATGCTATTCAAATGTAAATCAACAAGAGCTAGGTGCTTTGAATAATAAAAGGGCCTGGGCATGCTAAATAAAAAGGGGTGTGAAAGAATAGGACCTGGATTGGGGTTAGTTTCTCCTGCTGAAATTATTAACAAATAGAAAATGGGGGTATGCTGCTGGTCCCTTAGATTGTGGAGTATGGGATATGCTGAGCAGTCTGCACATAGTTCTAAGTAGCCCCAAGGAGTTACAAAAGCCACTCTCTGTTCATGCTTCCAAACAATGCTGACTAGTCACAATTTGATTTGGAATAGTCTGTGGAATGTATAAGCAGCTGTTTCTGTTAACTCTAACAGTAAAGGTGTCTACACTGTAGATACAAACTATTTGTAATAATAAAACAGATTTAGGATGGAATTAAACACTTTAAAAGTTGCCAGGATCGACCAAAGCATGACTTTAAGACTTATATATATATATATATATATATATAGAGAGAGAGAGAGAGAGAGAGAGATGTGAGAGAGAGAGAGAAAGTGGGGTTCTGGCAGAACTATACAAGAGAAGTATGAACAATTTTAATATAATCAAAACAAAATAACAAGTAAAAAGGTCATACAGAAAACACATAGGGAAAACCTTCAAAAAGACCATGGTAAGTCATAATCTTCACTGTGTAATACCTTAAACTGCCTTTGAAGGAGGCCCATGGGAATTATGCAACCATTAAGAATATACTTTCAGCCTCATTTCTTGGCATTTGAGAAATGAAGCCAGCCATCCCACCACCACTACATGCTGTAGACCTGATATGGTTCACTATTTTTATGGACTTGTCAGTACAACACACGCATAGTTTGGCTATTCTCTGAAAATTCTTAGCATTTTAAAAACCTTGTGTCAAAAACATTAATGAGATTGAAACATTCTGAAATAAGGACCAAAATAACAAGCAAAAAGGTCATACATAAAAAATTCATAGGCAAAAACATCCATAAGACCAATTTCATACAAATCCCTGGACTCCTGGGGGGGGGGGTGACTTTCCATAAGGGTATCTAGTGGGGGATGCAGATTATGCATTTGAACCTTGGCTCTTGACACTAATGAGTAACCTAGACAATCCCTATGAACAATTTACTGTTATTTATTTATCTTTGTAAACCAGGAAGTTCTGACTGGGACTGATACCCTTTTGGCATTGAAGCCCAGGGATAAAAGCTGCATGTACCTCCCTGGACTACATGCTCACATACCTCCCTGGACTACATGAAAAAGGCATGGAAGAGCTCTCTGATCATGTAGTCCTGGCTGCTATGACCCTGACTCTGAGTAGCATCCTGCCCTCACCAAGAATGATACCTCAGTATAAAGAAAAAATTATCAGTTTCAACAATTGGCTAAGCTTCTGGTGTCATTCAATGGGGATCCAGTGTCTGTCAGCTTTGGACAACATGCTCAACAAGCTGCGTTGCTTGGCAAGAGATGGCTTGCATCTGTCACCCCTAGGCTTTCAAATACTGGCCAAGGCTATTGCTGCCCCCATAGTGCCTTTTTAGGCAAGGCTCAAAAGTCAAACCCACCTCCGTAAACAGCACAATTAACAAAAAACTGAGGGTTATGCTACTCAACACCAGCAGTTTAAATCTCAGAATGCATGCACTCAAAGCACTCTTCAGTATGGAGAACATCGACATCTGTGCAGTAACTGAAACCTGGTTCAATGCTCCAGAGAGCACCCCTGCACTACTGGGCTACAACTCATACCACATTTTTCGACCACAGAACACGGACCAAAACACAAAAGGAGGGGGTGTATCCATATTCATCAAGGATGCCTACACCTCCAGGTTAGTGGCACAGCATGATACCTCTGTGATCGTCCATGTACAACTACCATCAGGCAAATCTGCAATGCAAATTGTGGCCTGCTTCAGATCACCCTCCATGACCCAGGACCACCACTCCACCTTTCTGGAGACACTGGAAAACATGAAGGTCCTACTGAGCCCCCTGATATTGGATGATTTAAATTACCCTACCATTAACTGGGAAAACTACTCGAGTACAAACTCCCAGGCCCAGAGCTTCCTGGAATTCATCAACTCAAACGCCGTGGATCAGCTGGTAAACTCCCCTACCAGACGTGGAAACATATTGGACCTGGTCATCACCAACATGGGTGACAGGTGTTCCACACCGGAGGTAAACCCATCACTGGTTCCCATCACTGGTTATATCAGACCATAAACTAATCACTCTGGATGTCCACACCCCACCACCACCCCCAACCCCCAAGTTAAAAACATTTCTAAAGCAAACTTCACTTTACTTAAGACAGAGGTGGTAAGTTTCACAGCCCCCACGCTAAAGGATAACGCTGCCCAAGATGCAGAAACCTTTACAAATGCACTCTATGAGCACCTACAAGGATGCATGGATCGTGCCATCCCTAGCAAAACCAAGACTCACTCCTCTAAGAGAAGGAAACCAGTTTGGTGGACCCCTGCCATACACAGGCTATACAATAGAAGGAGGAAACTAGTGCAGAAAAAAAGCAAATCCCAAGAAGGAAAGACATGTCTGATCAGTATCAGTAAGAAACTAAGGTCCCTCATAAAATCATCCAAGGCTAACTTCGAAAGAAAAATAGCCAAGGATTCAAAAGATAATCACAAAGCCTTCTTTAGCTATGTTAAGAATCTAAGTGGCAACTCGCAGATATGCACTGAACTAGTGCAAAATAGCACAAAATATACTGAACCTACTGATATTGCCAATATCCTGGCAGATAGATTCAGTGCAAACTTCACCCCCCTCTCACCCCCAAAAGGGCCCACAACAATACTGGAAAAGTGTAGTGTCCCGGAAATCACAGATGCACAGGTGAAAACAGCCCTTTCAAAAGCCAAAAACACAGTGTCAATGGGGCCAGATGGTTTCCCAGGCTGCATCTTGCACGAACTGCAGAGCGAACAAACCCCCCCCACCTAAACACGTTGTTCAACCTCAGCCTCTCCACAGACTACGTGCCCATAGAATGGCTCACGGCAATGGTTATTCCTCTCCACAAAGGAGGGGCCACAACTGACCCTGGTAACTATCCCCCCATAAGCCTGACTAGTCTGGTCTGCAAGGCTATGGAGCGCATCATAATGGAACTCATTAACAAAGACATTGGGAACCTCCAAACACTTGACCTGACCCAGTTCAGCTTTGTTAAGGGAAGATCATGCTTACTAAACCTGGTTGACTTCTTTGAGACAGTCACCAAGGCCATAGACGAAGGAAAGGTGGTTCACACAGCCTACCTTGACCTTGCCAAGGCTTTCGACACCATTCCCCACTCGGGTATTACAGAAAAACTCACCAGCCTGAACATAAACCCCTACATCACAAGATGGGTTGCCAACTGGCTTACAGACAGAACTCACATTGTAAGAATAGTGGGATCCAGGTCTGACTCTAAACCAGTCACAAGTGGTGTCCCACAAGGCTCGGTCCTGGGACCCCTACTGTTCGGCATATACTTCTCAGAAGTACAGGCAAACACAGGAGGACTATGGCTAACCAAATTCACTGATGACTGCAAACTGGGAGCCATAATTGACTCTCCGGCTGACATGGACATCCTCCAAAAGAGACTTACTGAGATGGACACCTGGTGTCAGAGTCATGGCCCCAAGCTAAATGCCAAAAAATGCATAGTCATCCCATTTGGGAAAAACAAAACACCCACAAATTACCGCATAATTAGCAGCCTCCTTAATACAAAAGAGGTAATAAGAGATCTGGGGACCCAGGTAGATAGTAATCTCTCCTTTGACAATCATATTGCCAAAGTAGTTAGGAAATCCTTCTATGTGGCTCATCTAATTACTAAAGGGTTTTCATCTAGAAATAAAGAGGTTATAGTGTCCCTCTACTCGTCACTCATTAGACCCATCATAGGGTATAATGCCCCATTTGGGATGTACCTCACAAGACACTTCCAACAGCTGGAAAGACCACAAAAGTACCTCACCAAGAGGATTACTGGCCTCAAACATATATCCTATGCAGCCCAACTGAAAAAACTCCGGCTGTACTCAGTGGCATATTGCTTTCTCAGAGGTGATCTCTGCCTGACTTACAAAGCCATGTCCAACTCAGAATTGATGGACATGCTCCACCTAAAGAAATCCAAGTCACTGCGAGCCACACGCTCTAGAGAGCTAAACCTCACCACAACAATAAATAGAACATGCTGGAGGGATAAATTCCTGTCACAGAGACTCCCCATGCTTTGGAACAAAATTCCAAACTACATTAGGCAGAGCCCCTCACTAACACTCTTCAAGGGAAAACTTGATGAGTAGATGGGTAACAGAAAATACACCCCTGGGATCACTTCATTGGCTGTTCTTGACAGGATCAGTTAATTAATCAATGGGGCGGCGAAAGCCGACACACTCTGGCTAGGCTTATAAATGCCCTTGGGCTGATAGCCTAGTACCTACCTATGAACCTATGAACCTATGAATATTCACATAAATAGTCAATATACACTATATTTTCATTTTCAACATTGTATATATTATTTTCATCTTTGTTACATATGCATTTTTGCATGCATAATTAGCTGTAACAGATGATTAATGCTATTCTTGCATCATATTATTTGGGGCTATAGGAAGAGGAGAAAAATAAGAGATAGTCTGCACATTTGCATAAGGTTGTAGCAGGCAAAAATGTAAAGAAAAACAAGGGAAGACAAACCCCAGGATTCAGCAAGCTCTGTATGGTGTGCAGGAATAGTGCAGGAGCTGCTGGAGGCAATATGGCCGCCGAGAGATCCAGGAACAAGCTCCCAGGATGTGCAAGAGTGCTCCTGCACTATTCCTGCATGGAGACAGCTCCTGTATGCTAATTACCCCATCTGCAGGTGAAAACCATGCAAATGAGGTGAATTAGTGATCCAGGAAGCTGGCAGCTGTCCGTGCAGGATTAGTGTAACCTGAAGAAATGTACTCAGTTAGTAACCGAGTACATTTCTGAAAACTACAAAATGGAGCCATGACAGCTCCAAACAAAGGGTGTATATCATGTGTAAAGCATGCCAATGGCCAGATATATGGCCACTGGCATGGAAAACAGTTGCAAATTAAAATAAAATAACTTTTTTTTGGCTGATTTTGGCCATTTAAGCATAGAGCAGCGGCGCGCAAGTGGGATCAGCAGGAAAATAAAAATAAAACCCTGAAAAAAGATTTTTCTGCAAATTCACAATTCTGCCATTATAGTCAAAGACAGGCAGAAGACAACAAGGCTAGTGACTAGTGGTTGCTAAGGGGGAAGGCTCAGTGTGGGACTCAGACCTCCCAACCATCCCGAATTACTCGGTTTTTACTGAGTTTTGGGGTCCAAATGAAGGGGTGCCACGATTCCCGAGTGGCACCCCTTCATTTCAGATTTCTTTGCTGCTGTTTTTTAAATTTTTTGAAATTTCGCGCTGTCGGAGCTGATATCATCACGTGTGCAATGACGTCAGCTCCGACAGCACTACCAGCCAGTCGGAATTGAGCTCAAGGAGCTCACATCATCATTTCCGGCTGGCTGCGTGCAGGCGGGAACTGCTGTATATTTTGAAAATGCTGCCGAGAGAGGGACTCAGAACTGCTGACTTGTTTAGAGGGAAGAAGCTTTGCTTATGCTGCCTAGAGAGGGACGAGGGACTGCTAAATATGCTGCTGAGAGAGGGACTTCCACTGCCGGGAAGTGCTTTGCCTTGAAAATGCTGCTGAGAGATGGACGTAGAACTGCTGACTTGCTTCTTCTGCTTTGCTTTATGCTGCCGAGAGAGGGACTGCTGAATATGCTGCCAAGAGAGGGACTTTTGCTTCGCTATGCGGGGGAATCAGGTAAGGAAGAAAGTGTGTGTGTGTGTGTGTGTGTGTGTGTGTGTGTGTGTGTGTGTGTGTGTGTGTGTGTGTGTGTGTGTGTATTATGTCGTGAAACCCTGCCAGAAGCTGTCCTTGTGAAAAAAGGCATATAATTTTCAGCCAGGTCTTCAAAACAATAGCTTTAGCACTGACTCTGCCCAACATAATTTTAGTTAAAATGGCAGCTTATGTTCTTGTGAAGGCAGCACCATAACAGGAAATAAGACCATTCTCATCTAAAGAGTACCCTCTGAGAGAATGTGCGAGTGCGACCTCAACAAAGCGTGGGTACATGAAAACATGCATTCAGAGTGGCTCATGGTAACAGGCATTGCATTGTTGGCTAAACGGAGTAATGGTATTTTGTATTTCAATTTCAAGCATCATATTCTTCATAAAATAAATGGTAGAAAATTGCTAGAATAAAAGGTTTTGTTTTAAGTTTATAAGATCAGCATTTGAAATGTTTTGGGGCTGTATTCCCCCATTATTGGCTTTGTTCTGTTTATTTATGCTAAGAGGTTGAGAGTGTGAACTGAATTCACTAAATGATAGTTAAGTTTGTCTTCCTGTCTTTGAGCAAACTGTTGATTTGGTTTAGTGGTACATTGTTCTGACTGTAGTGTAGAGATACCTTGGTTCAAGACTTGGCAGTGAAATGCATGGTGATAATATTTTATTCAAGCAATGTTTAAAATGCGTCCCTGTTTTTTTGCCTTTTGCCCTCCCCCCAATTAAAAATAAGTGCAAGAAGCTGTGTATATATATATATATATATATATATATATATATATATATAGTGTGTGTGTGTATAAGTAGACTATCATGGAAGTGTTCTGAATAAGGCAGTTTTGTCATTATTTGTTCATGCATTTTGTTTCATTGCCTACTGGAAAATGTTTAAACAATAAATTTAAAATGCGCTCTAACTTAAGTCTAACAAGTGTGCTGTATTACACCTTCCTGATTTTATTATATTCCTTGTATATCAAAGAATGCATGTATGTTTCTTGTTTTGTGTGCAAGGGGCTTCTGATTTGAATACAGCCCAAAGGTAATCTGTGGGTTTCAATGCTGTTTCAGTGAATGAGAGTTTCAAGGGCAGAGAAGTTTTAATGCTGAATCTATTTTCATTGTGAGACAGTATTGCTTTGTTTAGCAGCCAGATATCTATTACTGTTTGTGCAATGTGCTATAAAATGTAAAAAATAAAATCCAAATAATCATTGTAGTAAAGCAGTATGCACACATTAGTGTTTATGGTAAATGATGTGAAATAGCCAGGTAATGGGACATTGGAATGACTACAGGGAGTCTCTGGTGCTATATTTTGGCTCTGTTCTTCAGTCTGCGTTTGAAACGTTGTATCCCACAATTCCATTGGAGTAGGCGGAGTTGTGTAATTTTGTATGCAAATTTTACATTAATCAGCATACAGATTTGTACCTATTTTCCATGGGCCTTGTCCAGATTTTTGATATTTCCAGGTTGAGAGGTATGGTGGGACTTGTAACTAGGCATTAGCAGGCAATTCTAGGCAAATGAGGCGAATGATACTGAATCACAGATTTCCCTTCATGGCTAGCCTGCACCCAACCATGTAGGTGCAGAAAAACCATGGTGCAAGCCTAAGAGTTAGCTGACATCATAGAGGGGTGTGTCAGGCATACTGTAATCTTATTGGAGCTCTGTGACTCGGGTTTGCCCTTAGCTTAGCAGAGCTAAGGAAGGGTGTGTGTCTTAAGCTGCCAAGCACACTTAACATTGCCTAAATGGGTGTGCGTGCCGCTCAACAGGTTTTAAACAAAAAAAAAAGTAAACCAGGAAAAAGCAGGTCCGTTCACATCTGTGCACTGTGTTCGTGCAGTGTGTCTCGGGGCTTAAACAGGAAGGCAATGGGAAGGGAAAACAGCAGTAGGAAGGTAATCAAGGAGAACTAGCATAGCTGGCAGGTGAAATGTATCAGAATCAGCCAATTACACAGGCAGCAGCCCAGCCCAGCCCAGCACACTACTATAAACTATGCAAGCACCTTTCCCTCTGGTTTTACCCACAAACTCTACACCACCGGTGTACATAAACGGGGAAATTTTACCTAACAAAAGCAACTAAATGATAGGGGTTGCATTTGCTCTCATAAATCAACATGTGGAAGAGGCTGAGGGTGGTGAGGGTGAGAATGCTGATGACCAACCCACAGTGAGGAGAAGGAAAAGAGTGTACAGGCCCAGGGTAACCTACCACGGGCTACATGAGCTGGATATAGTGGAGCACTATAGGGGAGACAGGGACCCCCTACAGCAAATTGTTGAGCTGTGCCCGCCACGCTTCACACACAGAACCAACAGAGGGGCACCCATCCCAGTGGATACCAAGGTATGTGTAGGCTTAAGAATACTAGCCACAGGTACCTTCCAATGGCCAACTGGAGATATCATGGGGATCTCACAGGCATCAGCATCCAGGGTACTCCACCATTTCCTTGATGCCATGTCAGCACATGCCAGTGAGCACATATATTTCCTCAACACCTGTGAGGCATTGACCAGCAATATGCATCTCTTCTACCAAATAGCAGAATACCCTGAGGTAGTAGGTGTGATAGACTGCACATATACACATAAAAGGACAACCCGGCGAGCAGGGTAGAGTCTACATAAACTGCAAGGGCTTCCCTCCATCAACTGCCAGGTCATGTGTGATGCTCAAGGCATTATAATGAATGTACGTGCTGGCAGCCCTGGAAGCTATCACAACTCTGACATCTGGCATATGATGCAGCTGTACCAGGGATTTGCCAGTGGGGACATCCCATATGGCCACCTAGTGGGGGATTCTGGTTATGCACTGGAGCCTTGGCTGATTACACCCATCAAACATGCACACACACCCGAACAAGAACTCCATAATGAGGCACACCCACAGACCAGAATCATAATAGACAGTGTGTTTGGGATGCTCAAGTCACGGTTCCGGTGCCTGGACATATCCGTTGGAGCCTTGCAGTACTCACCAGCTAAATGTACCCAAATTGTCATTGTATGTGGCATGCTACACAATATGATCCTGCAGAAACAGCTGCAGCAGAAACAGCATGGGGCAAGGCCACACAGCACCCCACCATTGCCAAGGCCTGCACAGGCACAGAGTGACTCGGAGGAGGAACAACCTGAGCCTGCTCCAGTAGGTAGAAGGAGGTGTGTCCAGTATGCCCAGGCCTTGGCTAAGAGGCTACACATAGCACATACACTGACACGGTAGGAACCCAGGGAATGGCACCTCACTCTGACTCACACATACAGTAAAAGGGATGCCAAACATGACACTACCTGTGTTTAACCATGTATAGGGAGTGTACTATGTGCATTTGACATAGTCAGCCCTCCAGCACCATCCTCAATACTGGCACAGCCACAAGGTAAGTCATACTCACTATCAATTGCTGAATGGAGTAGAATGTTCTGCTACCTGTATCTATGGTATGGATGTGAGCATGATAGGGATTTGGGTGGCTGAATGGGATGCAGAAGATACTAGACACCTATATCGGCAGCATGAAATCCTTAACAAATACTGGGATCAACATAGTAGGCAGTACTAGACAAGGTGATAAAACCCACAGTAGGACATGTGGTGGTCCAAATGTGTGCCCATAAGACATACACATGCATGCCAATGAGGCTCACATACCCAACAACAGTCTCAGCCAGCAGGACAGGTGTAGACAAACACAAAGAAAGGCTGTGCTAAGGCCTCTGATTGATGGCTATGGAGAACAGCCCCCCTCCAGACCTACACATACAGACTACAACAGGTCAGGCAGTGGGATGTTAGTTCTGAAGGGTAAGAAGTCTGAAACTGAAATGTAGCTCAATAAAACCTAAGAACGGTAGTACACTGATATGCCTCCAGTCTGCATGATAGATCAGAATATAGAATGAAATGGAGTACCTGAAATACCAGTACAATCATAGCAAATGTATACAGTTGTCAGGTGTGCCCCCCACAATCCTATGTAGAAATGGGTTTACTATGGTTTGTGCAAATGACAGTCTGTCAGCTGCACTGCTGCCAAAAATCAGAATGTCGTGCACAAACCTTAAATGGATGGGATAGTCAAACACACTTATGTGAATGCAGTAGTGCATTCACATAAGTGTATTCGACTATCTGCACAGAGATCGCGGTACAGAGATGAATGGAAATTCATCCATATCCCCACTGTAGTGTGATCTCAGAGTTAGAATATATTAGTAGTGGGGGGTGCGGGGGTGCAGGGGGGCTTGCCCCCCTGCAAAAACGTGAAATATCATATAGGAGTCTGATTTACATCAGCTCCTGTACAGCTATCACTTGATGGTTTCAGTAACAATGTTGACTCAAATGTGTCGATCATTTGGGTCGACATTGTGGCCGGTCAGAATGATTGTGTTTGGTTTTACTTTTCGTTATTTCGAATGGGAAATGTTTTGCCATTCGAACAAATAATAGTAAACTGTAGAAATGTAGTAATATGTATGTGTAGGTATAATAACAGTGGGGCACAGATTACCTGAGCTGGCCAAAGTAGCAGGATAGATTGTAGCACATGTACAATATGCAGGGCTGTGTGTGTTAGGTTGGTGTGTGTTGTATAATGTGTGAGAGTGGTCAGCATGTATGCATGGAGGGGTTGTGTCCTGGTGGCCAATGGCCACTACTGCTGATGATAGGGACAAGTTCTCACAACTGCAGTGCCAAACATAATGCATCCCAGCAAGACACATTCCAGCAGTAATCCATACTAATTGTTCGGATGTAATATCTGTCACCATCTGAAAGATGAACATGGCATGAATGTGGGCCCAGACATACAAACAGTACACAGGTGGAAGTACCCTAGACAGAGAGTGTATAAAATGTTACTGGCAAATGGAAACACTGTTGGAATTGTACATACAGGTTAGCAGCACATTAGATGGGTTTGTAGCATGGAATACTGATGTCGTCTGGCCAAATGCTGGCAGACCACAAATGTCACAGGTATGAAGTACTGAGAAACTGCTGATGTCCCTGCACAAGCCAGCATAAGTGGAATACCCCACATATATCTGTGAGTCAGCTGCAAGTAGTGTCCATAGCACACATGCACCCAGCCCACCCCACCATCAGCTACAGGTACTTCACAGGTCTTATCCCTGCTGTTTAGAATGAGTACAATATGACCCCCACCTCTGTATGGGAATAGCCACAGAATGCTGAAGAGGTGTCTGATGCAGGTGTGTCCCTAGCTGTGAGCAGCACCCTGCCAGAATCCACACCACTGGATCAATAAGGACAGCAACTATTGACATTAGCACCTTGCACGCCTACCCTGTCACCCCAGGGGAATATAGTGGCTTGTAGCCTGGGACTCTAGGAGTGACACAATATTCTGGCCTGCTACAGATGGCCTGCATCACTACCAAATGACCTACAGTCCTCTGTCAAAAACCTGTGTCTCACCTGTACTGCCAATGTATGTTATCTCATGGACTCCCAAATAACGCATAATACAGTCCACAGAACCCAAATGCAAGGCCATGTCGACAAATCCCAGTAACATGTCCACCATATCCTAATGCATGAACTGTGGACCAACCCCTAAATACTGCTGGGATGAAGTGATAACTATAGGGAACTTGTCAGATAATGTTTGCATAATGTTCGGAAGAGGGTAGAATAACAGAGGGGGGGGGGTAGAAGCATGAACGCCATGGAGTGTGTGAAGTCTGAAACTCAGATGTGTGCACATACTATTCCTGCCTGCAAACACTTGAAAGGGTGGCTACAAACCTGCTTGTAAACCACAATGTGAAGGGGTAATGACCAGAAATATGAGCCCTGCCTCTGGGTAACCTGTGTAAATCTGTACAGCTATGAGGTATGGCCACAGCAGGATATGGCCATACTGTCACGTTGATGGATGTACAAGCATGGCATGATCCTCAACCACCACTGTACTAAGGTGCTGAACCATTTACACAGACCCATCAACAAGTGTCTGCAGCTTCCCCTCAAGAATGGCATGACTGTGCAAGAATATGTAGGACCACAATACTGGACACAGCTGCATTTACCCTGTGTTTCTCAGGAAATTACTGCAAGCAAATATGTATACCTGACAGCAGTTGATGACATAAAACATCACAGTGTAAAACAGTACATATGTCTGAATAAAAATGCTAACACCAAAACCATGTAGCAGAAGCAGCACAGACACAATTACTTACAGTAACCCACTATTCTTTGCCCATTGTGACCCCATATTTTCAACCGATCTACAGCTATCCTGCAGAAACAGGTTGCTAGCTGTAGGTGTAGAACACAAAAGCCTGCACTGGAGTGCAACCTACCAGGAATGGATTCACACATTCCATACAAAAGGTCATACTGAGCATGCTCCCACGATTAGAGAAACGAAGCCCATGTCTGACAACAAAATAATGAAAGGTCATACTGGGCATGCTCCCACACTTACAGAAATGAAGCCCATATCTGGCAACAACAGTGGACTACACATATCTGACAGTCGCAGATGTTTGTGCATACACTCCACATTGCACACCAGTCATGCTTTGCACACTCATCAGATAGGAATACACACATATAACCAAGGACAACACAATATAATAGGCCAAACTTACACATACATAGATGTTTGGAAGAGAGTGACAGAGAGTGACAAAGAGCCTCCCATCATGAGGCTTGTCCCACCCAGCACACATCCAATTGGCTAAAACCACATGATGTGCAAATGTCAATCACTGTAGACATTTGCTTCTGGTATCCCTCAGCATTATAGTGTCTGCGGTGCTTGTGATAACTGTGTAACATGACTGTACAAGTTATTATTCATCTAGCAGTTGTATACACGTTCCTGTTAAATGTAAACCTGTGTGTGACTGAGTGTTGTGTGTGTGCTTCCAGATGAATGGTTTATGGCCCATTCACACACACTGCACTCCCCATTGCACTACTTTGGCAAGCCAGCTGATGTCATTCACCTTGAAATACACGTTTGGGGATGGAGTAGCACTATAAGGGCTATGCCGCATGCTATAACTGTGTAATGCTATACTGTGATGAACTAGCTAGGTAGGAATTCTAATCCCTGACATGGCAACTGTGTGTGTGTGTGTGTGTGTGTGTGTGTGTGTGTGTGTGTGTGTGTGTGTGTGTGTGTGTGTGTGTGTGTGTGTGTGTGTGTGTGTGTGTGTGTGTGTGTGTGTGTGTGTGTGTGTGTGTGTGTGTGTGTGTGTGTGTGTGTGTGTGCGCGTGTGTGTGTGCATGTGTGTGTGTGTGTAGAGATCAGTGCTTTTGTGGTCATTCACAGTCACTACACTCCCCATTGCCCTACTTTGGCAAGCCTGCTGATGTCATTCACTTTGAAATACACCTTTGGGGAAGAAGTAGTCCTGTAAGCTCCCTGGCACGTGCTATAATTGTGTAATTCTGTAGTGTGATGAACTAATTAGGTAGGAGTTCTAAACCCGTGCTATTACATGCCTGTAGAGCCTGCTATATTTGGAGGTACATGTGTATTCCCCCATAAGAAATGTAGGCCAGTGTTGTGGCAGTCTGCCTGTAGTTTGCACAGTGCTTTGTGACATGCCTAGCAGCTCAGTATACTTACCCAGTGTGATGTTATGTCCAGATATTTGTCAGATGTACTACTGCCGGGCCACCATAACTGTATATATATATATATATATATATATATATATATATATATATATATATATATATATATATATATATACACACACACACACACATACAGATAAATCTATATATGACCATATATATAACGCAATATACAGATGCATATAAATACATATATATTAATATATATGTGTATGTACATGTATTCATATATCTAAATATGTATATATATATGTACGTACATATATATATATATCCATATCCTTATGTGTATACATTACTGTTGTTTATACTTTCACAGAAGTATCACACCATATTTATCTGATACGTGTATATTTAGATATAACAACATAAGTGATTCAACAGTAATATCACTAACAAGTACTACGCCATTGTAGAAGTTATAGCAGTTGTTCAATATCATTCAGTATGTGTACTGACAGATATATTAGAAAAACAACAACTGTCTTCATAACTGTGATGGTTTAGTGGTTAACTGCTGTGACTATAGTGTGAAGGCTTTTGGGTTCTAGACCTGCAAGGGCTGTTTATTTTGTTGCTGGGCAGAACAAGGGCTGTTGGATACAGAGTGGTTAAGGCAGTTTTGAGCAGCTTTAAGTGCGTTTGCATGGGTTTGCGTGATGGCAAGCACTGCTAACGTATGGTTAAACGTACAGGCGCTTACACCGTATAGGCTTCGCTTACTAGTGCGCAAATCTGCTTAGCATTTATATCGCAGCAATGCTGAAATCTGATAAGCATGACTCAGCCCTGGTAACCAGTGCTCACATTCTGGTCTGATAACATAGCAGGGTAATGACATCTTTAATAAGTGTATTTAATGCCATGTACATAACATGCATCTATGTACTGTCATTACAGTAGCAAGGGGTGTGAATCTACTGTCTGGGACACCTGAGTATATATGGCTTATACAACAGTCTTATCTGTTTGAATGCGTTACATAGATGGGTAGTATCCCAGGTTATATGCAGTCACACTGGCATGTAGTGTATCATTACGTTACTACTGTTGACAGTGCTTTCCCCTGTAAGAGAAGATTGCAGAATGAAGTACTGGAATCAAACACCCCTGAATGCAAAGATGGACACTGAGTCCTCACTGTTGTGTTCCTGGTGTGTGAGCTGTGTCTCATTAAACATTTCCTACTGGATAATGATCTCACATGTGGAAAATAACTGTAGACTACTGTGTGTATAGCACATGTCAGTGAGGGCTGCCATCATGTAGTAATGGCATACCTATTGGTGTCAGACATCTATCTGTCACCCCATTCATCCTAATGCATAGCTAGTTGGTTAGCTGATGTCTGCTTGTCCTCTGTACAGATGTGCAGATGTCAGGTATCCATCTTGGCTACTTACAGGCAATCTATGCTTGACTGACACTGACATGTCTGCCCAGCTGTGTTATGAATGTCACAGCTAGGAATCCACACCCTGTACACACCACATGCCATGGATACCTCAACTACACTACCATGGTCAACAGAACATGCTTGGGTACAGGTCTCCAAGACAGACACTGACCATGTTATGTAATACATGTTGCATACATGTCAACTGGAGCACATCACTGGCCCTCTGCAAGAGGCAACTAGATGATTGGCTGATGCATGTAACTCTCACCCTGAGGATCACCCCTATGGTATCTGTTGATAGATGGCCTGCTGGCACATGGCAGGTGGCATGATACCACTGTACACACATCCCCTACACTTCCCATCTCTCCATGGACAATAACCTGGTACACACCTATGAACACCTGCACCAATGGACCCCAGTACTGATAAATGTGTACGTGTGCATTATGGATAATATCAGTATCTGTGTGTTTGTAGACCTGTAGTTGAGAATACCCTGAGGCCCTTCAAACCCTCTGCACTCCCCATTGCCATAGTTAGATGTGACTGCTGCTGTACCGGGCATTACATGTACCTTATTACACTCTTCTCCCTAAGGGCTACCCGGGGCTTGCAGTACCAGCACAACA
Source organism: Protopterus annectens (assembly GCF_019279795.1). NCBI lineage: Eukaryota > Metazoa > Chordata > Ceratodontiformes > Protopteridae > Protopterus > Protopterus annectens. Next base: position 217,588,779 of record NC_056734.1, read on the forward strand.
CTGTTGTACAAATGGGTTGATAGGCATGGGATACCCACTGAGTTCTGGCAAGTGTGTGTATGTGTGCATGTGTGTATATTTGTAGGGTACAGCATTCTGAGGCCACATTCTCCTAATACAATACACCTTACCACACAGTATTAGGGATAGAGATGTTGCTGACCATAGGACAGCCATGACAATGCATCACCCTACTATACCTGTGGCATGTGCATTAGGTGCATATCCCTGTAGTAGCACTCTTGGGATAGACAAGGGGCTGTATTGCAGTCCTGGTCAATGTATCATGGTGAGTATGTCAGAGTGTTATCATGGGTTTCAGTGCATACAATATCCACTGCGGCATGTGGGTGCTGGGTACACTGTCTTTACACCATGGTACCCCCGGTACATGTCCTATGTTCCACTGTATGGGGACCACTGTCACCATGAACCATACAGGCAACTGATAACACTATCCAGCCCAGGTATGCATGTGCTGTGTGCAACTTATCTGTAACACAATGGACACACTGACAAGGTAGTTAGCACTGATAAGGCCAGGTCTCTCAGATGTATGTCTGACTGTTATGTGTTTGTCAATGTGTATATGACAGTATGTCACACTATGTATTGTCCATAAGCAACCAGTACATCCCCCATTACCAAACTGTCCAGGCCTGAGGATGTTCTTCATGTAACATGCAACCTGGAACACACTTCATCCTAAAAGCTGTGTGGTGTGTGCAATTAAGGCCACACACATCAGTAGCACTATATACCTAGATAAGGGTTCTAGCCCCAGTGTTGCCAAGTAAGACAGTGTGTGTGTGTGTGTGTGTATGTGAAGGAATCTACTTCCATTTGCAGAATATACATGTCCCATGAGGTCATCTGTCCAAGAACTGCCTGGCATATGCTAACATTTCACAGGTGTCATCCATCACAACTAGTGGTAGATGTGTAAATGCCCTCTTCCCCACTGTATAGGTGTGCAGTGATACTGGGGTTGGTATATATAGCTGGCTGTGGCTCTTGTGGACACAGCCACTATCATTGCAGTTACTGTTCAGTGTATCCCCCCACTTAGCTGGCCATAATACTGTGCAGTTCATGTTACCAGATTAAGTAGTTGTCTATCACACTATCTGCAGTTCTACAGCACTTCTCA
>NC_056734.1:217590428-217739392 GCF_019279795.1 Protopterus annectens
AAGTCATGTTTCTAGCTGTTGCAGTAGGCACTATGGTATGTTGTCTCGCCCCATAGAGGTACTGTTCTTTGCCTTGGATAGCACCATGAGGACTACTGGGAGGATCCTGTAGATGTGGATATGTGATCAGTGCATATTGGAGGGGAGAGAGGTGAAGTTTGAGCTAAATTTGTCTGCTAGTAAATTGACAGTGTCCCCTGAGGAAGAGTATGTGGTGTTGTTTACTGTTCTGCACATTGCTGAGCATTCATTGTTTCTGAGGATGTTCTTAGTGTTACACTGTTGCAGTCATCACATTTGGGTTATCTGCTTGTAGTAGCCCTCAGTTGGCCTGATTATCAAAAATTCTTGGGTCCTGCATCGGTTGCTATCTCATCTTCCTTGACGTCAGGTAGTCAGGGGTATAAAACATGCAGCTGACGCCATTACTTAAGTCTTTACTGCAGTGCGGTTCCCGAAGCAGAAGCAGTAGTTCGCAAGTGCCGGTCAGCAGACTCCTGAAAATTTTGTTTTCGAGTTTCAGAACCGAAGTCTTCAACTAAAGCTAAGTACCCTGTTGGGGGAAACTTTTTCTTGCTCTAAACCGATGTCAGTAAATGTCAATAATTGTATTTTTTATGGAAAGCAATTACCTCAAAGATTTTCATTCGTACTGTATTCCTTGCCTAGGCCCTGACCACGACGTACCTCGCTGTCGGTTTTGTGCCTTATTTAAACAACAAACTATTCGTTGTCCGTATATTTATGCTTCTAAATATTTTGGTACTCTGTTCAATTATCCAGATATGTCTTCAGTAAGCCACCCGACTACAGACTTTCCAAAAAAATGCAAAGATACAGACATGCTGCCTAGGTCCAAAGCTGCCGACGACGCTTCTCCTAAGCTAGTTGCCAGTTTGCCTGTACTCAGTGAGGTGCTTTTGCAGCCCCTGATACCTGCTACTTCAGATTCGCAGACCTCTGCTGAGACCCATTCGGAGTAGAGTATGCCACGAGATGCTTCAACTGTAGATGCTTCTACCTTGGATGGGTCTAGAGCCACTGTGCAGGCACTGACTTCTGAGGGTGTATTCAGGCCTACTAACTTGCATATTAAACTGATGCCATCTCTTTCAAGGCCTAAAACGCGATCCATGCCTAGAAAACAGACGCCCAGACCGTATGGTCAGGGCTGTATGCCTAAAAAACAAATGATATTGACTGAAGACCTTATTACTTTAATCAGGGGAAGCCAACCTTCCCCCTGTAAGAGACCTAGGACTGAATTTGCTTATGCTACTTCTGATCAGGATTCTAAAATTTCTGATGTTCGTGTTTCACTATTGCAGTCATTACTCTTGGGTTATCCTGCTGGCAGGCTACCTGCAGTCATCTTGAATTCCAAAGTCCTGGTCTGGTGTTGGTTGCTACCACTTCTTCCCTGACATCAGTGCGACAGAGGTATATAAAATGCAGCCAACGCCATTTTCTTCAGTCTTTCTTGCCGCGCGGTGCCCGAAGCAAAAGCAGTTCACTAGTGCCAGTCAACCGACTCCTGAGATTTTCATTCAGTGTCCAGAACCGAAGTCCTTCTACAAAGCTTAGTACCCCATTGGAAAAACTTTTTTTCTTGCCTCAGACCGATGTCAGTAAAAGTTAACTGTATTTCTTGTGGGAAGCGAATACCTCAAGGATTTCCATTAATATTGTATCCCATGCCTAGGCCCAGACCACGACATCACAGGTTGTCGGTTTTGTGCTAGGTTTAACAAGCGCACGGTTATAGATTCATAGATTCATAGAGTAGTAGATTCATACAGTAGTACTAGGCTAACTGTCCTTGTGGACCATTTTAAGCCTAGCCAGTTACCCCATGTGAGAATCAAACCCTGCACCTTTTCCTTGTAAGGTATGCACCTTAATCATTATGCCAACCTCCCACCCTCTGTTTGATTTTGCCCGACATTATTTTATCAGAAAATTCAATTACACCATGCCGTCAGAACTACCGACTACCGGAATACACAAAAAGTGCAAAGACAAGGACAGGCATCAGAGACCCAAAACTGACTACCAAGCCTCCTCTAGGCCAGTCGCCGGTTCTCCGGTTTTCAGCGAGGTGCCTTCGCAGCCCCTGACTACTGCTTCTTTAGAACCACAGGCCGCCTCTGACTCCCACGTGGAGATGGCTGGGCCTTCGGACACACCAGATATTCAGCCTTCCGAGACTTGCCCTTCAGAGGGATCCGGAGTAGCTGAACAACCTGTAGCTTCAGAGGGTGTTTTCAGACCTACTCAGTTAACCATTAAATCTTCTGCAAAGTCTAAAACTCCTTAGAAACAAATTCAACATTCACCAGGACAGGCCTCCATGCCTAAGAAACAAATGCTCAAAATGGCCGAAGACTTAATCACTCTGATCAGGGGGTCCCATCCCCCTCCTGATAAAAGGCCTAGACAGGATGCAAACTATGACCCATCCAACCAGGTATCCATCTCTCCAGATTCATCTTCAGACCTAGGATACTCTTTACCCCCTTATGAGGATTCTGTTGCTGAGGAATCAGTTCCTTCAGCCTCTCCACCAGAGGACTACACCTTTGGGGAAACCTTACATACCATGAGGGAGCATTTCCATTGGGAGGGCCAGGATTATTCAGAATCCAAGAAAAGGCTCAGATTTCCTTTTGTTACCTCAACACAGACCCCTTGCTATTCCGCCAGTGTTAGATATTGTGGATGATGTGTATACTGAATCCAGTTTAAATCCTGATTCTTTACCTCCCGCTCCAGTTAAGCCAGACAGATACTACAGAGTCCCTGACTCTCACAAATTTCTTTAAATTGCTGACCCTGAAACTATTTCTCAGGGGCCCCAAAGGGTTAAAGGCCTCTTCATCAAAAAATCCAGTCCCCCTCTATGACAGAGATTCCAGAGCATTAGACAGATGGGGGAAGAAAGTATATACATCTGCAACTTTAGCAATGAGGGCCTTAAATTGCCAGTTTCACATATTACAATATCAGCAATATTTGATGTCTCCGTTGAAACAAAATGCTTCCAAATTCAGATCCTCCTAATTATAAGGAAATGCAGGATTTATTGCTTGTAGCTGAACAAGTGGGAAAACATACTTTGCAAAGTGGTTTTGATTCATTAGAGGCCTCCTGTAGAGCAGCAGTTACAGGATCTGTCATTAGAAGTCATGCTTGGTTAAAAGAACAGACGTTACCAGATCATGTTCAAGCAAAATTATTGGATGCACCTTTGCAGCAGGATGTTTTATTTGGAGTTAAGGCAGAGGAGGTATTGAAGAAAATGGAGGATAAGGCAAAATCTATGCAAAAGGTGAAGGATTTCGTACAGGTTCAGCCTTCTCGATTTAGCAGAAATTGGCCAACAAAGAATTGGTCCTTTCCAGTTAGACAGACCTCAAAGGGGCAGATACAGATGTCCAAGAGGTACAGGTCAACCACAAGGTCCTTACAGGCCTCGACAATGGGGTGCATCAACCCAGAAAAAAGGGGAAGACAGGCCTCAACCTTATAAAAAACAGCCCAATGACTTCCCACTACAGCTTCCAAAAAGTTCTCTGTTGGCAGCCCCCTTGGGAAGAAAACTGGCACTTTTCTGTCACAACAGGCATATGATCACCAAAGACAAATGGGTTCTCGACATTTTATCTCAAGGTTACAGGTTCCACTTTCACACACTGCCAAGGTTAAAAGGAATGCCATATCTGCCACCAAATCAATGGGCAGAAGCTCAAAGACAAATTACAACACTCATGGACATGAGAGCTATTCAAAAGGTACCAACACAGGAGCAAGGACAAGAATTATACTCAAGACTCTTTCTGGTTCCCGGAAAGGACAAAGCCTGGAGGCCCATTCTGGATCTTTCTTCTCTAAACACTTACCTAGATGTTCCAAAATTCAAAATGTTGACACTACAGCAGCTTCTTCCTATGTTGGGCAAGGAAGCTTGGCTCGTAACTTTGGACCTCAAGGAGGCATACCTGCATGTCCGTATCAGACAAAACTGCAGAAGATGCCTCAGATTCATGGCTGGGTTCAATGCACTACCAATTCTCTGCACTGCCCTTTGGCTTATCTGCTGCGCCCAAGGTCTTCACAAAGTGCCTGGCACCAGTAATTGCATTTTGCAGACAGAAAGGAATTCAAATTTGTCCGTACCTGGACGACTGCCTGATTCAAGCAGAGAGCAAGGACATTCTTCTAAAGCATCTGGCGTTTGTAAAAAAGATTATTAATTTGCCTAGGGTACACAGTAAACGAAAAGTCAAAGCTAGTGCCCTCACAAGAGATAATAATCCTGGGTGCCAGCTTGAATACAACGACCCAGATGGCATATCTCACGCCAGACGAGCAAGGACAACTGACTCAATATTTTCAATTGATGGCAACAAAGACCCAACTCCCTGCAAGAAAAATTCTGCAGGCCTTGGGTTACACGGCATCTTGCATACTACTAATTCCATATGCCAGACTGCATATGAGGAAACTACAGTGCTACCTAAAGAGTGTCTGGTCTCAATACTGTCACAGTTTGGAAACAGTAATACCACTAATTCCTTGCCTTCAACACGATTTTCGATGGTGGGCTCAAGCATGTCACCTCAAGGGACAGCCTTTCACTCAACCCACAGCCAGGCAAACACTGACAACAGATGCATCAAATTACGCCTGGGGAGCACACATGGCAGGAAAATGTATTCAGGGCAAGTGGACCGCAGAACAAAGGCATCTTCACATCAATCAAAAAGAGATGCTAGCTGTACAAAATGCCCTTATAGCTTTCAAGGACCTTCTGCAACCAGGACAGCTACTACTAAAGACAGACAACACCACAGTTATGTGGTACATAAACAAGCAAGGGGGCACTCATTCTTATCCCCCCTGCAGACAAGCCATGACCTTGTGGAACACAGCTCTAACCTATCAAGTTCATCTGCAAGCACAATTCCTGCCAGGAGAGAAAAACGCACTGGCAGACTACTTAAGCAGAAACATCATGGATCCGCACGAGTGGAAATTACATCCACAAATATTCAGCATAACACAAAAATGGTGGTGCCCGAACATAGATCTGTTTGCATCCCCAATGAACTGCCAGCTACAGAAATTCTGCGCAAGGTCTTACCACCCACAAGCATGGAAAGTGGATGCCCTTTCATTCAGCTGGAAAAACCTACAAGTATACTTTCCCACCACTACCTCTCCTTCCAAAGGTACTCATAAAAGCTAGGCAAGAAAAGCCAAAGATGATCCTGATTGCCCCAGACTGGCCACGCCAGCACTGGTACCCAATCTTAAAGAACTTGGCACAAGGTCCACCCTGGATTTTGCCTCAAATCCTACATCTTCTGACTCAGCACAACAATCAGATACTTCACAGCCAGCTAAAGACTAAACCTGGCTGCATGTCAGATTCCTTACTCAAGCAAGCAATGCCTCTCTCCAAAGCTGTTATGGATGTCATTCTGGAGGCCAAGAAGGCCTAGCACCAGGAAAGCCTATTCGGATAAATGAAAGAGATTCTGTGCCTGGAACCAGGCTCACATTTTGGAAGCAGCAACTTGGAGTTCTGTACATACCTTCACCAAGCATTACCATCTGCCTCTTTACTCTAAATCCAGAGCTGGCTTTGCCACTTCAGTGCTGCAGGGCCTTATAGCCACCCCTAATGCCTTACAGAACCAGCCACCCTACCTCAGCTTTGGGATTCTACCCAAGTGTAATGACTGCCGCAGTGTAACACGATGAACATAGTGCAGTTTTATACCTACCATAAATGTAGATGTTCAAGTGTATACACTGCTGCAGTCCAGGTTACCCTCCTTCCTTTCCCTCTTACTTGCTGGTACGTACCCAAGTCTTCTACCCTTTGCTACCTATGTGGAGTATTTGCTGGTAACTGAAAGTTTTTTATTGCTTTTCTTATGTATGTTTTATTAGCAACTTGCATTGCCTACCTTTTTGGGGGCACCTGACATCTGGGGCAAGAAAAACTGAAGAAAATGGTGTCTGCTGCATCTTATATACCCCTATCGCACTGACATCAGGGAAGAAGTGACAGCAACCGACGCCGGACCAAGACTTTGGAACTCAGGCCTACTGGGGGACCGCGTGACGGCAGGATAACCCAAGTGTAATGACTGCAGCAGTGTATACACTCAACATCTACATTTATGGTAGGTACAAAACTGTACTATTTATTGCATGCATCTGAACAAGTGGGAAAGCATACTTTGCAATGTGGTTTTGATTCACTAGAGGCCTCTCTTGCAGGGCCGCAGTTACAGGCTCTGTCATTCGAAGGCATGCTTGGTTAAAGGAACAGACTCTGCCTGATCATGTTAAAGCAATGTTATTGATGCTCCATTACAGCATGATACTCTGGTCTTAAGGCAGAAGAGGTGTTAAAGAAAATGGAGGATAAAGCGAAATCTATGCAGACTGTAAAGGATTTCTTACAGGTTCAACCACCCAGATTTAGCAGGAACTGGCCTTCTAAAAATTGGTCCTTTCCAGTGTCAGACAGGCCACAAAGAGGCAGATACAGATGCCCTAGAGGCAGATCTCAGCCCCAAGACTCATAAAGACCTAAACAATGGGGTGCTTCAGCCTCGAAAAGTGGAGAAGACAAATCACAACCATATAGGAAACCGTCCCAATGACTTCCCACTGCCAATGCCAAGCACTTCTTTGGGCAGCTCCCCTAGGGGGAAAGCTAGCACTTTTCTCACAAAATTGGCACACGATCACCCAAGACAAATGGGTTCTGAATATTGTTTCTCAGGGCTACAGGTTCCACTTTCACACCCTTCCAAAGGCAAAAGGTATGCCAGACCTGCCACAGAATCAGTGGGCAGAGGCACAAAAGCAAATTTCATCTCTCATGGGCATGAGGGCTATTCAGCGAGTACCACAGCAAGAACAGGGACAAGGATTTTACTCAAAGCTTTTCTTGGTACCCAGAAAGGACAAAGCATGGAGATCAGTACTGGACCTGTCTATTCTAAATACTTTTCTGGACATTCCAAAATTCAAAATGCTGACAGTGCAGCAACTTCTGCCCATGCTGGGCAAGAAGGCTTGGCTTGTAACTTTGGACCTCAGAGTCATACCTGCATGTCCCAATCAGACCATCTTGCAGAAGATACCTCAGATTCATAGCTGGCTCAATGCACTACCAATTCTGTGCACTGCCCTTTGGCTTATCTACTGCGCCTAGGGTCTTCACAAGATGCCTGGCACCAGTAATTGCATTTTCCAGACACAGGAATCCAAATATATCCATACTTGGACGACTGCCTTATTCAAGCAGAGAGCAAGGACATTCTACTAAAGCATTTGGCGTTTGTAAAAAGATTACTAATCTGCCTAGTGTACACAGTAAATGAAAAGAAATCAAAACTAGTACCCTCTCGAGATATTCCTGGGTGCAAGCTTAAATACAACTGCCCAGATGGCTTATCTCACGCCATACAAACAAAGGCAACTGACTTCTTACTTCAAAATGTTGGCAACAAAGACCCAATTATCTGCAAGAAAAAATCTGCAGGCTTTGGGCTTCATGGCATCTTGCATTCTGCTAATTCCATATGCAAGACTGCATATGAGGAAGCTACAATGGTACCTAAAAAGTGTTTGGACTCAACATTGCAACAGCCTGGAAACATTAATTACCCTCATTTCCCTGCCTGCAACAGAAGTTTCGATGGTGGGCACTGGCCTGTCACCACAAGGGGCAGCCATTCATTTTACCCACAGCCAGGCAGACTCTAACAGATGCATCGGATTATGCTTGGGGGGCACACATGGCAGGAAAATGTATTCAGGGCACGTGGTCTGCAAGCCAAAAGCATCTACATATCAATCAGAAAGAGATGCTAGCTGTACAGAATGCCCTGACAGCCTTCAAGGATATAGATGTTAGTGTATTCACTGTTGCAGTCCAGGTTACCCACCCACCATCCCCCCTTTCTTTGCTGGGACTTATCTGTACTTCTCTATTGTATACAACCTATGTGGTGTATTTGCTTGTAGACTAAGGTAATTTTTTGTTAGTACATGCTTTTTTATAAGCAATATTTTTAGCCTACCCTGTTGGGGCACCTGACATCTGGGGCAAGAAACTGAAGAAAATGGCGTCTGCTGCATCTTACATACCCCTGGCGCACTGACGTCAGGGAAGAGGCGACAGCAACTGACACCGGACCAGGACTTTGGAATTCAGGCCGACTGCGGGTAGCTTGCCAGCAGGATAACCCAAGTGTAATGACTGCAACAGTGAATACACTCGAACAGCTACATTTATGGTAGGTACACAACTGTACGTTTCCTCTGATGACCAGAATTTACCCTTATCTACTTATGAGGATTCTGATGCAGAGGACTCTATTCCCTCTGCTTCCCCTACAGAGGATTTCTCTTTTGTTGAAACCTTGTATACTCTTGCGTAGCATTTTCGCTGAGAAAGCCAGGATTACTCTGTTTCTAAAAAGAGGCTTGGGGATTTCTTACTCCTACCCCAACACATTCCTTTAGCTATCCCCCCTGTACTGGACATTGTTGATGCCTTTTCGGAATCTAGCTTGGCCCCCTGACGCTTTACCTCCTGCTCCCAGAAAATCTGATAGATATTACAAGGTTCCTGACTCTCTCTCAAGTTCCTTTTTAAAAATCCTACTGCAGATCCTGAGACCATTTCACAGGGACTCAAGGGCATTAAGGCTACTACTGCCAAAAATCCTACCCCCTCTGATAGAGATTCCAGGGTGCTGGATAGATTGGGTAAGAAGGTATGCGACCTTGGCCATTAGGGCCTTAAACTGCCAGTTTGATATGTTCAGCATCATATTGGATTGCTTAAACAGAAAATGATGATTCCTGTCTGTGCTGAAAATAAGGGTTTACAGGATTTAATGCTTTCTGCTGAACAAGTTGGAAAGCATACTTGGCTTAAGGAGCAATCTTTGCCAGATCATGTTAAAGCTAAATTGCTGGATGCTGCCTTAAATCAGGACCGCCTTTTTGGCAACAAAGCAGAAGTAGTACTTTAAAAGATGGAGGAAAAAGCCAAATCTCTTCAAACTTTTAAAGATTTCCTACAAGTACAGCCTCCAAGACTTAATAGGCATTGGCCCTCTAAGAATTGCTCCTTTTCTGCCTCTTCCAGGCCTTCTCAGTCCAAAGCCAGAACCAGCAGAACACCCAGGCTTCAGTTCCAAGGTACGCACAGGACTAAGCAGTGGGGGGCTCCCACTTCCAAGTCAGGGAGTAGTGACTCTCCCCAATAGTAAACTGTCTGTAACTTAACTTTAAAACTTCCAAGCCCTTCTCAACTGACTGCTCCTTTAGGGGGAAGATTGCTCTGCAGGCAAAAAACTTGGGAACTCATTACCCAGGGCAAATGGGTTTTAAATAGTTTCCCAAGGATACAGATTTCACTTCCACACATTACCAACCCCAAACGGTTGGCCAGATCTACCCCCAGATCAGTGGGCAGAGGCTCAAAAACAAGTACTCTCTCAAGTATTAGGGCTATTCAAAGTGTACCAGAAAAGGAAATGGGACAAGGTTTCTACCAGAGACATTTCCTGGTACCCAGAAAAGACAACTCATGGCATCCTATCCTGGACTTTTCTGTCCTGAACACCTTTTTGGTGATCCCAAAATTCAAGATGCTAACTCTTCACCAGTTGCTTCCTATGCTAGGCAAGGATACCTGGTTGGCAACACTGGATTTAAAGGAAGCCTACCTGCACATCCCAATCGGGGAATCTTGAGAAGATACCTACACTTCAAAGCAGACTACATGTACTATCAGTTCTCTGCACTGCCCTTTGGCTTATCTACTGTGCGCAGGGTATTCACAAAGTGCCTAGTTCCAGTCATTGCATTTTGCAGGCAAAGAAATATTCAAATATACCTGTACCTGGACAATTGTCTAATTTGGGCCGAAAGCCAGGGCATACTTTTGAATCAACTGCCATTTGTACAAAAGGTGCTAACTTGTCTGGGGAACACCTTAAACGAAAAATCACATCTTGTACCCTGTCAACAAATTATATTCCTGGGAGCAAGGTTGAACACAACTTCCAGATGGCTTTCCTTACGCCAGAGAAACAAATTGATTCGACAACTTACTTCTAACTAATGGCCACAAAATCCCTGCTATCTGCAAGGCAAATACTGCAAGCCTTGGGGTTCATAGCCTCCTGCATTCTCCTAATTCCATATGCAAGACTGCATACGAGGAAACTACAGTTGTATCTAATAAGCCTATTGTGTCAACATTCTCAGTCTAGAAGCAATGATTCCTGTCATACCGTGCCTGCAGTTAGAGTTCCTTTGGTGGGCAGAGGCCTGCCACCAGAACAAGGGAATACCGTTCACTCTACCCCCTGCCGCCCAAACCCTACCAACAGATGCATCAGACTATGCATGGGGGTTCACCTGGCAGGGAAGTGCATTCAGGGCAAATGGAATCCAAGTCAAATTGACCTGCATATCTATCAAAAAGAAATGTTAGCTGTACAGAATGCTCTGACAGCCTTCAAGGACCACTTTCTTCCAGGACAATTAATGGTCAAGACTGACACCACCACTGTTATGTGGTACATAAACAAGCAGAGGGTACCCATTCATACCCCCTCTGCAAACTAGCCACGACTCTGTGGAACATGGCCTTGAGCTACCAAGTGCATCTACAGGCTCAATTCTTTCCAGGAAAGCTAAATACACTGGCAGACGAACTAAACCGAAATCTCATGGACACACACGAGTGGAAAGTGGAACCAAAGACTTTCAACATGTTGATAAACAAATGGAGGAGCCCAGATATAGACCTGTTTGCCCCCCCCCCCCCAAGAACTACCAGTTGGACAAATTCAGCACAAGGACTCCCCACAAACAAGCTTGGAAAGTGGATGCCCTGTCCACCTTGAAAAATCTGTCAGTTTATGCCTTTCCTTCTCTGCCTCTCCAAAGTACTACTAAAGATTAAACAGGACAAAACCAAGGACGATATTGATTGCACTAGACTGACCATGCCAACACTGGTACCCCCTCTTGCACAGTGCGTCACTGCTGGCACCATGGCACCAGCCTCAGACCCCTACCCTGCTGTCTTAGCAGGAGGGCCAGATTCTGCATCCTCTGCTCCAAACACTGAACCTGGAAGCCTGGCTAACTACCAGATCTCTCCATTACCATCCCTCAGTAAACAAGTGTTGGATGTCATTCTGTGGAGGCAAGGAGGCCTAGTACTCGAAAATCTATTCTGTTCCTGGAACCAAACTTGGGCGATGGGCACAGCAGCTCTCAATTTACCTCAGATTCTTCAATACTTAACTGAGATGCTTCACAAGGGCCTTTCCTTTTCCTCCATCAAAATTCATGCCTCAGCCATTTCAGCTCATTACAACACAGAACCACCCCTCTTCTCTCATCCACTGCTCAAGCAGTTCCTCAGAGGGGCAAAAACTTAAGACCACCCAGGAGAGCCCCAACTCCAGCCTGGGACATTAACTTTGTATTGGAAAAACTCACTCATCTCCTTTTGAGCCAGCTGCAAGTGCAGAGTTAATATTCCTTTCTTGGAAAACCGCATTCCTTTTAGCAATGACTTCAGCAAGAACGGTGTCTGAATTATAGGCCCTTACGGCAGTGGAGCCTTTCATCATCTTTCATGCGGACAGGGTGTCCCTCAGGACCAATCCCTCCTTCATGCCCAAGGTAGTATCCAGTGTGGCTCTTAATCAGTCCATTCATTTGCCAACCTTCTTTTCTAATCCACAGAACAAAGGGGAACGGATACTGCACTCCTTAGATGTTCATAGACATCTTAGATTTTACTTGGACAGGACTAAACCTCAAAGGAAATCTGAACAGCTGCTGGTGGCATTTGATGCAGGGGCAGAGGGGAAGGCCATTTCAAAGCAAACCATTTCTAAATGGATAGGCCATTGCATTCATTTCTGCTTTAAGCACCATGGAAAACCTATCCCACAGGGGATAAGACCACACTCAACCAGGGTTGCATCTACCTCTACAGCCTTTCTCAGAGGTGTCCCTACCAGGGACATCCTAGAAGATGCTACCTGGAGTTCTGTACATACTTTCACCAAGTATTACCATTTGCCAATTTTCTCTAAATCCAGAGCTGATTTTGCCACTGCAGTCTTGCAGGGCCTTATAGCCGGTCCTAATGCTATCTAAATTCCTCCTCCCATCCTTAGCTTTGGGAATCTACCCAAATGCGATGACTGCAACAGTGAAACATGAAGAACATAGCACAGTTGTGTACATTTACCATAAATGTAGATGTTGGAGAGTATTCACTGTTGCAGTCCTGGTTACCCTCCCTCCATCCCCCGACTTCTTTTGGCTGTACCTCTATTCCCATTTTTTATGCTTAAAAGCTTTTTGGTGTATTTGCTTTTTTGTTGGAGGTGTGTGTGTGTGTGTGTGTGTGTGTGTGTGTGTGTGTGTGTGTGTGTGTGTGTGTGTGTGTGTGTGTGTGTGTGTGTGTGTGTGTGTGTGTGTGTGTGTGTGTGTGTGTGTGTGTGTGTATATTAATATATACAAGGTTATACCTCCAACAAAAAAGTCATGGAAGATGCGACAGCAACCGATGCAGGACCCAAGACTTCAGTCCGACTGAGGGCTACTGCAAGCAGATAACCCAAATCTGATGACTGCAACAGTGAATACACTCTAACATCTACCTTTATGGTAAGTGTACACAACTGTTCTCTAACCTAGTTGGAGGCTTTGTGGTTATCCTACACCTGGCTAGCAGTTTGCATCTCTTACTTGGCGTTAGTTGATGTGAGCAAGGTCTGGAATTCCATGTTAAGTTTTACAAGAGAAGTTTTGACATCTTGAGATTTGCATTCATTTTTGCTTGAAATTAGTTTTTTCTATGATAGAGACTGTTTATATCAGGGTTATTCTTGAATTTAGCATTGTATTTATTTATAAAGGGGACAGGTGTCTACTCAGCTGCTTACATGTAAATAGAATTTGACCTCAAAGGACCCCACATAAGCAATGGGGTTGTCAAGATAGAGGGGGCATTTGAGTTTTACCAGGTCATTCAATTTTTGTTTTAGTACATTAATTTTTGTATAATCTCTGAATACTGAGCCAGTCTTAATGGTGAATGTGACTGAATTGTGATCTGATTTGGCCAGGGTGGAACTTACCAATATGAAACAACTTTGCTCCCCACTAGCAGTAAGGACAAAAATCCGTGATTTTCTTACTCTTTACCAGTGCACACTTTAAAGATCAGTTGTACTTTGTACACAGCCACAGCTTTTAATAAAAGTCAAGTCTGCTTCTCTTAAAAGCACACCCCTTGTTTCCAGATGTTATATATATATATATATATATATATATATATATATATATATATATATATATATATATAGCTCTATGTACGAGGGTAGTGTGACAGCGGTGAGGTCTGCGGTGGAAGTAATGGATGCGTTTAAGGTGGAGGTGGGATTACATCAAGGATCAGCTCTGAGCCCTTTATTTGCAGTGGTGATGGACAGGTTGGCACACGAGATCAGACAGGAGTCCCCGTGGACTATGATTGCAGATGACATTGTGATCTATAGTGAGAGTAGGGAACAGGTGGAGGAGACCCTGGTGAGGTGGAGATGTGCTCTAGAGAGAAGAGGAATGAAGGTCAACAGGACCAAGACAGAATATATGTGTGTGAATGAGAGGGAGGATAGAGGAATGGTGAGGAATGCTGGGAGTAGAGGTGGCGAAGGTGGATGAGTTTAAGTACTTGGGATCAACAGTTCAGAGTAATGGTGAGTGTGGAAGAGAGGTGAAGAGATTACAGGCAGGATGGAGTGGGTGGAGAAGTGTCAGGAGTGATTTGTGACAGCCGAGTACCAGTAAGAGTGAAAGGAAAGGTCTACAAGAGGGTAATGAGACCAGCTATGTGATATGGGTTGGAGACGGTGGCATTGACAAAAAGGCAGGAGTCTGACCTTGACGTGGCAGAGTTGAAGATGTTAAGATTTGCACTGGGTGTGACTAGGATGGACAGGATTAGGAATAAGCATGTTAGAGGGTCAGCCCAGGTTGGAAGGTTTGGAGACAAAGCCAGAGAGGCAAGATTACGTTTGCTTGGACATGTGCTGAGGAGGGGTGCAGAGTATATTGAGAAAAAGATGCTAAGGATGAAGCTGCCAGGTAACAGGAAAAGAGGAGGGCCTAAGATAAAGTTTATGGATGTGGTGAGAGAGGAAATGCAGGTGGTTGGTGTGACAGAGCAAGATGCAGAGGACAGGAAAAAATGGAAACAGTTTATCTGCTGTGGCAACCCCTAGCGGGAGCAGCCGAAAGAAGATGTAGATTATATATATATATATATATATATATATATATATATATATATATATATATATATATATATATATATATATAAATTGTGTGTGTGTATATAGATATATCTATATAGATATATAGATAGATATATAGATAGATATATATATATAGATATATAGATAGAGATATAGATAGAGATATAGATAGATATAGATAGATATAGATAGATATAGATAGATATAGATAGATATATATATATATATAGATATATAGATATATAGATATATAGATATATAGATATATAGATATATATATAGATATATAGAGAGAGGGAGAGATATATATATATATATATATATATATATATATATATATATATATATATATATATATATATATATATATATATATATATATATATATAAAATGTGTGTGTGTTTTTTGGTCCTAATAGGGAGTCATGCAGTTCACTTAAGTTTGTATTTAGCTGTGTTACTCATTTCAGCAGCAAGCTGCGGTGGTGGTGCTGCCGTAGCATTGTTGCCTCATAGCAAGACGTTGTCCCGTTCGATTCTCAGCTAGAGCATCTTCTGTGTGGAGGTATAAGTGAATGGGGCGTGCCTTTGTTGAAGGTTGTGCATCAGGGCTGGTAACCTGGTACGTAAAAATCCACTACCAATCATTAGCTGACTGGAGTTCTGCTGTGGCGACCCCTAACCGGGAAAAGCCGCAAGACACAAACAAACTCATGTCAGCAGCAAATAACTTCAGTCTCTGCAGGACATTTTGCTGTTTTACAGAATAAATCTCTAATAAATGGCAAGTTCATTCTGAGCTGATGGAAGCTAAGATTTTTTTTTTCTTGTTGGTGCTATTTTCTCTGTTGCTTTTTAAGGAAAAGTAAAGGTAGTTGACTTCATGATGCAGAGGGATGAAGCCCTGATTGTGACCCAGATGACCTAGGTTTTAATTAGCAGGTCAGACAGTAGCAGAGCTGATAATAAGGGAAGAAGAATGACAAAGCAGCAATACCTGCTTGCCTGTTCAAGTGAAGTGCTCGAGAGGAACTGCTGGGCCATGTGCTCAAGACAGTAGGTCTTGTGATACAAAAGTCTTATGTTGAGAGACTGCTGCAGGAATGAGTTGGTTGGCCTAGTGAGGCATTTTCCTTGTGACACCATTGCACACCCATCTCATGACAATAGCCCTGGACCTCTGGGGGTAAAGAATGTTTCAAGGAAAAGGCTTGTGGCAGTGTATTTAACACTGTGGTTGGGACACCGGTTCTCCTTCAAACATGGTTACTGAACATAAGTGTTCTATCAGAGTATGTCCTAGTATTTCTCCAATTCCAGGAAAAGCAAAGCAAGGGAGTGTGTAGGGATTGAAGAAGGGTACAACTAATAAAGGTTGAGCTGTCATGGGGTTACCCCTTGCCACAAAAGATTTAAGAGTTAAATGCTTTTATGTATTTCCCAGAAGCATGCAGGTATGCAGCACACTAAACTTCCTCAGACTTTTCACCCAATCCTTTTGAATTGAGGAATATGTATTGCGTATCTGGACCCAGAGCTTCTAGTTTTCGTCAATTTCCTTCCTGCAGTACAGGTATTCCAGGAGGGTGCAGCTAAGAAGTATTTCCACTGAGAATTCTACTCCGTTTCAAGCCCAAACTCTTAACAAATGTACTTTTTCTTACCTGCAAATGTTTTTCTTTAAAACTCTTGCTGCTGCTACAAGTCAGAAGATTCAGTAAATAAATCACTGACGCAGCAAATGTGGTTTAACCACCTTGAGGTCTGTGTTCAGCTAAGTTATCTGGAATGTCAACTTACTGCATGACATGCTAATCACTGAATTTAGCTGACTAGTATTTAAAGATCTTCATTTAAAGATGACTGCTGAAATAGCTTTAGCTGTATGGGTTATATCAAGCCAAGGATGCAACAGCTGACCAGCTTCCAAAGCTTCAGTGCACCTTCCACCCAACCAAACTGTCAGGCAGTTCGAGCTGAGCTGACTGAAAGAAAAGTTTGGGCCCCAAGCCCTTCAGAGCTTTACTGCTGTCAAAGAATACTCTCCGCTGAGGTTTTGAAGATTGGTCGGTTTGTGCTTTACTGGTGGGCTGACTAATTCCCTTTACGGGAAAAAATATCAAATTTGATAGTTGTGTATTAATACTTTGTGTATTAATACTTTCCTCTTCAGGAAAGTTGTTTTAAAGCTAGGAGCTTGTGTTTTAACAAACTGTCACAAGACTGTACTTTCAAATGAGAGCACTTTTTCTGTCAATTTAAAAGTTGTTTAAAGTAACTGAAACCCATTTTTCGTGTGAATAAATTGTTCATTTTAATTTGTGTGGCTGCAAAGTGTTTTAAACTGCTTTTTACTGGTTGTCAGTGAAAAAAGTGACAGACTTTTTTTATTTTTACTGGCTTTTGCTGCATGTTTTCTATGAGGAAAGACTCACCATTTTCGTCTTGCCCATGGAACGATCTGCCTGTCACATGGTCTGTCCTTCCAGTCACAAAAAAAAGTTAAGCAAACAATCCTTGCAATCACAGCAGGCTAGCAGTTTGCCTCAGCTGCATGTGGGTGTCTGGTATGGCCAGTAGTTGTACCTCAGACCACTCATCTTGTAGCCTGGGTCTCTCTGGTGTAGCACTTACAGCCAGTGGGCAGTGTTAGCCACATTCTCGGTGGCTGTTGTCCCCTCAGTGAGCAAGGGAGAGATGCTCGTAATGGTCTTGGAAACGGGAAGGCTTGTTTTTATCAAAGTGTTGTGCCCATCCCTGGAGAAGTGGCTGCTGTCATTAGCACTGCTGGACCCACTTGTCAAAAAGAATCAGAAAACTAAACGTGTATCTATTCCTCTTCAAATTTCCTTAGACAGGAGTAGTTAATTGGTTTGGATTAGGGTTTAATTCAGGCTATTGATTCTTCGTTACTTTTCCGCTATCGGGGCAACACTGTAAATGCGGTAGCTGGCGCTTGTAATTTTCGCACAGCTGTTAGCAAGGGTTCTGATCACCAGCTAGCACATTTATGGTGTTGCCCCGATGGAGCTGCATCACTTTTCTGTGTGCTTTTTTACTTTTCCATTATCGGGGCTCTGATGTTGCCATAAGGTCTACTTCCATGCTGCTGTTTGACAATGTGGTAGGCTGTCCACATACAATAACAGTTCTGCTGTTTACATTGATCCCGAAGGACTGTACAGCAGTGGTCACAGTCCTCAAACTTCTGCCTCAGGAATCAAGCTGTATGACCGTGTAAGCATCGCTCTTTGCGTGACACCCCCCCCCCCCCCAAATGAGAGAGATTTTATTGGATAATTGATATGCGCTAGCCAGATTATTTTTGGGAAATTATTTTAATATCAAGACAGTCTTTTTGGGAAGTAATATTCTTTTGTGTGTGTACATGCATGCATCATATTACAGTGTAAAATTTTTCAAGCTACAAATGGCATTTCATACCTCTCAACTGTGCAGATTTTTGCCATATTTCTGGTGTGTTCCACATCAAATTTCAGTTTTTTCAGTGACTGAAGTCAGTAAATAATGACATACATTTGAGTTTCTCTGCACATGAATCACAACATCAGAGCGATTTCCTTAGACAATCCGGGCTGGGACCATTGGTCGATTGGTTACACGATGAGTGCACTAGCTCAAGAGAAGTAAACTGAAGAGCTTTGCACATGCCACCACTACGATAGGCTGCTGAAATTCAGAGTAATGTACCAGACATTCAGAAGGTAACAGCTGTGAGAAAATTGCAAGCGTAAGCTACCACATTTAGTGTTGCCCTGATAACGGAAAAGTACCGATTCTTTTTATAAGGTAGATGCAAGGTTTTCTCTGATGTCAGATTCATATTCCCTTTCTGACTCTGTGTGTGTGTGTGTGTGTGTGTGTGTGTGTGTGTGTGTGGGGGTGGGGTCTCTTTCTCTGAGACTATTTATTTCTAGACTGTGACAGTGGTTTCAGTGGGAGAACGCAGGTTTCTCAGTCCTTAAGAAAATACTATGAGTCGTTACAGTAGGAATTTCCAGACCCTGCACCCATTCCTCCAGTTTTGTCAGCTTTGAAGGGATGTATTACTGCCTGAAATTTTCCTAACAGCCAGCTGTACAAAGTTCCTGCATCTTAAGTTTTTATATGCTCTTCCCAAACCTGATCCAGATGCTGTAGCTTTAGTAAATCCTTCTGCTGCTAAACACTTGGATAATTCCAATTCTACTATTTTTGATAATGATAAGAAGATTATGAAGTATGGGGGAGTGTATGCTTCTGAAACTTTGATTTTCAGAATTTTGAATTGTCAGGCTCTAATGTTAAAGGTTTGTCCTGACTAAATGTGAAAGTATGAGAAATGTTTTTCTTGCAATTCCTTCTTGTAAGGAAAATCGGGTTTAAATTTCTGTTCAAGTCATTTCTCATTGTGTATACTGTATATATAACTCTGCTGATACTTCAAGGGCTATCACCAGTGGTACTGTTTTGAGGAGGTTTGTATGGCTGCATTCTCAGAACCTCCCTGATGGTCATGGTGATAAAAATGAAATTTTAAATGCTGCTTTGATTTTGTTTTTGTTCTCTTTGCTGCAGTGAGTGATGAAAGGGGTAATTTCAGATTCTGATTTCTGATTCAGGGAATCTCAAGATTTTTCAGCCCTCCTTTTCCAATTTTCCCAAGGGATTTTCTAACTTCCTATCCGATTTTGTTGAGAAACAATCAACAGTCTCAACAAAATTCAGGTAAACAAATGTTTAAGTGGTAAGGGGGTTCCAACAAGAATTTTGGAAACTCCCAAAACCAAGGATCATCCAAAAAGTCGGAGTAACTGAGAGACTTTATTCGCCCTCCTCACCCTGGCAGAACTTTTTTTTTCTTCCAGTCTGAATCTCCACTTTTCTCTTTGGTAGCAGATATCTTCAAATAAATGGGTTCTGAAAATCATTCATCAAGGTTACAGATGGCAGTGGGAGAAAATTCCTCCTTTCCACAGAGTAATTCCACTTTCTCCAGACTGGACTCTCTTGTTTCTACTCCTTGGGCATGCTGTCCATGCTGACAAAACCGGGGTTTTATTCAAGGATGTTTCTGGTGGCAAAAAAAAAAGGAAAAAGAAAAATTTTTGAGACCAGTTCTGGATCTCGCTCTCCTAAACCTGTTTGTGATGGTCAGAAGTTTAGAATGATGTCACTTCATAACCGGTTTACCTCCTTTTTCTCATTCATTTCCTGGTAACACTGGATGTCCTTCCTTGTCACTGTTACAGTATTAGGATATTCTATATCCTACCGAGGATAGCTGAATTTGTGGCCAGCACATCTTCCAAATGCTGTACTTTAGATGCATGTCCTACATACATTGTGTAAGATACATATGTGACGTACAAGTGCCTAATCCTCTGAACTTCTTTGCCACAAGTCTGAGTGCTGTGTTTGAATTTGGTCTACCAGAGTTGCAAGACTAGGTATGTCCTGTTTGTTCTTTGCAAACATGGAGATATTCTGGCTGATAATGTCCGAGTCAGAAGATAAGAATTCTGAAAGTTGTCCCTTTTGAGCTTTGCTTCTCGGGTGTTTTGTCATTCTGTCAAATGTAGTTGTGATGCGCTGATGCCTCTGGTAGGGCAGCTTACATCTTGATCTGTTATGAGGAGGTATTCTTGGTTGCGCCTTCAGGCTCTGCCTAAAGACATCAAGGGCAAATTATTGGTTTCTCCCTTAGACAGCCAGAATCTCTTTGGCACTGCTGTGGCTGAATTGTTAAGACCATTCAACATAAAGGTAAAATTATCCAGGATTTGAAAACTCTTTCTCTCTCCTCTTCCCAGGTTTAGGAGAAATTATGCTTTTAAGCTTTCCTTTGTTTGTAGTCAGCTTAGGCAGCCTTCTTGAGGGCAAGAGGGCTTCTAGGAAATTTTTTCTAGACAATCCATCTCGGAGCTCAGAGTCCAAAGCTTGCTTTCCCTGACATCTGCTTCTATTTGACATTCGGTCACTCCTACCCTCGGTCAAATTCCTGTGTCCCTCAGGTTGACTTTTTTTTTTTTTTTCCCCCGTTTGGCAACTAGAAACCATGGACTCTTGGGTACGTTCCATTATCCAGAATGGCTTATTTTTATGTCCTGGAAGTCTCTTTCTCCATTCTTAGGCCTTCCTCAGGCTCCTCCTTGTCAGTTCCCAGTTTTTTCTTTGGATCATAAAGATTTGGTGGTACAAGGAACCATCCAACCTGTCCCCTTGTCGTAACGGGCCAAGTTTTTATTCCAGGATGTTTCTCATTCCCAGGAATGGAGGGGTCATGGAAGCCCATTCTAGATCTCTTTTCTCAAGGTTCCCACTTTGAAGTGGCAACATTCTGAATTTCCCTCAACTTCCTCAAGCCTTTCTAGTATCCTTGGATTGAAGGACTGTTACTGCCACATTCTTATTAGCCCTCTCTTCAGGATATTGTTTCTCTGTTTCTTCCTCTCATCGGTTCTCTACTTTGCTTTTTGGTCTTTCTACAGCTGCAAAGGTCTTTACTAAATGTTTGTCTCCTGTGGTAGCGTAAATGTTTGTCTCCTGTGGTAGCGTTCTGCAGACTTAAGGGAATCAAATGTTTCCCTTATTTTGATGACGTTTTGATTCAAGACCCCTCTACAGCTCCTGCTTCAGGATCTATACTTCACCATGCCTCTGTACAATGTGGGGTTCACCTTTAATCTCAGTTTGTGTTGACTCCATCTTAGGACCTAGTCTTTGAGTTGCAGGATTCAGACTTCTAGTGTTGTCTTCCACCTCCCAAGGTCCTCTCTTTATTTCCAGTCTCCTCTTCGTGTTCAGTGTTTCTTGCAGTGGAATTTCTCCGAGCTCTACGGTGCATGGCATCCATCACTTCATGGTTCCTTTTGCCAAATTCCACATTAGGAAATTTTTTCTCAAGACTGGCTCCAGCACTGCCACCTTCTGGATTTTCTAATCTCCCTTTTTTTTTTTTTTTTTTTACTTTGTTTCAAGCTTAAGCTGCACTGGTGAATTCATCAGATTTTCCCTAAATCCAGGTCTGACTTTCACGTTCCTCTCCCTACTCAGGAGCTATACACTGATGCTTTTGATCACAGTTGGGGAGCCTCCTCCAACAGCCTCAAAGTCCTGGATCTTTGGTAGCATCAACAACTGGCAAGATAATATCAACATCAAGGAGATGAGGACTCTACTTCTAGTTCTCCAGGCTTTATGCTCCCTTTGGGTTACAGGTCCTCTAAAGGTTTTTGTAGACAGTACTACAATTGTGTGGTACATCATCAAGCAAGGAGGTACATAATCTTACCTTCTTTGCAGGCTGGCTCTTCAGGCCTGGGATTTTGCAGTCTGCCATCACTTGGTTGTTCAGGCCATCACCCTTCCATCAGACCATAGTCTGGTGGGAGACTGTTGGAGCAGGTCCAGGATAAATAAGTGGATGCATCGCAGGGAGTTGTTTCATTGGTCAGATACTCATCATGTAGGTCTTTTTGCCCTCACTCTATGATCCCTTCCCCAGTTCTGTTCAAGAGTGCCAAGTTCTGTGGCTTGGAAAGTGGGCACCATGTCTTTTTCTTGGAAGACTATGTTTCTGTATGCCTATCACCTCTTTCTCTACTACCAGAGTCCTGCACAAGATCATGTGGCTTACACCCAAAAGCTTACCAGTGACTCCCTTTTGGCCGAGACAGCACCCCCATTCTATTAATTTGGTCAGGGGCAGTCCTCAAGTTACTTCACATGCTGCCTCTTGCACAGTACAAGGGATATCTCATTCAGCCTCCCTTACCCACCATCTAATTGAAACTTTGGGCAATAGGGTTTTGATTCTTTTTAAGCACCAGTTCTCTGAGGACAAGTTTCATCCAGAACTCCCACTACAGTAGAGAGTTGATTATCCAAACTAATTGGGACCTAGGGTAGTTTGGATAATCAAACTGCTTGGATAATCAGACCTACGTTGAACTGGATAAAAAACTGCAAAACTCTTATTTTTGCTGCATGCTTTTCAACCATACATTGATTCCAGTGGACAATAATGAATATTTTTCACACTTGAGCAGGCTAGACGCTCAAAAAACATGCACAAATGAATATGTATAACATTTGCATATTCAGACTTTGATTTTTACTACCCAAAAGCTTTGGAAGGCTGCATTCAGATAATTGGTTTCTGATAATTGACATTCAGATAATCAACTCTACTGTACTAGAAAGTCATATGTGACTAAATAACTGTAAATGGGAAGATATTTTTCTATTTGGTGTCTCAAGCATGACCTGAACCCCTTTTATGGGGGGCCTTACAGTTCTTTATCATCTGTTGGAGTTGCTCAGTTTTTGCTTGGCATATTCATTGTTCAAGTTCATTTGTCAGCCACTTCTGCTTATCTGCCTCAGAATCCACTTGCTTTTAGTTTTGAAGTCTAACCATTTTTAAAAGATATCCTTCATATTTGACCACCAAGAAAACATATTACTCCTCCCTGGGACCCTTGAGAAACTGATCCGGTCCCCTTTTGAGCCTGCAGTCTGTTCTTCCCTACAACATTGTACTTGGAAGACTATATTGATGGCTCTTCTGCCAAGTGTGTCTGTGAACTTCAAGCACTCATGGGAGTTCTGTGCCCCCCCCCCCCCCATACACACACACACACACACAGGGAGGCTGTTCATACCAATCCTCCTTTGTCAGAGGTGGATAAAAATTTCTCCTTGAATCAGTCCATTCATCATCCTTCAATTTTCCCTTCTCCAGAGGAGCCTAAGGAGAGGATTCTTCACACACTGAATTTAAATAGATAGCTCATACATTACTGTAACCAAACATATCAGGAAATCTGAGCAGCTTTTTGTTTCCTTTAATGCCAGGAAATTCATATTGGAGGTTGTGACATCCCCTCTCTGGGCCTGTAATCAAGGAGCCTAAATCCTCACCACTGACACTGGAGAGGGATGTTCATGTGGAACAAAAATAGACAGCTGATGTACACAGTCATGGAGATTTGATTTGTGCGGACACACACACCTGGAAAGGGCTGGAACAGATTTAATAGCTATGCCCCTTTCTGCCTAGACTGTAAGGTAGTTACAATGCCACGAAACACTCCAAAGCCAGCTACTCCTAAGGCTCTTACAAGGGTACCCATTTATACTGAGTGAAATTAATAGTGAAATTAATATTAATAGCAACAATAGTGTTTGCAGTAAGGCTTTCAGGAATGGCCACAGAGTCCCCAAATAGATAAAAGTACTCTCAAAGGTTAAAATATTCTGTACAGGACCAGCCACAACCAAAGTTTCAATCACAGGAAATATTAAAATAACACAGATGAATAGATTCACACAAATACAGAAAACAGTACTTGACTAATCTCTATCTATTTTCCTGACTGATCTAAAGAATTAGTATTCCCTGGTCACTTACTAGAGTAAGGCAAGGTAGGTGAGGAGTCCTTCATCAGGTTCCGAAAACGGACAGACTTGCGTCTTATCTAGTATTAAAACGTAATTTTTGTGATGGATTACAGAATGACATCACACACATTTGGTCATCTGACTTCTGGTTCCCATACTACTCCCTTTCCTAGCAACTGACCCAGAATCTCGCACTTGTCACACACCCAGCTTTGCTAAGATTCAAAGTAAAAGTACCTGTAACTGCTGAAGGTGCACTGATAGACAAGGAAAAGAAAAAAATGTCATTGTCACCACCACGGACCAACGTAAAATAAACCAAGAAGTCTTTAATGTCCAACAACACTATAAAAATGTTCAAAAATATAATTTTAAGTCATCTTCGTGATATTCTGAATATAAACAAGAATGCATTTTAGTCGGGTCATCAAGGATACTTCTGAAGATTCAGGAAGAATTCCCCAAGATTGTTGTGGCAACTCCTTTCTGGCCCAGGCAGTTCCCTTTTGGAAATGACCAGGGACAGTTACCATAAGCTTCCTCACAGACTGAATCTACTCGTACAGTAACAAGGGTGTGTGATGCACCCTGACACCAATCGATTTCCATTGACTGCCTGGATGATAGGGTATTAATTCCTTTTAGGCACCTGTTTAGTAAGGTTATGTAGCAGGCACTAATGGCAGCAAGAAAGCCTGCTGGTAGAAAGTCATGTATTAGCAAATTGAAACGCTTCTCTTGTTTATGCCAACAACGTAACTAGCACCCATTCAGAGCTAGTTTTTCCTCTAGTTTTGCAATATTCAGGCATTACTATCCTGTGGCCTTTCTTACTCTTCTGTCCAGGTTCATTTATCAGCCATTTCAGCATGTCTGCCCATGGATCCTCCTCTTTAAATTACATTATCATATCAAAATATTTGCTTAAAAGGCCTCAAAGAAATCCAGTGGCACCACCTTAGGATTTTAATTTTGTTAGAGAAGCTAAAACTGCAGAAGGAATGTGGAAGGTTTTGAAAGAGGAATTGTTATAACATGATCAAGGCATACAGTGGATATAAAAAGTGTACACACCCCTGTTAAAATACAGTGTTTTTGTGATATAAAAAATGAGACCGTAATAAATAATTTCAAAACTTTTCCCACCTTTAATGTGACCTATAACGTGTATAGTTCACTTGAAAAACAAATGTGTTAGGGGAAAAAGATATAAAAAATAAAAACGTAGAATAAGCTGGTTGCAAAAGCACCCTTAAACTAATACTTGAAGCACCTTTTGATTTAACTACAGCATTCAGTCTACTTTGGTAGGAGTCTATCAGCATGGCACATCTTGACTTGGCAATATTTGCCACTCTTACATGCAAAAGCCATCCAAATCTGTCAGATTGCGAGGGCATCTCTTATGCACAGCCCTGTTCAGGTCACCCCCACAGATTTTCTATTGGATTTAGGTCTGGGCTCTGGATGGGCCATTCCAAAACTTTTATTTTCTTCTGGTGAAGCTATTCTTTAGTTGATTTGGATGTATGCTTGTGGCCATTGTGTTGAAAGGTGAAATTCCTCCATCTTCAGCTTTCTAGTAGATGCCTGAAGGTTTTGGGCCAAAAGTGACTGGTATTTGGAAGTGTTAATAATATCTTCCACCTTGACTAAAACGCCATTTCCAGCTGAAGAAAATCAACCCCAAAGCATGATACTGCCACCACCGTGCTTTACCGTAGGGGTGGTGTTCTTTTGATGTTGTGAAGTGTTGTTTTTGTACCAAACTTACCTTTTGGAAATGTGGTCAAAAAGATCAACCTTGGTCTCATCAGACTTTAACCTATTTCCCACATGCTTTTGGGTCACTCAATGTATTGTTTTGCAAATTTTAGCTGGCCTGGATATTTTTCCGTGTAAGAAAAAGCTTCCGTCTTGCAACCCTACCACATATTCCAGATATGTGGAGAATACGGGAGATTGTCGTCACATGTAGTACACAACCAGTACTTGCCAGAAATTCTTGCAGCTCCTTCAGTGTTGCTGTAGGTCTCTTGGCAGCCTTCCTGACCAGTTTTCCTCTTATCTGCTCATCAATTTTGGAGGGATGTCCAGTTCTTTGCAACGTCACTGTTGTCCCATATTTTCTCCACTTTTTGACGACTGTCTTCACTGTGTTCCATGGCATTTCCAGTGCTGTGGAAATTTTGTTGTACCCTTCTCCTGACTGATGTCTTTCAACAATGAAATCCCTTTGATGCTTTGTAAGCTCTCTGCGTACCATGGCTTTTTGCTGCAGAAGGCAACTTGAGTAAATGTCAGGAAAATCCTACTAGGACAGCTGAAATTTATTTGGTGTAATCAGTGTGTGTTTAATTGATGGCAGGTGTATACCTAAGAATGAATGCTGTAATTAAATCAAAAGGTGCTTTGACAAAGTATTAGTTTAAGGGTGTGTACACTTGTGCAACCAGCTTATTGTACTTTTTTATTTTTTATATTTTTTCCCCTAACAGATTTGTTTGTTTTTCAATTGAGTTGCACAGGTTATAGGTCACATTAAAGGTGGGAAAAGTTTTGAAATGATTTATTGTGGTCTCATTTTTTTATATCACAAAAACCTGACATTTTAACAGGGGTGTGAGCACTTTTTATATCCACTGTATGTCAGGGGGATATTTTTCCATAAAAGCAAGATTAATGATTAAGGTGAAAGACAAAAAATAAGAAATGGAAAATAGGTTAAACTACAACTATAAAAACTGAAATAAATAATCTGGACAAGCAGATTAGCATAGTGTGAGACAAGATCAAGAAAAAATCATGTAAGGACATTGAGCATAATTGGAAACCATTTTGTAGATGCACAAGATGTGGTATAGTAGTAAAGACATGCAAATATATAAACTGTGTGCAGATTCTAAAATTTTTTCTCAGACACAACAGATTATAGGTATATTTACAAAATCTTATGCAAAACAGTTTAGCTTTGCAAATGAGAAGGGGGGATAAATTGTAGTGATATCCTGGTAATCTCAGATACTGGAATCAAAATAGAATATATTGAAAAAGAAATATACAAACTGGGTCCAAGCAAAGCACTGTTAGGAGACTGAATAAGTAATAATGACCCAAGAAGACTTCAGCAAGAACTTGTAGTACCATTATATTTGTATAAATATGGAGACATTCCTCCAGATTGGAGACATGCTTATTAAACCTGTTTTATGGGAAAGGGGGAGTAGGACAAACCCAGAGTAATATAGATCAAGTCTACTTTTCATGTTGTGGAAAAATAATGGAGAAGGTAATATTGAAGAAGGTACTGTCAGAACTGGAAAGGTTGGGACTTGAAACTATACATCAGCATGCATATGTTGAAATTAGATGCATTACCATCCCGTAACATGATCTATAATAACAGCTACGAGTGAAAAGTTGTGTTGTAATTTGTATAGATTTAACTTCAGCATTTGACAGAGTCGTACACAAAACACCGATCAATAAATTATTACAACTAGTTATTGTTATACTCTTGATAAAATGGATAGCTGCATGGCTCATAAGTAGGACACAAGTTTACAGCAATTGGACAATTGAAATTCTTGGTTAGTCAGGGTGTCCTGAAGGGCTCTGTCCTAGGCCCTTACTTGTTTAGGTTGCAACTTTCAGGCAGAACTTTTTCATCCGAGGTGTTCTGCAGTCTGTATGCAGATGACCTAAATTTGGGTAAACTGATTACATGTGTTACAGCCAGGGCATGTCTGCAAAAGAACGTGACCATTTGGACACAGGAGAATAATATGCTGATAAATGCATCAAAAACTAAGGGTATGAGATTTGGGAGACATAAATTGAAAGAGGAATAGTTAATACAACACACATTTAATACAGCACATGGTGATTGAAACTGTAGATTCATTTAAGGACCTGGGTATATGGGTAGCTCCAGTTTTGAGTTTTTCTAATCATATGAACCAATTGGTTTTATGATAGAGCTATATATTGTATAATAAGATTTATAAAGTCTAGGAAATCAGAAATGAAGTCGTTAATTATATTAGACCCATACTTAAGAACACAAGCATGACTAAACTGGAAAGGAGTACAGCAGAAATGTACCAAGAGCATCCATGGATGTGAAAATTTACATTATTGTGAAATACTAAAATATCTGAACTTGTACAGTCGCTCTCACAGCTATTTAAGAGTAGATCTTTTTCAGGTATATAAGGCAGTTGGAGACAACTATTTTTGGGAATGTTTGGGGTTATCCAAGTAGTAGAGAATCATCAGACAACCTATGTAGAAGATTCTGTAGGAATTAGAAGTGTACCAGTTGGTTCTCTGAGAGCAGCTGGTGTATGGAATAAACTTCTCAACTTAAGCACTAGTTCAGATATTTTAAGAACAGTCTGAACACTTGTAATGAAAAAAGCTGTTCTGGTTATTGGCAGGCTAGAAGGGCATTAATGACTGTGCTTGAAATATTTGTATGTATATAACACTGTCTCCATTTGAATCATCTTGAGGTTCTTAACATGGAGAACAGTTTCACTGATTGCTTTGACCTCTGCAAGAAGGGCACCTGTGTTCCAAGCTCTTGTGGTAAGTCATTCCTGTCTCATTTTCCACAGGGACAGAGTTTTTTTGAAAACTAATCTTTTTTTTTTGCCTGATGTGGTATCTAATTTTACTTTGACAAACTATCCATCTCCCTGTTTTCTTGAACCCTAAAATGAAGGAGAAAGGATATTTCAGACATTGATGTCCACAGACAACACTTGGATTAATTGTTAATTTCTTGTGAAGGTAAGAAGTGACAACCTGTGTCAAAGCAGGCAATTTCCAAATGATTGCCTAAGGCTATTACCTTTTGTTATACTCACCACAACAGAACTAATTCAGGTAGGGTCAAGGCCCACTCTACAAGGGCCTTTTCTTCTATGACTTTTCGGAAAGTGTTAGATTCTAGAAGTATTCTAGAAGCTGCAGCTTGGTCCTCTGTACATACTTTTACAAAACATTGTAAGCTTGATTCTTTCTCTAGGTCTAGATCATGCTTTGCAAGGACCATTCTCCAGGGGCTCATGTATTCTCCTTCAACCTCTCAAATGTAGTAAGCTAGGGTAAAGCAATGTCTTTCAGCTTTTTCTGGTTAGGGGTTGCCACAGTGGATCACTGGTCCACAGATTGATTGGCAGTGGAGTTTTTACAGTGTTGAGTTGCCAGCCAAGCGCCCAACCTTCACAGAAGGCACATGCACACACACACACATAAACACACCTACCTCCATGTCTTTAAAGCTCGCAGGGAGGACATAACACACTCAACACAGAAGGTGTTCCAGCTGAGAATCGAACCAGAGAATATCTTGCTGTGAGATGACAACACTAACCACTGCTCCACCACAGCCTTACCAGGATAATCCACTCCTATACCTAAGGTGGCTACTGCAACAGTGGTAAATATGGTGAACATAGTATAGTAGTGTAAGTAAACCTACCATAACCGTATTTATTGTTATTCTTAGCACTGTCCTTTCAGGACTCAGCCTTCCTTTCTTTTCCAATAGAATAGCTCTGAAGGGCTTGCACTTACACTTGTCTCTTAGGCAGCTCAGCTCAACTCGAGCTGCCTAACAGTTTGGGTGTGTGGAACGTGCCCTGAAGCTTTGGAAGCTGGCTGGCTGTTTTATCCTTGGCAGGACGAAACCCATATGTATTTTTCTTTTATAGATGACATGGCTGTGTGTAGCATGCTCCAGGCTCTTGCCTACTTCCCAGAGGTATTTCATCTGTCCTGGACAAGTCTCACCTTGTAAGAAAGCTAAGACCTTCGGTGTACTCTGGCTTGGCTGGCCCCTAAGTCCTTGACCTTGATGTGAAAAAGAGCAGCATAAAATACAGACCTTCCCCAAATACTTAAAATTGCTTCCCCATAAGAATGAAGCCTTGATTAGACCTATTAAAAATAACTACTTGCAAAATTTTCAAGAGTGGTCATTTACACTGCTGAAAGGGGGGAAGTGGTAAGACTGTTGAACCAATTGTACACTTACTGTTATCTTTACTGCTGACTTTGGGGCATGGAAAACACCTCGTACTTCATTCAGATCCCCCATCTGGACCTTTCACCAGTCCACAGAAAGGATTAAATTATTGTGTAGTACAGTTGTGGAACTCTTAAGCATGCAAGAACATTGAATAGGTATCCAAAGTGTCTGCCCAACAATCTGCAACCCAAGTATAGTTACTCCTAGGATACTCCGTAACTTGAAAGCAGCACCCCCACTTGCATGGAAAATTGCTCGTCACCCCCATTCTTAAGTGAGGGCAAAATGTTGTAGTTAGCAAATATCAAATAATCTCTTTACTGAGGCCACTTAAGACTACTTGAAAAGGTGGTATAACTTGTGTAAAATTGTGTAAGGTCTTTGCCTCCCATGCACATGGTACAAGCTTTGAGCCTGACGTTCAGTTAGTGACTGTATGGAATTTGTATGCTTTCCTTTTGTCTGAGATTTCTACCACCTCCCAAAACGTGCTGTTTTTTTCCATCTCAAACTTCTCCAAGAATGGAGTAATGGGTCTCAACACACACTAGATCAGGGGTGTCAAACCTTTTGGATTGCCAGGGCTACATTGAGTTAAGAGAAATTGTCTTGGGGCTGCATATAAAATATGTCATATAGTTAACTCTTTTTTTGCTGCCATGGGCGACCAAAGTCAACCTCCTGGCTGTACTGTAGGTGCATTCAAACAATGAGTAAATGTAATAAATGCCTAACATTTGCCTTAAAATTCTAATTCTTAATCTAACAGTTAACTACTGGTTTCTTAAAGATGTTTTTATGGCACATAGGGAAGAAGCTCTGACTGAAACAGACAGCCTAGGTAGATTATCACCCCAGGTGCAGGAGGAGCCAGTGTTGTGGGAAGAGGAATGATGAGGTACAAGGCTGCTCCTTTTTGGAGGCAAGAAGGAGCAGAATGTGAGAACATGTTCAAGGGCGCACCCAGGACACAAGATGGTGATGCTATAGCTATGATAACAGCCATCAATCAAGTTGCTAGATGGCTGGGAATAATACAGGTTATATTATATGAGGAGGTGGCTCCCCATGGCACCCCTGTGCAACCACCATGTGATGTATAGCATACAAGTATACTGGGGGTGAGTAGGGACACAAAGAAACTCAGCTGGACAATTATTGCACCTGTGCATCCCCTGTGCAGTGCTTGAACTTTGTTGTTACTAGGCCCTTGGGCTGAGGAACCTTCTCATTTGAAGTCACACACTCATTGCAGAGAGGGCAAATCCAAGGTAAGCTTCCAACATCATGGGCATCATTAAGTTTGTCAGACGCTGCGGATCTAGTCAGCAGTAGATGCCCAAAAAGTATCTATATAGCAAAGATTTTTCATATTGCCATTCTTTGCAGTCATGTCTGTTCTAAGATGCAGATTTGTTAGATAGTATGAAGACCAGAGTGATCAGTAAAACTCAAGAGATCTGCATTGGTGTTTATTTGTCTAAGCATAGTAAAGGATATTGATGCCATTATCACAAGAATATGATGTGGAATCAATTATCTTTAAACCTCCAAATACTATCTGCTTTCTGTTTGGCAATTTCTACTTCCTGTACATAAATGGCTTTATTTTAAAAAGTTGACTATAGTCCCAGAGCATTTTCAAGGCATGGTACTGGAATAATTACCCATAATAAAACTCGTAGTCTGTGCTCTCAGTTCCAAAGGCAAAGTGCATCTTGAATTTTAATCATAAAACAAAATTAAATGACAATTTTTATACTACAGTATTCACTTCTGTACAGAAATGCGTCTTCTTTTTAGGCCCAATGTTACAGCAACACAAGGTATTTGTCATTGGTAAGATTTTTTTTTTTCAAACTGAATGTTTTACGGAGATAGTCTTTCAATATCTTATTACCATATCGGCCTAGATATGACGCTGTCTAAAAATGTCAATGTCCCTACATAACTCTTCCTGGTATCATTATAAAATTATCAGGACAATAAAGAGAATATTCAGCTTTATACAGCCCACTGCATGAGCTAACAGAATCTAGAAAAATGGGCTGCATATTCTCAAATATGTAAATGTCGTCCTAAACAAGTAAAATAACTGTATGCTGTACATTTAAAATGACAGTAAAAATCATGTAGTCTGAGGAACGGCTATTATTTTAGATATGATTTCAGAAGACACCTTAATGATAGGATTCTGAGATGTACTTGTCCACCTGAAAATTATGAAATGAATATGGAAAAAACAGTAACCAATGTGTATATAGTAATATTAGCGATACCTAGTCATACAGGACCAAATTTCTGAGACTCTTGAAATGTTCTAACAAATTTCACAGGAAAATATGCCATAACTCTCACTCCAGAATGTACTTTCTGTTGGTGACTTCAAATACAAAGGCACATACACAATTGTATCTTCATGTAGTGTGGATCACTGCCTAAGTCTAAATTTGGTAGGAAGAGCAAGCATAAATCCACCAATATAAAACTTCCTTAAGAAAAATAAGCTTGTTTTTTATTTCTGAAGCAATATAGTCGTAAAATAGATATATTCTGATGTACTGCACTCCTCTGAGCAAAAGTCATACTACCAACCATAATGGAAACGGTTTATAATGCAGCAACTGGACTTTAACTACGCATGCCAAATAATCCATATGTCAATCCC
Source organism: Protopterus annectens (assembly GCF_019279795.1). Taxonomy (NCBI): domain Eukaryota; kingdom Metazoa; phylum Chordata; order Ceratodontiformes; family Protopteridae; genus Protopterus; species Protopterus annectens. The sequence continues at coordinate 217,622,935 of NC_056734.1, forward strand.
TTTGATTTATTAACAAATGTTTCAGGGAATTATAACCTGATATTCCGACAAAAATACAGCCTTCTACACTTGGACTTGTTAGCCGATTGCCACCTATTTGTTCCCCACTCTTTGTGAGCTTGGAGGAAATACCAGCCATTCTTTGAAAATCCGTACACTTGACAGGTACATTAATTCAGTACAACACTCTCTCTCTCATTCACACACACACACACACATACACACACACACGCGCACACGCACACACACACACTTCTACTTTTACTCACACAAACATTTTGCTTTCATGCATGCACTCACTCCACACTTACCTATTAATACAGTTAGGTGCTGTCCCTTTCAAAGCAAGGAATGCAAATCTGTACTTGAATCCCTCTTCAGCACAAACGCACACTGATTCTTCAGTGCAAAATAACAGCGGTTTAAACGCACAGATCCTACTTTCACGCGAAAAAAAAACAAAACTGGAAGGGTGCTTTGCATGTGCACAACAACATTGCGGTTGCAGGTTACTGTCACGGAAAACAAAGTGTTTTGGCACATGTGTACACTGAAATTGCAGTTAAAGGTAGTGGGCCGCATGGAAGAGCTCTGAGGGCCACAGGTTGGGCACATCTGCTCTAGATGGTGCATATTGGGGGAAGAGTTCTGTAGACCAACTGCTTTAGGCATTATCTGTGGTGTGCAGCATCTTGTAGAGGTGGGGATTGGTATAATGGTTAAGGTGCTTACCTCACAAGCCCAAAGTACAGGGTTTAATTCTCACCTTTGAGGAAAATTCGTTCGTCTTTTAAAATGGCCCTCAAGGGAAATTAGCCTAGTATTTACCTATGAACTACAGTTTGCATCTTCATGGACCTTTAGTCACCTTCTGACACCCAATATAAATTTACATTTGAACATGGTGCAGGGACTGCACTCGTACGTCTTTCAAACTGTTTTGACTGCCATGAGCAGTGGGTCATTTTGTCATTCTTAAGTGTTTAGGTAAACGTATCTGAACTTGGCACTGCTGTTGTCTGGATTGCCTGTTTTGATGTCCACAATGTTTCCAGAAAGCTTGGTTATTCCCAAAGATTTCACTCTGCATTGCCTCTTATGTTTGGAGGAGAGAGAATCAAGATATGTCTATCTGTAATCACTGTGCGGCCTGTAATAAGAATACTTAACATAGCGAGAACAGAAACGAGGCCTTCCTCAGTCAAAGATAGGTAGTTCCTTGGTTTAGGCACTCATGGATGAACTTTCTGTAGCTGGACAGAGTAAAGTGTCTCCTTAAAAAGAAAAGCATTATTAAAAAAAAAAAAAAAAAAAAAAATGGTAGACCAAAAAAGATCATGGTTAAAGAGAAAGTAATCAGAGAGTGGGAGTCCCTGGAGATCCAATCAGCTATACTGAAATTGCAGGGCACCATTCTTAGGTTAATGAGGTTAATCTGCATCTTGAAACATCTGCATCTCTACCCGTTCTACACCTTTGGAGGCCTATCACTGGGATCATAGCTGCCATCTGTGCTAAGGTGTTGGGTTAAAATAGAGAGAGACCTCTGGGCCAGATGCCAGCTAACAGACTTCCTTGAAAGACTTGCAAACTTAACTGTTACACAGTGCACGGTCTAATACTTCCATCCTATCCAGGATATGACAAACCACCCTTATAGAGAAGACTTTAGAAGGTACAAATTCCATTAAACTTTCCAGTCTTTCTCCTCATGGACAGGATGAGTAGCATCTGTGAGAATACTGATGACTAAGGACAGTCAAGCTCGCCATGGTCAGTATTGCCGGTGCCCTCCTCTGCTGTTTCAGGTTTACTGAACAGAGTGTACTAATTCAGCATAGTGCAGGACGCAGGCAGATTAGCCTTCAACCTTGGGGAGCAGGTCCCTTCACTATTTAAGAGGAAAAGGACTCTTCCTGACTTGTTGGATGAGGAAGATTTGGTCTGCCTGACCAAATCTGTTCTGCTCTGGATCATGATGGAGAACACTGACAGAGTTTCCTAACAGATGAATCATTTAGTGATGCAACAAATCTAATGAGAGCAGTTTCAGATGGGTGGCCAAAGTAGTTTCTGACTTCCTTAGAGAGATTTGAACCTATTTAGGACTGAGGAGCCAAAGACCACAGCAGTACTTCATTGTATGTTCCTGGTGTTTGAAGACCCCTTTTGAGATATCCTGTTGAGCTAGAATTTCAGCTCCTTGTCCCAAGGAGCCTGACTGATATTGCAGCATTGAATAATCCTGTAAATATGTGCATTGAAACCGAATGATGTACCCAACATTCAAGTCCAGGATGTTTTGCAGAGGCTGCAAGTTCAGCTCAGGTCTGTATGCACACACTGACATAGCTAGCAGACAGCTGGAAAGAGTTAGCAAGAAGGTGCATGTATTGAGTGTTATGATCTTATTGCCTTTGGTGTGATTAGTTGCCAGACCGACATCACTGTTCAGGAGGGCAACAGATAAAGAACATGGCCCCTGAGGTGTGCAGTACGAAGCCATGAAATAGTAAGTTTACAAGGCTTAGCCACAAAGCTTCTTTGATTGGTAAGCGTGCAATTAAATGTGGGTAGGATGATCTTGATGTCTCTACTAGGTTTGCAACTCTAGACATATTAATTAGAAATAGTACATGGCTTAGAGATTTCATCTTTATCATATGTCAAGGGATGATTGCTTGTACTTTGGGGAAAAAGTTACTGTTTAGTCCACCTCCTCCAGAAGTTTTCTGGAAGCTAGAAGAGAAGTGCAAGTCCATGGGGGTTATTAGAGATAATTTATTCACCTGTGGCTAGGTATTATAGGCCTTGCCCCTTATTAAGCAGAAGCCTTTATATTGGAAATGAGACGAGACAAAGCAGTTGAGAAAAAAAGAATGCCTCCGCGAAGTAGGCCTGGTGAGGCAGAGGTAGAGATATAAGGAGGGAAAGATTCCCCCCTTACTGTGGGCACTTCTTCAAGGTGTTAAACTTGATCCATGCCTAGAAAACAGACGCCCAGACCGCATGGTCCGGCCCATATGCCTAAAAAACAAATAAGAAAGGCTGAAGACCTTATTACTTTAATCAGGGGAAGCCAAACTCCCCCATCTAAGAGACCTAGGACTGAATTTGCTTATGATATTTATGATCAGGATTCTGAAATTTCTGTTTCCTCTGATTACCAATATTTAACCTCATCTACCTATGAGGATTTTGATGCAGAGGACTCTATTCCCTCTGCTTCCCCTCCAGAGGATTTCTTTTTTGGTGAAACCGTGCATACTTTTAGGAAGCATTTTCACTGGGAAAACCAGGATTTCTCTGATTCTAAAAAGAGGCTTAGGGATTTCTTACTCCTGCCCCAACACAAGCCTTTAGCCATCTCCCCTGTACTGGACATTGTTGATGCCTTTTCGGAATCTAGCTTGGTCCCTGACTCCCTACCTCCTGCTCCCAGAAAACCTGATAGATATTACAGGGTTCCTGACTCTCTCAAGTTCCTCTCTAAAAATCCTACTGTAGATCCTGAGACCATTTCGCAGGGACCCAAGAGCATTAAGGCTACTACTGCCAAAAAATCTTATCCCCTCTGATAGAGATTCCAGGGCGCTGGATAGATGGGGTAAGAAGCTATACACTTCTGCAACCTTGGCCATTAGGGCCTTAAACTGCCAGTTTCTTATGTTAAATTATCAGCAGCATATTATTGGATTGCTTAGACAGAAAATGATGATTCCTGTGCTGAAAATAAGGATTTACAGGATTTAATGCATTCTGCTGAACAAGTTGGAAAACTTACTTTGCAGTGTGGTTTTGATTCACTAGAGGCATCTTGCAGGGCTGCTGTCACTGGGTCTGTACTTAGAAGGCATGCTTGGCTTTAGGAACAATCTTTGCCAGATCATGTTAAAGCTAAATTGCTCGTTGCTCCCTTAAATCAGAAGTAGTACTTAAAAAGATGGAGGAAAAAGCTAAATCTATGCAAACTGTTAAAGATTTCCTACAAGTACAGCCTCCAAGATTTAGTGGGCATTGGCCCTCTAAGAATTGGTCCTTTCCTAACCTCTTCCAGGCCTTCAGTCCAAACCCAGAACCAGCAGAACACGCAGGCTTCAGTCCCAAGGTACGCACAAGACTAAGCAGTGGGTGGCTCCAACCTCCAAATCGAGGAGTAGTAAGACTCCCCCTTACGGTAAACTGTCTCAATTGCTTAACTTTAAAACTTCCAAGCCCTTCTCAACTGACTGCTCCTTTAGGGGTAAAGCTTGCTCTACAGGCAAAAAACTAGGAACTCATTACCCAGGACAAATGGGTTTTAAATAGTTTCCCAGGGATACAGATTCCACTTCCACACTTTGCCAACCCCAAACGGTTGGCCAGATCTACCCCCAAATCAGTGGATAGAGGCTCAAAAGAAAGTACTCTCTCTCTCTCTCTCTCTCCCTCTCTCCCAAAGTATAAGGGCTATTCAGACTGTCCCAGAAGAGGAAAGGGGACAAGGTTTCTACTCAAGACTTTTCATGGTGCCCAGAAAAGACAACACATGGCGTCCTGTCCTGGACCTCTCTATCCTAAACACCTTTTTGGTGATCCCAAAATTCAAGATGCTATCTCTTCACCAGCTGCTTCCTATGCTAGGCAAGGATGCCTGGTTGGCAACGCTGGATTTAAAGGAAGCCTACCTGCACATCCCAATCAGGGGATCTTGCAGAAGATACCTACACTTCAAAGCAAGCTACATGCACTATCAGTTCTCTGTACTGCCCTTTGGCTTATTTACTGCGCCCAGGGTATTCGCAAAGTGCCTAGTTCCAGTCATTGCATTTTGCAGGCAAAGAAATGTTCATATATATACCCATACGTGGACGATTGTCTAATTCAGGCAGAAAGCCAGGACATACTTTTGAATCATCTGGTGTTTATACAAAAGGTGCTAACTTGTCTGGGGTACATCATAAACGGAAAGAAATCACATCTTGTACCCTGTCAACAAGTTTTATTCCTGGGAGCAAGCTTTAACACAACTTCCCAGATGATTTTCCTCACTCCAGAGAAACAAATTCATTTGACAGCTTACTTCAAACTAATGGCCACAAAAACCCTGCTATCTGCAAGACAAATACTGCAAGCCTTGGGGTTCATGGCCTCCTGCATTCTCTTAATTCCATATGCAAGACTGCATATGAGCAAACTACAATATCTAAAATGCCTATGGTGTCAACACTCTCAGGATCTAGAAGCAATGACTCCTGTCATACCTTGCCTACAGTTAAAAGTTCCTTTAGTGGGCAGAGGCCTGCCACCAAAACAAGGGACTGCCATTCACAATACCCTCTGCTGCCCAAACCCTAAGCACCAGACTATGCATGGGGGGCTCACTTGGCAGGGAAGTGCATTCAGGGCAAATGGAACCCAAATCAAATGCACCTGCATATCAATCAAAAAGAAATGTTAGCTGTACAAAATGCTCTGACGGCCTTCAAGGACCACATTCTTCCAGGACAGTTGGTGGTAAAGACGGACAACACCGCTGTTATGTGGTACATAAGCAGGGGGGAACCCACTCATACCCCCTCTGCAGACTAGCCATGGCTCTGTGGAACACAGCCCTGAGCTACCAAGTGCACTTAGTCTCAATTCCTGCCAGGAAAGCTAAATACACTGGCAGACGAACTAAGCAGAAATCTCATCTCATGGACCCACACGAGTGAAAACTGGAACCAACGACTTTCAACATGTTGATAAACAAATGGGGGAGCCCAGATATAGACCTGCTTGCCTCCCCCCCAGAACTACCAATTTGACAAATTCTGCACAAGGACTCCCCACAAACAAGCTTGGGAAGTGGATGCCCTGTCCTTCACCTGGAAAAATCTATCAGTTTATGCCTTTCCTCCTCTGCCTCTCCTTTCCAAAGTACTGTTAAAGATCAAGCAGGACAAACCAAGGATGATACTGATTGCACCAGACTGGCCACGCCAACACTGGTAGCCGCTTTTGCGCAGTGTCACTGCTGGCGCCATGACACCTGCCTCAGACCCCCACCCTGCTGTCCCAGCAGGAGAGCCAGATTCTGCACCCTCAGCTTCAAACCCTGAACCTGGCAGCCTGGCTAATTTACCTGATCTCTCCATTACCATCCCTCAGTAAACAAGTGTTGGATATCATTCTGGAGGCAACGAGGCCTAGTACTAGAAAATCTTATGCTGAAAAATGGAAAAGATTCTTTTCCTGAAACCAAACTCTGGGGATGCGCACAGCAGCGCCCAATTTACCTCAGATTCTTCAATATTTAACTGAGATGCTTCACAAGGGCCTTTCCTTTTCTTCCATCAAACTTCATGCCTTAGCCGTTTCAGCTCATTACAACACAAAACCACCCATCTTCTCTCATCCACTGCTCAAGCAGTTCCTCAGAGGGGTAAAAACTTAAGACCACCCAGGAGAGCCCCAGCTCGGGACCTTAACTTTGTATTGGAAAAACTCCCTCTACCTCCTTTTGAGCCAGCTGCAAGTGCAGAGTTAAAATTCCTTTCTTGGAAAACAGCCTTCCTTTTAGCAATCACTTCTGCAAGAAGGGTATCTGAATTACAGGCCCTTATGGCAGTGGAGCCTTTCATCATGTGTCATGCGGACAGGGTGTCCCTCAGAACCAGTCCCTCCTTCATGCCCACGGTAGTATCCGGTGTGGCTCTTAATCGGTCCATTAATTTGCCTACCTTCTTTCCTTACCCACAGAACAAAGGGGAATGGATACTGCACTCCTTAGATGTGCACAGACAACTTAGATTCTAGAATCTAGATTATGCAATAATGGTTTTGATCTAGAGAGATTAATAAATCAATTAATATGTTTTCACAAAGAGGTTACAATATTGAGTTGATTAGTGAATCAGTTGAAAAATTGCTAAAAGCTAATATGAATTATGAAGTTAATAATAAATATCTCGGTAATATCAAAATTAGGAATAATAATTCTAAGATTGCAATATCTAGTAAGACAATTAAGACAACAGAAGGATAATAAACAACAACAAAATATTTTGTTACTACTTTTAATTTACTAAGATAAAATTTGGGAGTCTATCAAATATTATTGGAAATTTTTGTTACAAGATGAATTAAGTAAACTTCTTCCTGATGTTCCTCAGGTTGCTTATAAAAAGAGGACAGAATTTAGGGGACAAGTTAGTTAAGGCAAATTATGTCTGTCCAACTATTAAATTAGGTCTTTCATTGTCCATTTATGGAGCTATACCATGTTACTCTTGTAGTATATGTTCTCATATGTTATATTTTTCGAGAATAAATGGTATAATGTTTAGACCACAGAATTGTTTTTCATGTTATACATCGGGTGTAATTGTCCCTGCAACCTTTTCTATATTGGAGAAACAAAAAAAAAATTTAGAGTTAGGTTGTAGGAACATGTTCGGGACATTAAAAGGGTAGTATTAGAAAGTCTGGTAGCACAGGCTACTATCTTGGAACAAGTTTTTGTTAAGAAAGGGGATGATAAATTATTGAACATTTTACTTTATAAGGAAACTATTTTTATATTGAAGTTCAATACACTATCACCTATGGGTCTTAATAAAGAAGTTAATTGAAGGTGTTTAATATATATTTTTTAGTGGTATGTACTTCATGTATTTGATGTATTTAAATTAAATGATTATTTAGTGCTGTTCACTTTAATTTCAGGAGTATGACTTAATTAGATGGAGTATTAAGTCTGATTGTTTTATGTATAAAAGGGAGTGTATTTTCATTAAATGTTTGTACTCATTGAAGGCTGTTGTGGCCGAGGCGCTAAGACTGGTTTTAATATTAAATTTATCGGTGTGGAATCCTTGTTTGTTTTTTTTTTTTTTCATTTTTCAGTCTTTTTAGACTGTTTGTTGTTTCTCAACTTAGATTCTACTTGGACAGGACTAAACCTCAAAGGAAATCTGAACAACTGCTGGTGGCATTTGCTGCAGGGGCAGAGGGGAAAACTATTTCAAAGCAAACCATTTCAAAATGGATAGGCCACTGCATTCATTTCGGCTATAAGCACCATGGAAAACCTATCCCACAGGGCATCAGACCCCATTCAACCAGGGCTGCATCTACCTCTACAGCCTTTCTTAGGAGTGTCCCTACAAGGGACATCCTAGAAGCTTCTACCTGGAGTTGTGTACATACTTTCGCCAAACATTACCATTTGCCAATTTTCTCTAAATCTAGAACTGGTTTTGCCACTGCAGTCTTGCAGGGCCTTATAGCTGGTCCTAATGCTATCTAAATTCCTCCTTCCATCCTTAGCTTTGGGAATCTACCCAAATGTGATGACTGCAACAGTGAAACATGAAGAACATAGTGCAGTTGTGTACCCTTACCATAAATGTAGATGTTCGAGTGTATTCACTGTTGCAGTCTTGGTTACCCCCCCCCCCCTGCAGCCCCCTGACTTCTTTTGGCTATATGTCTATTCCTTTTTACTATGCTTAAAAGCTTTTTCGTGTATTTGCTTTTTTGTTGGAGGTATAACCTTGTAGATATATTTAATTGCTTCCCATTAGGGGGGCACCTGACATCTGGGGCAAGAAAAACTGATGTAATGGCATCGGCTGTATGCTTTATACCCCTGACTACCTTATGTCATGGAAGATGAGAGCAGCCGACGCAGGACCCAAGACTTTGATAATCAGGCAGACTGAGGGCAACTGCAAGCAGATAAATCCAAATGTGATGACTGCAACAGTGAATACACTCGAACATCTACATTTATGGTAAGTGTACACAACTGTACTTTCCCCAGGACAAGATGCACATAAGCAAGATGCACATGAGGGGAAGTGCAAGTAATACCTTAACCTGCGGGAGTAGCATAGACGCCTGTAAATAAGGCATTGCCATATGAGCTTCATGTACCCCCACCACAATCCTTCACGGGTTTACTATCATTTTGTCTATTTCACTGCATGCGAATTATCGTTTCTACGAACCGTAAAAATGAAAATCCTCTGCAGCGAAAGACAAAAATGTCAAACGCGGAAGTGGTGATTATTCACATTCGACCTAATTTGAACATTCACCACACTTCTGCAAACAAAAGTACTGTACGTTGCAAAGTAAAGAATGTGTTTGCAGGGGGCCAAGCCCCCCTGCACCTCACATCCCCTGCTACTTGGATATATAAACTCTGAGATAGCACTATAGTGAGGGAAAGGGTACATTTTCCAATCCCCCTATAGTGCGATCTGCATGAAAATGTAAAAATGCACAACAGCAAATGCTGTATTGCATTTGCTGTTGTACATTTCTACGTATTTACATTCGATCTTCGATTCTACCAAATGGGTGGATTCAGACTACTGTGAATCCACAGTCCAGTCGTCCATTTGATAGTAAACCCCCTTCACGCATCATGCCAAAATGTCTTATTCTGTGGCTGTAAAAAAAAAAAAAATAGTCCCAAAGCCTCCAAAAAAATAAAAATGTTAAGTCTCTGCAAAAATCAAGCCACACATCCACCTCATGCATACCTACCATAGAGTCACCCATTAGCAAAAACGCTCCACCTCTGCCATTTTTAACTATAGCAGCAACAAATGTTTTGGTGAGTGGGCTGTATTGTTGAGCACATAGACTTTCACTAGCAGGGCTGTGCATAGAGATGGTTACAGAAGTCCTTCAAACATGAGGATTTCTGATATGAGTAGGGCCCTAAGGACCCTAACACTCGACAGAGAGGACTATGAAATGGTGGTAGTGCATGTGGGAATCTTGATTTGATATAAATCCCTGAGGGACAAGCAGAGAGACATTTCAGAACTTTTCGTGCATGTTACAAATGTAGGTAAGACTTTGGTCCTGAGTGTAATCCTCCTCCTGCCTCGAATAATGCCTAAATACAAAGAAAAGAAAATTGTTTTCATTACTTAAACATTTGGTGTCATTCCAGAGGTACCTATTATAAGTCAGCATAAACATTTGGTGTCATTCCAGAGGTACCTATTATAAGTCAGCATGGGAAGAGACCATCAGCCATCTAGCTTGCTTCACTGAGGATGGACTGCACCGCATGTTCCAAGGCTTTTGTATACTACGTAAAGCTTTTGTAGCCCCCATTGTCTTTTTTTTTTTTTTTTTTCTGGTAGTCAAGTTGGTGGGCATTCCAGTACAACTAACATAGTCCTGAAATTGGATCACATCAAGGTGGCATTCCACGCCAGAAGTCTAAACAGAAATTTGGAAGTCATCTATGTCTGTGTTGGTATTGATACATGGTTTAAATATGAAGAGGGCACTCCCTCTACATTGGAGTTTTGAGATTTTCATGTCTTCATGGCAACTGTGATGGAGTCTGTTACGTTCAATCAAATCCCTAGAGACCCACAAGCAGAACTCCTTAAACTACAGATCACTCTAGATAGGATAATTTTTACTGTACACCTTTTGTCCCCCCAGTGATCACCTAAGACATATAGTTCTAAATGATCTTTATATTAGCAAAAAATCCTGTATTTTGGGTGACTGACTACCCTTCAATAAACTGGGAAACCCATACCTCTTGTGTTGGAATGTCACCAAAACTGTCTAGGTTTGTGTGGTGGTGCTGCGGTAGTGTTGTCGCCTCACAGTAAGATGTTATCCTGTTCGATTCTCAGCTAGAGCGTCTTCTGTGTGGAGACATGCGTGAATGGGTGTACCTTCGTTGAAGGTTGTGCGTCAGGGCTGGCAACTCAGCATGTAAAAATCTACTGCCAATCATTAGCAGACCGGAGTTCCGCTGTAGTGACCCCTAACCGGGAAAAGCCAAAAGACATAACAAACCAAACTCACTTTAACAGTTGGTAGGCAAACTTACTAGACGGCACAGCATTCTTGACCTGGCTATAAATATAGCTGCCTTTTGCACTATTCCTCTTGTATCTATTCCTCTTGTATCTCTTCCCTAGTGAAGTCTGATCAGACTGCAAACCTACCAACCTCAAACTACAGTGCAGTGAACAGTCGAGTTCTCTTGTGACTGCATCATCCCTGTCCTTGATAGAACCGCAAGCTTCATTAAAGAATTCTGTGACCATTTAGAAAAACGTAGAGAGCCAGCAGTTCCTACCAGAGCAACATCTCATGGAAATAAACCACACTGGTAGTACACTACCAAAAATAAACTGTACAACAAAAGAAGTTATGTTATAGCATAAAGTATCAAAAGCAGTTCTAAACTGTCTGGGGAAAAACCCCATTTGATCAACTTAAGGAGCCCATGAATTTGGGCTGTTCTCTGACTTCAAATATATTTTAAGTCCTCCGTTAGCCATGTAAGAAAACTAAGAAATGATATCCTACGTACCTCTGAATTTTTTCTTGATGCTGTATTCCGATCCGAAAAACATTCTCAACATCCTTGCAAATGAATTCAATGCCAGCTTACACACCCAAGACGTCTGTCTAAAGCCCTGAAATACCTGAATCTTAGTCCCTCCGTTACCTCTATAGATCATTTACTGAAATGTTAAAAAGACCACAAATACTTCTACCATTGGACCTGAAAATAACTAGTTGCTTAATAGTGTTAAATATGTTGTTGCAAACCCGTTCTTTATACTGCTTAACCAAAGTTTAGCTTCTGGTTGTATTCCCGACGAATGACTTACTACAGTTGTGATACTTCTCCTTAAGGGTGGCCTCACAACCAACCCAGATAATTAAAGACCTATCGGTCTTGCAAGCCTCATCTGCAAAGCCATGGAACATATTAAAACTGACCTCATAAACTATATCAAGAATTTTATTAGACATGCCCCCCCCCCCCCCCCAACAGTTTGTTTTTTGTGAAGGGTAGATCCTGTATAGAGTAAGTTACCCTTCTTTGAATGCGTTCTGGAAGCTACAGAAGTTGGCCATGCAGTGTGTTATTTCTTGACTTGGCCATGGCCTTTAATACTATTCCTTATGTTTGCACCATACTGAAGTGAAAAGCCTGAAAATAGGCTCATGTGATGAGATGGCTAGCATATTGGCTGAAAGACCCCATGCAATGCAAGTTGCAGGCACTCGTCAAAGTATGAAAGTGACTAGTGATGTCCCTCGGGGCCATTGTGCTGGGACATCTCTTTTTGGCCGTTACTACTTGGCTCTCCAAGCAGATAGCCAAGACATCTGAATTATCAAGTTTGCATACCACTAACTCACCCTTTGGCACCCAAACTTTCTAGAATGAACTCCCTACAGTATAATTGTAATGTGTTAAAAATGGGCTCAGACTAATTAGAGGCCTTCTGCAGGGCCACAGTTACTGGATCTGTAATTAGGAGGCATGTCTGGTTAAAGGAACAAAATGTGCCTGATCATGTTAAAGCTAAATTGCTAAATGCACCTTTACAGCATGATTCTCTGTTTGGTATGAAGGCATTAGAGGTTTTAAAGAAAATGGAAGACAAAGCTAAGTCTATGCAAACTGTTAAAGACTTAAAAGTGCAGCCACCAAGATTCAGTAGACACTGGCCTACAGAACATTGGTCCTTTCCTATGTCAGAGCTCAAAGGGGCAAATCCAGAAGCCCCAAGGATCCCAGATACCAGGCGCAAGATTCATACAGGTCAAAGCAATGGGGCACTTCCACCACCATATCTGGAGGAGGTAAAGCACAAACCTACAGAAAGCAATCCCAAGGACTTCCCTCTGCCTACACCAAGCACTTACCATTTGGCAGCACCCATAGGGGGAAAATTAGCACTTTTTGCTCAAAATTGGCAGTTAATAACCCAGGGCAAGTGGGTACTAAACATTGTATCACAGGGATACAGATTCCATTTCCACACTCTGCCAATGGCAAATGGTTGGCCAGATCTGCCCAAAAATCAGTGGGCAGAGGCAAAGAAACAGGTTACGTCCCTCATGGATATGGGGGCCATTCAGACAGTACCAGAACAGGAAAAAGGACAAGGTTTTTACTCGACTGTTCTTTGTACCCAGAAAGGATAAGGCCTGGCGGCCAGTACTGTATTTATCGATTTTGTACACCTACCTGGACATTTCAAAATTCAAAATGCTGACTTTACAGCAGCTTCTGCCCATGCTGGGCAAGAATGCTTGGCTGGTGACTTTAGACCTAAGAGGCATACCTGCATGTCCCAATAAGACAATCGTGCAGAAGATACCTCAGATTCAAGGCTGGCTTAATGCATTACCAATTCTCTGCATTGCCCTTTGGCTTATCTACTGAGCCCAGGGTCTTTACAAAGTGCCTGGCACCAGTAATTGCATTTTGCAGACAAAGTAGTATACAAATATATCCTTACTTGGACGACTGTCTCATTCAAGCAGAGAACAAGGACACTTTGACACCTGGCATTTGTGAGAAGGCTTCCAACAGGCCTAGGGTACACAATAAACAAAAAGAAATCACAACTAGTGCCCTCTCAAAAGATAACATTCCTTGGTGCAAGCTTGGGTACAACTGCCCAGATGGCTTACCTCACGCCAGACGAGCAAAGGCAACTGACTACTTCAAACTGATGGCAACAAAAACCCAGTCTTCTGCAAGACCAATTCTGCAGGCTCTAGGCTTCATGGCATTCTGCATCCTACTAATTCCATATGCAAGACTGCATATGAGGAAACTTCAGTGGTACCTAAAAAGTTTATGGAGCCAACATTGTCACAGCCTGGAAACAATGATTCTTCTCATTCTCTGCCTGCAACAGGGAGTTTCTATGGTGGGCAAAGGCATGTCACCAAAACATGCGACTGCCCTTCACTCTACCCCCTGCAGCCAAACCTTAGACTCATCCGATTATGCATGGGGGGCACACATGGCAGGAAGATGCATTCAGGGCTTATGGGCACCAAAACAAATGCATCTACATATCAACCAGAAAGAGATGCTAGCTGTTCAAAATGCCCTAACAGCCTTCAAGAGCTTGCTTCATCCAGGACAACTACTGATAGACGGGACAACACCACAGTCATGTGGTATATAAACAAGCAAGGGGGCGCACACTCATACCCCCTTTGCAGATTAGCCATGGCACTGTAGAACACAGCTTTGACCTACCAAATGCATCTTCAAGCACAATTCCTGTCAGGAAAAAAAAACACTCTAGCAGACGATTTAAGCAGAAACCTTATGGATTCTCACAAGTGGAAACTAAATCCACAAGTCTTCAGCATGATAGAGAAATGGGGGAGCCCAGACATCTATTTGCTTCTCAAAATTATCAGTTGAAAAGATTCTGCACAAGGACTTATCACAAACAAGCATGGAAACTGGACGCCCTATCCTTCTACCCAAGGTCCTCCTAAAAGTCAGGCAAGAGAAGCCAAAGATGATATTAATTGCCCCAGACTGGCCCCACCAATACTGGTACCCAATCCTAAGGAGCTTGTCTCAATACCCAGCTTGGACCTTGCCTCAAAGACCACAACTACTATCCCAGCAAAGCAATCGGATCCTGCACAATCAACTACAGACTCTGAACCTAGCAGCATGGCTAATCATGTAGTCATACAAACAACACCGCTCAGTAAAGCTGTGATGGATGTCATTTTGGAAGCCAGAAGGCCTAGTACTAGAAAATCTTATGCTGACAAATGGAAGAGATTCTTTGCTTGGAATCGAGCACAAGGAACTGATACAGCAGAACCAAATATTCCTCGGGTATTACAATACTTAACTATGATGCTTGACAAAGGCCTATCTTATCAATCAAAATCCCTGCCTCTGCCATTTCGGCTTATTACAATACAGAGCCACCAATATTTTCTCATCCTTTACTAAAGCAGTATCTTACAGTTGCCAAAAATTTAAGGCCTCCTAGAAGATAATCATTACCTGCATGGGACCGCAGTTATGTGTTGGAAAAGCTCACCCTGCTGCCATTTGAACCAGCTGCTACTGCTGATCTAAAGTTCTTATGGAAAACAGCTCTGCTATTGGCAATTACTTCAGCAAGAAGAGTTTCAGAGCTACAGGCCCTCATGACTGTAGAGCCTTTTATCATATTTTATCCAGACAGGGTGTCTTTGAGGACAAATCCTACTTTTATGCCTAAGGTGGTTTCCAGTGTGGCTCTTAACCAAACAATTAATCTGCCAACTTTTTATCCAAATCTGCAGAACAAGGGGAAGAGAATTCTGCATTCCTTGTACGTACACAGACAGCTAAGATTCTACTTGAGGAGGGCTAAAGCTCTAAGAAAAACTGAGCAATTATTAGTGTCATATGCTGCAGGATCAGAAGGAAAGGCTGTTTCAAAGCATCCACTTTCAAAGTGGATAAGCCACTGCATCCATTTCTCCTACCTACACCATGGTAAACCTGTGCCCAAGGGCATTAGGTCTCATTCCACTAGAGCTGCAGCTACTTCAGCAGCCTTTCTCAAAGGAGTACCAACCAAAGACATTCTAGAGGCTGCTACTTGGAGTTCTGTTCACACCTTTACAAAGCATTACCATTTGCCTCTCTACTCTAAGTCCAGGGCAGGCTTTGCCATGCAGTGCTGCAGGGCCTTATAGCCGCACCTAATGCTGTTTAGCTCCAGCCTCTCAACCATAGCTGTGGGATTCTACCCAAATGTAATGACTGCAACAGTAAAACATGTAGAACATAATACAGTTGTGTACACTTACCATAAATGTAGATGTTTGAGTGTATTCGCTGTTGCAGTCCAGGTTACCCTCCCGCCATCCCCGTGTCATTTTGAAATTTATCTTTCCTTCTCTATCCTCTACAATCTATGTGGTGTATTTGCTTGTAGATGAAGGTACAGTTTATATTGATGCATGTATGTATGTGTGTGTGTGTGTATATATCTATGTATATCTATCTATCTATATCTCTCTCTCTCTATATATATATATATATATATATATATATATATATATATATATATATATATATAATTTTGCTACCTTTTTGGGGGCAAGAAAAACTAAAGAAAATGGCATTGGCTGCTTGTTTTATATTCCTGACGACCTGACGTCATGGAAGAGGACACCAACCGACGCAGGACCCAAGACTTTGGAATTCAGGCAGACTGAGTGCAACCTGCCAGCAGATTACCCAAATGTAATGACTGCAACAGTGAATACATTTGAACATCTACATTTATGGTAAGTGTACACAACTTGTACTATCCTCCTTCATTCACTTTTCCAGAAGCTCTTGCTTCCTGCATCCTGAATGGGCAGAGGCAGGAGGAAGCGAGGTGCAAGTCAGTAAGTGCACCACTGTGCCTCCAGGGGGACCCAGTATGTGGGAGGTTTAGCAAGCAATGCTTCACAGTAAGCACCATAGTGGATAGGGGAGGGAAGAATACCATTTAGGTCCCCAGTAGCTTTACAAAATGTGAGGCAAGGGTCAGTTTTTTTTGTCCCCATGACTGGGCACACTTGGTGGCCATCCAGACGGAACTAAAGATGAAGTGGACCGCTGTTCCTGTTTAGCAGTTTTTCTCCTAATGGTTCTGATAAGGAGACTGGCTGTGTCTTGGGGAAGTCCAAAAGCTCTGAAAATCAGATTAGAAGGTAGACTTCTGCTTGCAGTTAATTCTTGGGTATAAGAGATTAAACTGTAGCAGTAACCCTACTTGGATAAATAGGGTTACGGTGAGTGTACTTGCAAGTGTAGTTTCCTCTTCCCAGCATTTTTCTTCTCGTAAGACTTGCAAGGCTAAAGGTGGTTTTCATCTTGGATTTCTGGCAGGAACATGCACTCAAATTTTTCTCAAATGTCTGTGATACTTCAGTGTTCAGAACTTTTTGATACTGACCCTGTTAAAATCCATTTAGTTGCTGTTTGTTCCACATAGGTCAAGGCTCCAGCCTTTGGCAACCCAACTGTTTTCTTCTTTGGCCTCCAGTTAACCTAGTTCTTCTCTGAGCAAGCAGCTTCAACAGATTTAAAATTGTCCCAAATGATAACCGATTTTGCTGGTGGTTATCTGAATCGGACAACATTGATTCAGAACTGTTGCCCATGACCATTCCTTACCATCTATTTCACAACAAAAAAGATGTTCATCGTGTTACACTGCTGCAGTCATCGCACTTGGGTTATCCTGCAGTCGTGCGGTCCCGCAGTCTGCCAGAGTTCCAAAGTCTTGGTCCAGCGTCGGTTGCTGTCTCTTCCCTGACGTCCGTGTGCCAGGGGTATACAAGAGGCATCTGACGCCATTTTCTTCAGTCTTTTTTGCCGCACAGTGCCCGAAGCAGAAGCAGTTCGCAAGTGCCGGTCGGCCGACTCCTTTTCAAATCGAATTTCAGACCGAAGTTTTCAGTAAAGCTAAGTACCCCGTTGGGAACCTTTTCTTGCCTCGGTCCGATGTCAGAAAAAGTTAACAATTGCATTTCTTGTGGGAAGCAAATACCTCATAAGGACTTTCATTCTTATTGTATTCCTTGCCTAGGCCCAGACCATGATGTCACAGGTTGTCCGTTTTGTGCTAGGTTCAACAAACGAACTATTAAACGTCTGTTTGATTTTGCCCGACATTATTTTGGTAGGAAATTTAATTATACCATACCGTCGGAGCAACCGACCGGAACGCATAAAAAACACAAAGATAAGGACAGGCAGCTGAGACCCAAACCAGACTCCGAGGCCTCTGCTAGGCCAGCCGCCGGTTCTCTGGTTTTCAGTGAGGCGCCTACGCAGCCCCTGACCACCGCTGATTTAGAACCCCAGGCGGCATCCGGTTCCCAAGTGGAGATTGCTAAGCCTCCACAACCTTTACTTTTAGGCCCGTCCGACTCCATGGCTGAAGGAGATTCTGGTGCAGTTGAAACGCCTTCAGTTGCAGAAGGTGTCTTCAGACCGACTACACTCACTATTAAATCCTATGCAAAGCTGAAAACCCCTTTAAAAACAGACTGTACAGCAGTCTCCAGTACAAGGCCCCATGCCTAAGAAACAGATGCTGAAGATGGCTGAAGATTTAATTACCCTAATCAGGGTTTCCCATCCCCCTCCTGATAAAAGGCCAAGACAGGAGGAGGACTACGCTTCCTCTGACCAGGTTTCAGTTTCTTCAGATTCTTCTGAAGAAAAGGAATATTCCTTTCCCCCTTATGAAGACTCTGATGCTGAAGAGTCTATCCCTTCAGCATCTCCATCAGAAAACTACTCTTTTGGGGAAACTTTACATACCATGAGGGAACATTTCCACTGGGAAGGCCAGGATTACTCTGATTCTAAGAAAAGGCTCCGAGAGTTCCTTTTACTATCCCAGCACAGACCACTTGCTATTCCACCCATGTTAGACATTGTGGATGATGTTTATTCAGAATCTAGCCTTAACCCAGATTCACTACCTCCTGCACCAGCCAAACCAGACCGATACTACAGAGTCACTGACTCACACAGATTCCTATATAAAAGCCCTGTTGCTGACACAAACCTTTTCCCAGGGTCCCAAATGGGTTAAGGCCTCTTGCTAAAAATCCTGTACCCTCAAAGGGATTCTAGAGCACTAGACAGATGGGGAAAGAAAGTATATACCTCAGCTACCCTAGCTATGAGGGCCTTCAATTGCTGAAATATCAACAATATTTGATGTCTCAATTAAAACAAAAAATGATCACACATACAGAACAGCCTGATTACAAGGAAATGCAAGATTTGTTGCATGCAGCTGAACAAGTGGGAAAGCGTACTTTGCAATGTAGATTTGATTCATTGGAAGCTTCAGGGTCTGTCATACGTAGGCAAGCTTGGTTAAAAGAACAAACTTTACCTGATCATGTTAAGGCAAAGTTATTGGATGCACCTTTACAGCAGGATGTTTTATATGGTGTAAAAGCAGAAGAGGTTTTAAAGAAAATGGAGGATAAGGCAAAGTCTATGCGGACTGTCAAGGATTATTTACAGGTTCAACCCCCTCGTTTCAGCAGAAATTGGCCAACCAAAAAATGGTCCTTTCCAGCTTCTGCCAGACCACAAAGGGGCAAATACAGACACCCAAGGGGCAGAGGTCAGTCACAAGGCTCTTACCAGCCTTGACAATGGCGTGCCACAACCCAAAAAGGAGGAGAAGACAGGTCTCAAACTATCAGAAGACAAACGCAATGACTTACCCCTCAGACTACCAAGCAAATCACTCTTGGCAGCTCCCTTGGGAGGAAAACTATCACTTTTTGCAGACAATTGGCACATCATCACAAAAGACAAATGGGTCCTAAATATTGTATCTCAAGGATACAGATTCCGCTTTCACACTTTACCAAGGATAAAAGGAATGCCAAACCTGCCACCAAATCAATGGGCAGAGGCTCAAAAGCAAATTTCAGCTCTCATGGACATGAGAGCCATTCAACAGGTTCCTACACAGGAGCAAGGGCAATGATTTTACTCAAGACTCTTTCTAGTTCCCCGAAAGGACAAAGCCTGGAGACCCATTCTGGACCTCTCAATTCTAAACCCATATCTGGAAGTACCCAAATTCAAGATGCCAACACTACAGCAACTTTTTCCCATGCTGGGCAAGAACGCTTGGCTAGTAACGGACCTCAAGGAGGCATACCTGCATCTCTCTATCAGACAAAATTGCAGAAGATACCTCCGATTTATAGCAGGTTCAACATTACCAATTCTCTGCACTGCCCTTTGGCTTATCTACTGTGCCCAGGGTCTTCACAAAATGCCTGGCACCAGTAATTGCATACTGCAGACAGAGGAATTCAAATATATCCATACCTGGACGACTGCCTTATTCAAGCAGAAAGCAAGGACATTCTTTTAAGGCATCTGGCGTTTGTCAAAAACCTATTAAGTTGCCTAGGGTACACAGTAAACGAAAAGAAGTCGAAACTAGTGCCCCCACAAGACATAATATTCCTGGGTGCCAGCTTAAATACAACGGCCCAGATGGCTTATCTCACGCCAGACAAGCAAGGACAACTGACTCAATACTTCAAAATGATGTCAACAATGACCCAACTCCCTGCAAGAAAAATTCTGCAGGCCTTGGGATTCATGGCTTCTTGCATACTACTAATACCATTTGCAAAGCTGCATATGAGGAAATTACAATGGTATCTGAAAAGCGTATGGACTCAACACAGCCACAGCTTGGAAACAATAATTCCACTCATTCCCTGCCTTCAGCAGGAGTTTCTATGGTGGGCTCAGGCATGTCACCTCAACAAGGGTCAGCCTTTTACCATGTCACCTCAACAAGGGTCAGCCTTTTACCTTACCCACAGCCAGGCAAACTATAACAGATGCATCGGATTATGCCTGGGGAGCGCACATGGCAGGACAGTGTATTCAGGGCAAATGGTCTGCAGATCAAAGGCATCTACGTATCAATCAAAGAGATGCTAGCTGTACAAAATGCCCTAACAGCTTTAAAGGACCTCCTACATCCAGGACAACTCCTAATAAAGACAGACAACGCCACAGTGATGTGGTACATAAACAAGCAAGGGGGCACACATTCCTACCCCCTATGCAGACAAGCAATGACCTTGTGGAACACAGCACTGACCTACCAAGTTCAACTAGAAGCACAATTCCTGCCAGGAAAGAAACACATTGGCAGACTATCTAAGCAGAAACATCATAGATCCTCATGAGTGGAAACTAGATCCACAAGTATTCGCAATGATAACTCAAAAATGGGGGAGCCCAGACATAGATCTGTTTGCTTCCCCCCAAAACTACCAACTACGGAAATTCTGCACAAGGACAATACCACACACTAGCTTGGAAAGTGGACGCCCTCTCATTCAGTTGGAAAGCATTGACAGTGTGTGCCTTTCCTCCACTGCCTCTTCTGGCAAAGGTGCTGCTGAAAGCCAGATTAGAGAGGCCACAAATGATACTCATTGCTCCAGACTGGCGACACCAACACTGGTATCCAATACTAAGGAACATGGCTCAAGGCCCACCATGGATTTTACCTCCAATTCCTCATCTGCTCACTCGGCAAAACAATCGGATTCTACACAGCCAGCTCAAGGTTTTAAATCTGGCTGCATGGCAAATTTCCTAAACAGCCAGTCAACACTTCTCTCTAAAGCTGTGATGGATGTCATTCTGGAAGCCAGGAGGCCCAGCACCAGGAAAGCCTATTTAGACAAATGGAAAAGATTCTGCGCCTGGAACCAGGCTTAAGGCCAAAATCCCCTTGTCCCAAATTTTCCTCAGATTCTTCAATATTTAACTGAGATGTTGCACAAAGGACTTTCCTTTTCATCTAGTAAGATCCACGCCTCCGCTATTTCAGCTCATTACAACATGGATCCTCCTATATTTTCACATCCATTACTAAGACAGTTCCTCAGAGGGGCTAAGAACATAAGACCGCCCCGGAGAGCACCAACACCAACTTGGGATCTCAATTTTGTTTTGGAAAAACTTACACTACCGCCCTTTGAACCAGCTTTTACAGCTGATCTACAGTTTCTATCATGGAAACCTGCCCTGCTGCTAGCAATAACGTCAGCGCGAAGAGTCTCAGAGCTACAGGCCCTAATGGCAGTGGAGCCTTTCAACATTTTTCATCAAGACAGAGTCTCTTTACGAACTAACCCTTCCTTTATGCCAAAGGTGGTATCCAGTGTTGGCCCTAAACCAAACCATTCCTTTGTCCACCTTTTATCCAAACCCCCAGAACAAAGGGGAAAGGCTCCTACACTTTGGACATTCACAGGCAATTACGTTACTACTTGGATAAAACTAAGGCTTTCAGAAAATCTGACCAGCTCTTTGTATCCTATGCTGCAGAATCACAAGGAAAGGCCATCTCAAAACAGACAATTTCAAAATGGATAGGACATTGTATCCGTTTCTGCTACACACACCATGTGAAACCTGTACCTGGTAACATCAGGCCCCATTCCATCAGGGCTATAGCAACATCAACAGCCTTCCTCAGAGGGGTACCAACCAAGGATATTTTGGAGGCTGCAACTTGGAGTTCAGTGCACACCTTCAAGTACTATCACTTACCTCTGTACTCTAAAACAAGAGCTGGCTTTGCCACTGCAGTTCTGCAGGGCCTACTAGCCTCTCCAAACCCTGTTTAGTTCCACCACCCATCCTTAGCTTTGGGATTCAACCCAAGTGTGATGACTGCAGCAGTGTAACACGATGAACATAGTACAGTTTTGTACCTACCATAAATGTAGATGTTCAAGTGTTCACACTGCTGCAGTCCAGGTTACCCTCCCTCCATCCGCTCTGCCCTAGCTGAACGTTTCTATACCTTTTCTATCCTGTACAACCTTTGTGGTGTATTTGCTTGTAACTGAAGGTTTTCCTTTTAGTCCTTTTACATGTTTTATTAGCAATATGTATTGCCTACCTACCTGGGGGCACCTGACATCTGGGGCAAGAAAAACTGAAGAAAATGGTGTCGGATGCCTCTTGTATAGCCCTGGCGCACTGACATCAGGGAAGAAGCGACAGCAACCAACGCCGGACCAAGACTTTGTAACTCTGGCCGACTGCGGGGACCACCTGATGGCAGGATAACCCAAGTGTGATGACTGCAGCAGTGTGAGCACTTTAACATCTACATTTATGGTAGGTACAAAACTATACTTTTTACTGCATACCTAGCCACTGAGGCTAATTAAACTAGTCTGTTAATTTGCAATTTATTTTCTCAGAACTCTTTCCAGGATGTGTTGTCTTTTATTTTGTAGATGTACAGAAGTAGTAGACATTATGCAAGTATTACAAAGACCATAAAAGGTAAACTTTGTCTTTACAAAGTTTTCACCTTTGTTTTTCTTAGCAAGCAATGAAATGTGAAGGCTGCTGGGGGAGGCTTTGCTTTCTATTTTGACAAATTTGGCAAAATCACATCATGCCAAAAATGTATTGTGCTTGAGCTGTCTTTGCATTTGCAACTTAATTCCCTAAAGCCTCCTTGGATTATTTCTGGTTGGACATGATTTGGTCATCTCTGAACACATCTGGTGTCCATCCAGTGTTAAGTGACCTCTAGGTATAGGGACCCAGTTATCGAGAAAATGTGCCCTTATAACAGGCTCACACAAGGGGAGCCAAGCACTTTTCTTGATTGTTCCTGTCCCTAAAACACTGATATCTGATGCAGTCACCAAAATGTTAGACCTGTGAGTAGAGCTCTGGCTGCAGGAAACATCTTGTCCTTCATCTCCCACCGCTGCATCTTATTTACTTAGCCAAAAGTTAGGTATTTTGTCTCAGCACTGTGTTATGAGTGGTGTATTTTGTGACTTGGTAAGGTTGCGTGTGTTGCACAGTCCTAATGTCTATGGCATCAGTTTTCTTTCTGGTGTACTACTCACAGCTCCAGCATTATGGTGTGAACTTCTAAATTTAATTTTCCTTAATACGGAGCAGTTTTGAACTTCTGATTAACTCAAGGTTTTCATAGTGGCACTGCATTGTATTCATTCTGCTGTGGATGAATGGCACATTCGTTTACAGACTAGAGCAGTGTAGCACTTGGTTCTGAGTCCCAGATGAAAGCCAGTATTTTCTTTTGATTCCATGATTCAGTTAGTGCTCAAAGCAGAATTATTTGCATGTCTCTTAATTTGCTAACATGCATGAGATCAAAGTCCCTTGTACTGGAAAGTTTTTTTTACTGGATAATTGGAGTCTGGAATTCCATGTCCATTGATAAATGTGGTGGAATGGTGCGGATGAAGGCAGGGAAGTTCCTTATTTTCCTGTCCTGTTTTGCTACTGCATTGCAGCAATGTCTGTCAACTCTGCATGCTTAAGTCAGTTTCAGATGCAAGTTGTACTCCAGCCCAGGATGTGGCTGCATGCTTGCTTGTACTATAAATTCCCTGTTGGCATTGTAGTAGTAAGGTTATCTTTCAGATATCCCCAAAGTGGGCATTCTAATTTTGCTGGCGTATAACACTGTCAAAGGATTGTTTTCACAAAGTGAAGGGGCGCTTATTGGTTTGTTTGCCTTTTTGTAGTGAGGCAATTCCAATGTAGTATCATAAGTTTTCTTTAGCATTTAGAGTTTTAAGTTAGAACATATTTTCAATGCCGTCTGAAAAGGGGGACATTTAATACCTCTTCAAGATAGTAGTATGGCTGTAAAGTAAAAAGGACTGTGCAGTTGCAGACATTAATGGCATATTTGTTTGGTCTCAAGGTTGCTATGGTTAGTCCTCTCAAAGTTCCTGCTGTCAACACAGTCTCCCTCTGAACTGTATAAGAGAGATGTTATAGATGACCATGCTCTTATTCATTACTGCATTTCACTTTATTGGGAATGTGCAGTGATTATGGAGAATCAGTTTCAAGAACTGATGTACTAAAAGTCAAAGTAATGAAATGCTTACACTGTAAATTTTTCCAGACACAGGTCCCTGTGGCAAAAGCAATTACAGTTATCAGTATTTTATTTTACTTTGTCGATCAGGAAAGTCTGATTAAGCTTACCCCTTTACAGAGACTTGGGAGAGAAACTGCAGTAATAGACATGATTGCTTACATTTTAATAACATACAAATAAGAAATTAAAAACAGTTAACTCGTAGTGCAGTAATAAACAGAAATTGGTGTCAGCAGTATGACAAGAGGTTATAGATTTGTTATTTTATGCAAAATATCTACAGAAATAGAAGTAACAGCACTTGCAAACATGCAGTCTTTGGCAACAAGAAAGTGATGTTAGTATGCAGTCTTGTGAATGTTGGAGCAGTGTGGGTTGGCTGAATATGCAGTGGTTCAGATGTATTCAGTTGTATTCCTGTCATCTGCCAACTCTGTTGGGAGAGGAGGTAAGGCCCGAGTAGTACAGTACCCTGGGGGGAAGTGCAGCAACTCTAACATGTTAACTTTGTATTGATTGCTATGATCTAACATGTTAACTTTGTATTGTTTGCTACATTAGAATGATCTAAATTGTACAGCCTGAAATAACTTGCCTCAGTGTAACCCCAAATGTCAGATAATGGTTTGAGTACTATTTTAAAACTGAAGCTGTTGTGAAAACCTACAGTTTAAAATGAGTAAGAAACTATAGTGATGAGCTCTTGTATGTGTATGTTTGATGCGATGCCTTATAACGGTCACTTTTTAGTGAAATTCAGTCCAGTGATCCTAACTAAATTAGTACTAAAAGTTTTTATAGCTTGTCCCAAAGCTTTGCAATGTATATTAGTTCAGTAGGTAAAGAGCAAGACAAGCACCAGTTCAAGATGCCAGATTCATCCATTTAGGCTCTGCTGAAAAGCAACTTTCTGATGAACCACAATCATTTGGCAGAGATGCTTTTTTTTTCTTTCATAAGCATGCAAACTGAATGTTTATAACCATGTGTACCATTTTCTTAATGCAACTCACAATATTGCTACCTGAGGACCCAAAGCTGGAAGGTAATCAGGCATGTCAAAGCGGATTACTTTCTGTTTTCTATATTCATGCAGGCACATATAGGGTTATCCTAAGCACTACTGGCAGCTCTTGCCTTAACCCATCAGTTGTGAAAGCTTGAAAATTACTTTGCCGTCAGCAAGAATGCAATTCACATTAGGGTAGTAAATTAGAACTGCAGGATGTGCAGCGAAAGTTTTCAGTAGTGCCTCTGTTTGGGAGCCTCTGTCTGCTGTTTGAAGCCGAGATGACAGCATGCTATACAGATCTGCACTGAACACAAGATTTTGTATCCAAAGTGATTTAAATAACTTGTCAAGATAGCACAGCCAAAATATAGTAGTGAGACAGACCACAGAAAATGATTATATGAATAAGGACCATTGTAGAAAGGAAATGGTGACCGCTTCAACATTTATGCAAGAAAGATGTTTACTTCCAATATTCACAAAGCAAAGGGGTGTGGGTTTTCATAGGTAGGTCTTCACTTGCATTACAGGCTTGGGGCCACTTCAGTAGCATTCTCAGTCTCATGCAGACTCATGGGATCTGACACTAAACTGTAATACTGTCAGTATGGCCTGGCACTGGAATGATCACAGGAATTGCAAGGCAAGTGAGTCCAGTGACTGTTTGTAATTTTGTCAGTGCTCACCCTTGTTGTACCAACAATATCTAGAGGAGCAGAGTAGGTTTGTGTAGGGATGAATTTTCAGATGTTCTCCAGTCATCCAGGCTTGATTGGCATCACTTTTCGTAATGTGCAGAGGTAATTTATTTCACGGATGGGATAAAATATTATGTAAAATCGGTCCCCACATTTTGCTGGAGATTCAAGTCTTGTTTAGTTCTGGTATTTGTGGAGCTATTGGTCTTGCCTTCCTTGATCTCTTGCATTTCTCTAAGTCCCTGATGGCATACAGTGCCAGGTTTAGATCTCCATATAGGAGCCTATGAGAACGAGTGTGTATATATAGGCCATCAAGCCTGTCCTGGTAACCCAGGGTCTTTGGCCAGTAATCTTTTATTAGGAACTCGTGTGGCCTTCTTTTTGCTTGAAGTGTTTGGATAAGATGTATGCTACTGGGAGCATTTTTACTGTATAACTGATCTAATCAGCACTGCTTCTAGAGATAGAATTTCTTTAACCTGCATGATGTGACATTAGACATTAGTTGTACTAAATAGAATTCTATGACTACTGTGTTTACTGAGCTGTATACCAACATCCCTGACTGCCTTGTCAGTTTACTAGTATACTGTACGTTGAGAGAGGTAATACTGCATTTTTCCACTTAATTTTACTCCTTTTTTTTTTTTTTTTTTTTTACACCATTTGTTAGTGAGAGCGGGTTCTTACTGTAATGATTTTGTATCAGAGGTTTGTTTGAGAAGAATGCCCAGATGTTCATCGTGTTACCCTGCTGCAGTCATCACACTTGGGTTATCCTGTCGTCAGGCGGTCCCGCAGTCGGCTGGAATTCCAAAGTCTTGGTCCGGCGTCGGTTGCTGTCGCCTCTTCCCTGACGTCAGTGCGCCAGGGGTATATATATTGCAACCAATGCCATTTTCTTCAGTCTTTCTTGCCGTGCGGTGCCCAAAGCAGAAGCAGTTCGCAAGTGCCGGTCAGCCGACTCCTGAGATTTTCGAAATCGAATTTCAGACAGAAGTCTTCTATAAAGCCAAGTACCCCGTTGCCCGTTGGGGAAACTTTTCTTGCCTCAGACCGATGTCAGAAAAAGTTAACAATTGTATTTCTTGTGGGAAGCAAATACCTCATAAGGATTTTCATTCTTATTGTATACCTTGCCTAGGCCCAGACCACGACGTCACTTGTCGTTTTTATGCTAGGTTTAATAAGCGTACTATTAAAAGACGCTTTGATTTTGCACGACACTACTTCGGTAGGAGATTTAACTACACCATGCCGTCGGAGCAACCGACTACCGGTGTGCACTAAAAACACAAGGATAAGGACAGACCGCCCAGGCCTAAGCCAGATTCCGAGGCCTCGGCTGATCTGGTCTCCGGTTCTTTGGTTCTCTGGTCCTCAGTGAGGCTCCTACGCAGCCCCTGACTACCGCAGATCTGGAGCCCGAGACTGCTACGGAATTTTTTGACTGAATACTCCAGGCCGACGCAGCCATTTAGTTCAGGCCCTTCCGACGATATTGCTACAAAAGACGTCGGTACTTCAGAAACGCCATTAAAACGTTTTCTAAATCGAAGAATCCTACTAAATCTAAAAGGACTGCTCTTCAGTCTCCTGTTCAAGGCCCCATGCCTAAGAAACAGATGCTCAAAATGGCTGAAGTTAATTTCTTTAATCAGGGGTTCCCAGCCCTCTCCTGACAAAAGGCCTAGACAAGAGGAAGATTATGCATCCTCTGAACAAGTGTCCATTTCTTCAGACTCCTCTGAGGACCAAGATTACTCCTCTCCTTATGAAGATTCTGATGCTGAGGACTCTATTCCCTCAGCTTCTCCTCCTGAAGACTACTCCTTTGGGGAAACTTTACACACTGAGGGAACATTTTCACTGGGAGGGTCAGGACTACTATGACTCTAAGAAAAGGCTCAGAGAGTTTCTTTTGCTCCCCCAACACAGACCACTTGCCATCCCTCCAGTTTTGGACATTGTGGATGATGTCTATTTAGAATACAGTTTGAACCCTGACTCTTCCTCCTGCTCCGGCTAAGCCTGACAGATACTATAGAGTGCCTGATTCTTTACAAAAGCCCTGTAGCTGACCCAGAGACCATCTCCCAGGGTCCCAAGGGGGCTAAGGCTTCTATGGCTAAAAACCCAGCACCTTCTGAGAGGGATTGTAGCGCACTAGACAGGTGGGGGAAAAAGGTTTACACCTCAGCCATGCTAGCTACGAGGGCACTGAATTGTCAGTTTCACATGCTTAAGTATCAGCAATTCCTAATCTCTCAGTTAAAGCAAAGAATTACCACTCTCCCTCAACAATCTGAATTAAAAGTACAGGATCTGTTACATGCCACTGAACAGGTGGGCAAACATACCTTACAATGTGGGTTTGATTCTTTGGAGGCCTCCTGCAGAGCAGCTGTCACTGGGTCCATTATACGTAGGCATGCTTTGTTAAAGGAACAAACTCTGCCTGATCATGTTAAAGCAAAACTACTAGATGCTCCCTTCAGTAGGATGTTCTTTTTGGAGTTAGAGCAGAGGAAGTTTTAAAGAAAATGGAGGATAAGGCAAATTCTATGCAGACAGTCAAAGATTTCCTACAGGTACAACCCTCTCGCTTCAGCAGAAACTGGCCAACAAAAAATTGGTCCTTTCCAGCTACTGACAGACCACAGAGGGGTAAATAGACGCCCAAGGGGTAGAGGACAACCACAATCCCTGTACAAACCTCACCAGTGGGGCACTAAACACAGAAGGGAGGCGAAGACAGGTCTCAATCCACCAGAAGACAAACTCAATGACTTGCACCTCATCTGGCCAAGCAATAATCTCTTGGCAGCCCCCTTGGGGGGGAAACTCGCACTTTTTGCAGACAATTGGCACATTGTCACAAAGGACAAATGGGTCCTAGACATAATTTTAAGAGGATACAGATTCCACTTTCACACCTTGCCAATGAAAAGAGGAATGCCAAACCTGCCACTAAATCAAAGGGCAGAGGCTCAAAAACAAATTACAGCTCTCATGGCCATGAGAGACATTCAACTGGTACCTACTCGAGAGCAAGGCCAAGGATTTTACTCTAGACTTTTTCTAGTGCCCAGAAAGGACAATGCCTCGAGACTAATTCTGGACCTTTCAATTCTAAACACAAGTACCCAAATTCAAGATGCTAACACTACAGCAGCTACTTCCCATGTTGGGCAAGGAAGCATGGCTAAGTAACGTTGGACCTCAAGGAGGCATACCTGCATGTCCCTATCAGACAAAGTTGCAGAAGATACCTCCGTTTCATTGCAGGTTCAACCCAGTACCAATTCTCTGCACTGCCCTTTGGCTTATCTACTGCACCCAGAGTCTTCACAAAATGCCTGGCACCAGTAATTGCATACTGCATACAAAGAGGTATTCAAATATATCCATACCTGGACGTCTGCCTCATCCAAGCAGAAAGCAAGGACATTCTCTTGCATCGTCTGGCCTTTGTAAAGCATCTACTAAACTGCCTGGGGTACACAGTAAACGAAAAGGAGTCAAATCTAGTACCCTCACAAAAAATGACATTCCTGGGTGCCAGCTTGAATACAACGGCCCAGAAGGCTTATCTTACGCCAGACAAGCAACTACAACTGACTCAATATTTCATGACAATGGCAACAAAGACCCAATTAACTGCAAGAAAAATTCTGCAGGCCTTGGGCTTCATGGCATCTTGCATACTAATACCATTTGCAAAGCTGCACATGAGGAAATTACAGTGGTACCTAAAAAGCGTATGGTCTCAACACAGCCATAGCTTGGACACAATATCTCTCATTCCCTGCCTACAAGAGGAATTTCTATGGTGGTCACAGGCATGTCAGCTCAACAGGGGGTCAGCCTTTCACCTTGCCCCCAGCCAGGCAAACTATCACAACAGATGCTTCAGACTACGCCTGGGTGGCACACATGGCAGGGCAATGCATTCAAGGCCTATGGACCGCAGATCAAAGAAATCTGCACATAAATCAAAAAGAGATGCTAGCTGTACAGAAAGCTCTGACAGCCTTCAAGGATCTATTACATCCAGGACAACTTGCAATAAGGATGGACAACACCGCAGTAATGTGGTACATAAACAAACAAGGGGGTACACATTCCTGCCCTCTATGCAGGCAAGCGGTAAGCCAGAGCTGTGTTCCATAGGATCACCAAGTTCAGTTGCAAGCTCAATTCCTGCCAGGACAGAAGAACACATTGGCAGATGACCTCAGCAGAAACATCAAGGATCCCCACGAGTGGAAACTAGATCCACAAATATTTGCAATGATAACTCAAAAATGGGGCCTTCCAGACATAGTTTTGAGGACTGACAAAACAGGTCTATCGGCTAACAAAATTTTGTACAAGGACATTTCACCAACAAGCTTGGAAAGTGGACGTACTCTCTCTGTTGGAAAAACCTTAACAGTATATGCCTTCCCTCCATTGCCTCTTCTCACAAAGGTTCTTCTGAAAGTCAAAAAGGAGAGTCCATGACTGATTCTCTTAGCCCCAGACTGGCCACGCCAGCACTGGTACCCGCTATTGAGAAATATGGCTCACAGCCCTCCATGGATATTGCCTCAAATCCCCCATTTGCTTACGCAACAAAACAATCAGATTCTTCACAGCCAGCTCAAAACTTTAAATCTGGCTGCATGGCAAATCAACTAAACATCCAACCAGCTCCTCTTTCACAAGCAGTTTGGATGTTATTCTGGAAGCCAGGAGGCCAAGCACCAGGAAGGCTTGTTTGGACAAATGGAAAAGGTTTTGTGCCTGGAACCAATCTAAAGGCCAAGTCACAATTCAGCCTCACATGCCTCGCATTCTACAGTATTTAGCTGAGATGTTGCACAAAGGACTTTTTCTTTTTCCTCCATTAAAATCCATGCTTCAGCTATTTCAGCTCACTACAACACGGATCCACCTTTATTTTCACATCCTCTTCTAAGGCAGTTCTTCAGAGGGGCAAAAAACATTAGACCACCCAGGAGAGCTCCTACACCAACATGGGACCTCAATTTTGTTCTGGAAAATCTAATGCTACCTCCCTTTGAACCAGCTTGCAGATCTTCAGTTCCTATCATGGAAGACTGCCTTGCTGCTAGCAATAACTTCAGCTAGGAGAGTCTCAGAGCTACAGGCACTAATGGCTGTGGAACCTTTCCTAATTTTTCATCAAGACAGAGTTTCTCTACGAACTAATCCTGCCTTTATGCCTAAGGTGGTTTCCAGTGTGGCTTTTAAATCAAACCATCCACTTACCCACCTTCTTCCCAAATCCACAGAACAAAGGTGAGAGACTCCTGCATTCCTTGGACATTCACAGGCAACTTCGTTGCTATTTGGACAAAACTAAGGTTTTCAGAAAATCTGACCAGCTCTTTGTATCCTATGCTACAGCTTCTCAAGGGAAGGCTATATCAAAGCAAACCATTTCTAAATGGCTAGGTCATTGCATACGTTTCTGCTATACCCATCATTGGAAACCACTTCCTGCTACCATTAGGCCCCACTCTACCAGGGCAACAGCTACCTCTACAGCCTTTCTCAGGGGGTTCCAACCAAGGAGATTTTAGAAGCTGCAACTTGAGTTCAGTACACACCTTTACCAAACACCATCACTTACCTCTTTACTCTTTACTAAGACCAGGGCGGGCTTCGCCACTGCAGTTCTGTAGGGCCTTATAGCCTCCACTAACCCTCTGATATCTCCACCCTACCTTAGCTTTGGGATTCAACCCAAGTGTGATGACTGCAGCAGGGTAACACGATGAACATAGTACAGTTTTGTACCTACCATAAATGTAGATGTTCGAGTGTTCACCCTGCTGCAGTCCAGGTTACCCTCCCTCCATCCCCTCTGATCTACTGACTAAATCTCTCCAATACCTTACTGATGTATTTGCTTATAGCTGAAGGGATTTTGTGTTTGTGCAGAGGTTACTCCATTTGGTACTAATTTCTGACCACCTTTTCTGGGGCATCTGACATCTGGGGCAAGAAAAACTGAAGAAAATGGCGTTGGTTGCAATATATATACCCCTGGCGCACTGAGGTCAGGGAAGAGGCGACAGCAACCGATGCCGGACCAAGACTTTGGAATTCCGGCCGACTGCGGGACCACCTGACGACAGGATAACCCAAGTGTGATAACTGCAGCAGGGTGAGCACTCTAACATCTACATTTATGGTAGGTACAAAACTGTACTTTTGCAGTCATCTGCAAGTTTAGTTGGACACGTCTGGGTCAGTGGTTTGAAGATGGGATTTGTATATACCAAAAAAAACGGGGGCCTCAGCACTGTATTGATGCAACCTCGTTACCTCCTTGCTTCCTTTCTCAGTAGGTGCCTATCACCTTAATGTTGTGGGTACTTTCATCCAGTTTGCTATCCACATCACCATGTAAGGGTCAATATGTAGGGCTCTTGGCTTGTTAATAATGCCAGCAGAGAGGATGGTGTCAAAAGCCTTGACCAAATCCAGATGGGCTGTGTGAACAGAATTGACCATCTTCTGCCATCTTCTAAGAAGTCTACTCAACTGAATAGGTGTGATCTCCCCTTGATGGCCTATCTGAATGAGGTTTTTGATATGTCTGATATGATGCATTGCAAAGCTTTGCAAACTGGAAATGTCAAGCTAATGGGTCTGCAGTTTTTAAGGGTGTGGAATGGCCACCCTTGTGAAGGGGCATCATAAGAGTAGTTTTTTTATGCTTCCAGGATGTACCTTGAGGCTAAGCTTAGGTTAAACAAGTTCATGAGGGGTTCCACAAGAGCATATAGGTAAATTATCCTGCTCCATGTGAATAGAATTTTTGTTTTTTGAAGGCATAGTTAGGGTGTGTTCATTAGTAATTTTGGGGACATAATACACTCCAGGATTTTCAGAGTTTTGATTTGTTTCTGTAGTAAAGTTAACACTGAATTTATGTAGTGGTAAGTATGTCTCAGGTCAGAGTGGGTGGTGCCATTTTGGATTGGTTCAGTACACTAATGGATGTTTAATTCTTAATGTCCTAATGTGACTAAAGTCCATGCTTGGCTTTAGTCTTCCTAATAGTGGCTTTTTAGTTCCTTACTAGTCACTGGCACATATTTTAATATGGGGAGATCAAGTAGTGCCAAGTATTTTTCTCTTGTTAATAGTGCTTAACCACCAGGATGAGTACCTAAATATTCCCTTGTATATGGCTCTGGTAGAGATGGACAAATCATAGATACTTCCGTGTTGCTATATTGTACATCACCATGTTTAGCTCCTCTTTTCTTATCTTGGCTATTAATTGTTGAACTTCCACTTCCTCTAACCTTGGTCTAATTACGTTTTCAGGTATGGAGGCGATGTTGAGTGAAGGTCAGGTGATGACACTACTAGAAATTTGGCTGTTGAATAATTCCTCAAGCATTGTGTTAGGACTGGACATCTGTTTTGATCTAGGAAAGCTGCCAAGATGATACTGTGGAGTCTTCCTGATCTGAACAGCTTTAGCAGTCTTTGTCACTGTGTGTACCTTTCCATGAGGGACAGGTAAATCTGAAAGTAGTTTGGCATCCTGATGGTGCATTCCATTAATAAGATTGCTGCCTGTCCCCGTTCATTACCTTCATATTTCA
This sequence comes from Protopterus annectens, assembly GCF_019279795.1. NCBI lineage: Eukaryota > Metazoa > Chordata > Ceratodontiformes > Protopteridae > Protopterus > Protopterus annectens. The sequence continues at coordinate 217,656,554 of NC_056734.1, forward strand.
GGCTAACCACTGGCATTTGTTTACTGCAAGCTGTCTGAGACTGTCTGGACCAGACTTCTTGGACTGAGATTAACTTGGTGGGGAGGTAATCCTAATGTTGAACTGGGATCTTCTTTATTCAGCATTGTACTCCAGTCAATGGGCTGAGATTGAAGGAGAACTCCTGATCCGATGTTGCCTTCTCCGCCTGACTTCAGCTTGCAGGTTATCTGGTCTGACTCTGATAAGACAGCAGCTAAATCTACAAGATTTCAACTTGCTGGTCTCTGCCTCCCCTTCCCACATTCTCATACTCTATAGCAAATACCCCAGAACAAGTCTGCCACCATTCCAGTCAGCAGCTTGATCTGTGGCTTCGATTTACATTATATCTTTTGTATGCTTTTTGGTGTCTGTCTTCCCTTACCTTTAGAAATTAGTGCTAGCTCTTGGATTAGATATGTTTATAGGTGTTGGGGTTTTAGGATTTAAAATGAGTGTGTGTGTGTAGTTAGCAGATTTTTCCTATCTTAGAGAATTTCTGATGTCAGTGTAGGGTAGTTTTTGCTGTGTTAGGGTAGTGTTTTTTGTCTTGCTTGGCTATGGATGAGTCTTACGAAATATGTTTGTGGGCACAATCTGCCATTGCAGGATGTACACAAGTGCATGTTTTGCTTTGGGGCTGTCCACCTTGATTCCTCCTGCTCTACTTTGACTGTTTTGACTCCAAGGCCATTAACAACAGGAGGGTGAAGCTAGTTTTAAAACATCTTCTCCCCACTGGCTCTTTCTCTTCAGCTCTGAAGGATGCACTCCAAGTGGACCACAAGAGATCCTCCTTTATTTTCATACCCGGGCCCTCTTCTGGCTCACTGCACCTGAAGGTCCAAGACCTTCAGACACTCTGGCGACCTTGCCACTGGTACGAGCTCTGACTTCTTGGAGCCGATCACCCTTGGTGCTGACTGTGAGTAAGGCTCAGTCTCTGGCAGTAAGTGGGCTAAGCCCCCCTTGGTAAAAGGGTCTCCATCAGTTTGGGTAGCTTCCACTACTTCCCCTCCATTCCGTTGGAGATGTCAGCAGAGGTTTCTCCTTCCCTGCCCCAGGTCAGTCCTTTTGGCTTGGATCCGACCAGCAGGTCCTTTGCCATTAAAGCAAACCTCCAAGACCATGTCTGTGGCTTCATCCGCTTGGTCATCAAGATCGATGGGGCAGTGTCAAAGCATCAGATTTGGAGCAGTTGATGAGGTCCTTTTTGCAGGCTCAGATGCAGTTAGGCCTTATTCCTTTGGGTCCAGGATCCCTCCCCAGAGCCTCTGCTCTGTCACTCCGGTTCCCACCTTTGTGGTTTGGATCTGACAGCTTGGCAGTAAGTGGACTTAAGAACTATTGCATTGAGGCTGTTTTTTCTGGGTCAGGTCTGACTATCTGTGCTTTGGGTTCATCCTGCTCATAGTGTTGGCTTTCAACAGCTTGGCTCTGGTCTGTAAGTTAGGGTGGTGTGCATCTCCCTCTGGTTTAGGTACGTCTCTGGTCTCTTTAGATCCTGGGACTCCAGGCTGCTGGTGGCCAGTTTCTACCTCCACCATGACCATGATGGAGAGGATGTCCTCCACTGTGGAGATGGGTTGGTCTTCAGCCAGTGTTACTTTCCACTTCTCATCTGTCTGTGACCAGTCATCTTGCTCCAGGACAGTCTGTGCTGGTTGTCTTTCAATTCATTCCCCTTGCTACCCCCTTTCCTCCAGACTGTTCAGAATGGTAGGTCTCTAACAAGAGGCAGTGCAAGAGGAAGCACCTGGACTCCTCTGAGGAGTCCCTCACTGAGGATATTGAACTAAAGGAAGGAGAGGGGTCCCTTGCATTACTGCATAAAAACGCCTATTTGACAATCTTTTGGAGCTTCTTTGCCAGCAAGAGGGCTGGATCACAGATGCCCCTTCTCCAGAGGTGTCACTATTTTTGGAAGCCTTCAACATGGACCTAGCCACATCCCTAGGTGATGTTCTTCGTGTTTCACTGTTGCAGTCATTACATTTGGGTAATCTGCTGACAGGTTGCAGTCAGCCTGTATTCCAAAGTCTTGGGTCCTGTGTCGGTTGCTGTCTCCTCTTCCATTATGTCAGGTCATCAGGGATATAAAACATGCAGTTGACGCCATTTTCTTTAGTCTTTCTTGCCGCACGGTGCCCGAAGCAGAAGCATTTCGCAAGTGCCGGTCGGCCGACTACTGAAATATTTGAGTTTCAGAACCGAAGTCTTCACTAAAGCCAAGTACCCCGTTGTGGAAGCTTTTTTCTTGCTTTCTACCAATGTCAGAAAAAGTTAATAATTGTATTACTTGTGGGAAGCAAATACCTCATAAGGATTTCCATTTATACTGTATTCCTTGCCTAGGCCCTGATCACAACATGCCTGGCAGTCGGTTTTGTGCTAGATTTAACCAACGCACTATTAAGCGTCTGTATATTTTTGCATCAAAGTATTTTGGAAACAGATTTAACTACTCAGAAATGTCGTCGGATAGCAATCAGACTACCGGAGTAGATAAAAAACGCAAAGAAAAGGACAGAGAAAGGCAGTCGAGATCCAAAACCAATGAAGCTTCTCCTAAGCCAGTCGCTGGTTCGCCAGTACTCGGGCGCTTTTGCAGCCCCTGATACCTGCTACCTTCGAGTCGCAGGCCTCTACAGACACCCATATGGAGTCCGGCATGCCGCAAGTTACTCAAGGTATTGGACCCATGGATGTATCTCCCTCGGATGGGTCCGGAGCCACTGAGCAGGCACAGACTTCTGAGGATGTATTCAGACCTCAACATTTGTATATCAAACCAACAGCTGCAAAACCTAAGACAAAAGCAACTTAAAATCCGATGCATGAGCCACGTGCACAGGCCTCTATGCCTAAAAAATAGATGATCAAAATGGTTGAAGACCTTATTACCTTGATCACTTATTACCTTGATCAGGGGTACCCATCCCCCTCCAGGTAAGAGGCCTAGGCAAGACACTGTTTATGAATCTTCAAATCAGGTTTCTATTTCTTCTGATCAGGAATTATCTGTGCCTCCCTATGAGGATTCTGATGCTGAGGAGTCTATTCCATCTGCATCTCCTCCAGAGGATTATTCATTTGGAGAAACCTTGCATACTTTGAGGGAGCATTTTCACTGGCGAGTCAAGACTTCTCAGAATCAAAAAAGAGGCTCAGGGATTTCCTTCTTCCTCAGCACAAGCCTTTAGCCATTCCCCCTGTTTTAGACATTGTGGATGATGTGTTTTCTGAGTCAAGCTTGACCCCTGACTCCTTGCCTCCGGCTCCCGGTAAGCCTGATAGATATTACAGGGTCCCTGACTCCCATAAATTTTTATTTAGAAACCCTGCTGCTGATCCTGAAACTATTTCACAGGGCCCGAAGGGAGTTAAGGCCTCAACAGCAAAAAATCCTACCCCCTCTGACAGATACAAGGGCACTGGACAGATGGGAGGGGGGGGTTTATACATCTGCAACCTTGGCAATCAGGGCCTTAAAGTGTCAATTTCATATGCTTAAGTACCAACATTTTATGGGATTGCTGAAACAGAAAATGTTGATTTCAGAATGTGCAGAAAATAAAGAATTGCAGGAATTATTGCATGCAGCGGAACAAGTTGGAAAGCATATTTTGCAATGCGGATGTTCATCGTGCATACAGCTGCAGTCATAACAGATGGGTTCTCCTGCCGTCAGGCGGGTCCTCGGTCAGCCGAATTCCAAAGTCTAGGTCCGGCGTCAGTTGTAGTCGCTTCTTCCCTGACGTCAGTGCGACAGGGGCATAAAAGAACCAGCCGACGCCATTTTCTCCCGTCTTTCTTGCCGCACAGTGCCCGAAGCAGAAGCAGTTCGCAAGTGCCGGTCGGCCAGCTCCTGAAATTACAAAAATTTTGCAACCGAAGTCTTCTTGAAAGCTAAGTACCCCGTTGGGGACACTTTTCTTGCCTCAGACCGATGTCAGACAAAGTTAATAATTGTAGAAAAGCAACACCACAGGATCCACTTGATGAATTTATTAAAACAAGAAACAGCTTCTCTCTCTCTGACGTCTCGGCCAAAAGCCTTCAAGGAGTATACTTCATACAAAAAAAGCACAGCTTATATATATACAAGATACAAGTGTTAATAATCCATTTAACATCAATCAATTAGCTAATTATAGCTTTCCAATTAAATTCTTCATTTAAACCACACGGAGACATTGTTTTGAACTTTAAAATATACAATGCTTCTTTTTGCATTAAAATGGATTTGACATCCATAAAACAATTAGCAGGTATATAAATTTGTTCTAATATAGTTGCTCTAAGAAAATCGCTTAAGTTTATAATTGTATTTCATGTGGGAAGCAAATACCGCATAAGGATTTTCATTCCCTCTGCATTCCTTACTTAGGCCCAGACCACGACTTCTCGGTCTGTTGTTTTTGTGCTACATTCAACAAACGCACCATTAAGCGTCGGGCGGAGTTCGCCCAGCACTATTTTGGCAAAAAATTTAACTACATTGTCGTCGGATACTCAGACTCCAGTATTGACTAAAAGACGCAAAGATAAGGACCGACACACGAGGTCCGCAGCCTCTACCAACACCACGCCAAAGCAGACTACAGGTGGTCCGGTTCTCAGCAAGGCACCTACGCAGCCCCTGCCTACCGACGACACTTCATTGGCGGTGTCTACTGTGCCCGAGGTCGCAGGCTCCTCGGCCCACACCCCGACTAAAGATACAGAAGCCACTCTAGGCGGTAAAACTCAGAATGTAGACAGGTCTGCCTCCTCCCAAGGTGTCTTCAGGCCTTCCTCTCCTTTTTCCATCAAGGCTTTCACTAAGTCTAAAGCAGCCATGCATTCTAAGAGACAAGCTACACAGGGCCCTTCCCCAGGCCCCATGCCTAAAAAACAGAAGCTTAAAATGGCTGAGGATTTAATTACTCTTATCAGGGTTTCTCAACCCCCCCCCCCCCCCCGGACAAAAGGCCCAGAGTGGAGAATCCCCCTCCTCGGACCAGGCCTCCATTATTTCAGAGCACTCTGATGAACAGGAACATTCATACTCCCCTTTTGAAGATTCTGATGCAGAGGAGTCCATTCCCTCTGTTTCCCCCCCTGAGGATTACTCTCTTGGGGAAACCTTGCATACCTTGAGGGAACACTTCCACTGGGAAGGCCAGGAGTACTCAGACTCCAAGAAAAGGCTTGGGGATTTTCTTTTGCTCCCTCAGCACAGGCCTCTGGCTATACCTCCTGTCTTGGACATAGTAGATGATGTGTATTCTGAGGCCTGCCTTAACACAGACTCTCTACCTCCAGCCCCAGTCAAGCCTGACAGGTACTACTGGGTTCCTGACTCGCACAAATTCTTATACAAAAGCCATGCGGCTGACCCAGAAACTATCTCACAGGGCCCCAAGGGAATTAAGGCCTCCACTGCTTCCATTACCTTCAGAGAGAGATTCCAGAGCTTTAGAAAGGTGGGGAAAAAAGGTATACACCTTTAACCATGAGGGCATTAAACTGCCAGTTCCATATGTTAAAGTACCAACAGTTTCTGTTATCACAGATGAGAAGCAAAATGTCACAACCTGAACAACCAGACTTGAAGGAGTTGCAGGATTTGATGCATAGTGCAGAACATTTGATGCATAGTGCAGAACAAGTGGGTAAACCTACCTTGCAATGTGGTTTTGATGCTCTAGAGGCCTCATGTAGAGCTGCTGTTACAGGATCAGTCATACGTAGACATGCCTGGCTCATGGAGCTAACCTTACCAGATCATGTCAAAGCTAAATTACTAGATGCCCCTCTACAAAAAGATGTATTATTTGGTGTTAAAGCTGAGGAGGTATTAAAGAAAATGGAGGAAAAGGCTGAATCAATGCAAACAGTGAAATATTTTCTACAGGTACAACCACCACGTTTCAGTAGAAATTGGCCTTCCAAAAATTGGTCCTTTCCAGCCACGGACAGACCCCAAAGAGGTAGATACAGGCACCCGAGGGGCAGAGGGTAATCTCAAGGATCGTTTAGAGGCAGACAATGGCAAGCTCCTACACAAAGAGGTGGTGAGGATAGTTCACAGCCATTCAGAAAGCAAACCCAATGACTTTCCCCTTTGCATGCCAAGCAAGGCTCAAATGGCAGCACCCATAGGCGGAAAACTGGCATTATTTTTGAAAAATTGGCATATTGTCACAAAAGACAAATGGATCCTGGACATTATAAACAGAGGCTACATATTCCATTTTCACACCCTTCCACAAGAGAGGCATGCCAAACCTGCCACACAATCAAAGGGCAGAGGCACAAAGACAAATTTCAGATCTCATGGACATGAAAGCTATTCAAGAGGTACCTACACAAGAACAGGGTCAAGGTTTTTATTCCAGACTATTCCTGGTACCAAGGAAGGGAAATGATTGGAGACCTATTTTGGACCTATCCATCCTAAACACATTTTTACTTGTGCCAAAATTCAAGATGCTCACATTACAGCAGCCTCAAGGAGGCATACCTGCATGTCCCAATCAGACAAAATTGTAGAAGATACCTCTGATTTCTTGCAGGTTCAACCCATTATCAATTCTCTGCATTGCCCTTTGGCTTATCTACTACGCCCAGAGTATTCACAAAATGCCTCTCATCAGTAATTACCTACTGCAGACTTCATGGGATACAAATATACCCATATTTGGATGACTGCCTGATCCAAGCGGATAGCAAGCACATACTTCTGAAACATCTGGCTTTTGTAATGTTCAATTCTCTGGGGTACACGGTCAACAAAAAGAAATCAAGACTAATACCCTCACAAAAAATAATTTTCCTGGGTGCCAACTTGGACACACACCAAGATGGCCTACCTCACACCAGAGAAACAGGGGCAACTAACTCAATCAGAAAACTAGCAAATTTCACCAGGCTGACTGCAAGGAAAATCCTGCAGGCTCTGGGATTCATGGCGTCTTGCATCCTACTAATCCCATGTGCAAAGCTGCATATGAAGAAACTTCAATGGTACCTGAAAAACCTATGGTCTCAACACAGCCACAGTTTGGAAACAATAATACCACTGATTCCATGTCTTCAAAAGGAATTTCTGTGGTGGGCTCAAGCATGCCAAAGAAACACAGATCTCCCATTCAGCATGCCTCAAGCAAATCAAGTCATCACAACAGACGCCTCGGACTACGCCTGGGGGGCACACATGACAGATCGGTGCATTCAGGGCAAATGGTCCCAAAGAGAAAAGCACCTACACATCAATCAAAAGGAAATGCTAGCAGTAATAAATGCTATTATAGCTTTCAAAGACCTTCTGCATCCAGGCCAACTATTGATAAGGACAGACAACACCACAGTAATGTGGTACATAAACACAGGGAGGAACACATTCATACCCCCTATGCAGGCTAGCCATGTCACTTTGGAACATGGCTCTGGAATTACAAATCGAACTTCAAGCACAGTACTTGCCAGGCAAGGAAAACACGCTGGCAGACAACCTAAGCAGAAATATGACAGACCCACACGAATGGAAGTTGCACCCTCAAGTTTTTACAGAGATAATTCAAGCATGGGGAAGGCCAGACAAAGATCTCTTTGCCTCCCACAAAAATCACCAATTGACAAAATTCTGCTCAAGGACTTTTCATCCACAGGCCTGGAGAGTGGACGCTCTCTTTCAGTTGGACAACAATGACAGTTTATGCCTTTTCACCTCTTTTCCTCTGCTGCCCAAGGTTCTATTAAAAACCAAAGCAGACAGACCAAAGATGATTCTCATTGCTCCAGACTGGCCAAGACAGCACTGGTACCAACTCCTGAGGAACCAGACGCATTCCCCACCATGGACCCTACCTGTAATGCCTCTTCTGACTCAGCACAGCTTCAAAACTCTTCACAGTCAGCTGAAAACACTATCTGGCAGCATGGAAGATTCCTTAACTTCACAACTGACCCTACTCTCCAAGGAGGTGCAGGATGTCATTTTAGAGGCCAGAAGGCCTTCTACTAGGAAAGCTTACTCCGCAAAATGGAAGCGATTTTGTGCCTGGAATGAGAAAAAGGGCCAGAATCCTGGAATACTGAATTTACCTCGAATATTACAGTATCTAGCTGAGCTGCTAAGCAGTGGACTTTATTCTCCTCCATCAAAATCCATGCCTCAGCCATTTCTGCAGAATACAACACTGATCCTCCTTTATTCTCTCATCCCCTCTTAAGACAGTTCCTCAGAGGGACTAAGAATATAAAACCCCCAAGGAAACAACCAATACCTGCTTGGGACCTCAATTTCATTCTAGAAAAGCTGACCTTGCCTCCTTTTGAGCCAGCTGCCTCAACAGATTTGCAATATTTGTCCTGGAAAACTGCCTTCCTTCTGGCTATCACCTCAGCTCGCAGGGTATCGGAACTACAAGCCCTCATGTCTGTGCAGCCTTTCATAATTTTCCATCAGGGCAGAGTTTCCTTACGAACCAATCTGTCCTTTATGCCAAAGGTGGTATCCATTGTAGCTTTGAATCGGGCTATTCACTTACCTACCTTTTACCCTAATCCTCAGAACAAAGGGGAGAGACTACTACATTCCTTGGACATCCACAGACAGCTACGTTATTATTTGGACAGAACAAAGCCTTTCAGAAAATCAGAACAACTCTTTGTGCCCTATGCTATAGGAGCCCAAGGGAAGCCAATTTCCAAACAGACAATCTCAAAATGGATAGCCCACTGCATATGCTTTTGTTACTCTTTTCATGGTAAAACTGTGCCTGCAGGCATCAGATCTCACTCCACAAGGGCCACAGCTACCTCTGCAGCTTTCCTCAGAGGAGTTCCTACCAAAGTTATTTTGGAAGCAGCCACTTGGAGTTCTGTGCATACCTTCTCCAAGCACTACCACCTACCGTTATACTCCAAAACTAGAGCAGGCTTTGCCACTGCAGTCTTGCAGGGCATCCTGGCTGCTCCTAGTTCTACCTAGTGCCTACCACCCCTTTTGTAGCTTTGGGATTCAACCCATCTGTTATGACTGCAGCTGTATGCACGATGAACATAGTACAGTTTTGTACCTACCATAAATGTAGATGTTCGAGTGCTAATACAGCTGCATTCTAGGTTTCCCTCCCTCCTTCCCCTCTTGGAACAGGCCTATTGGCTAACACCTCGTCATACAACCTGATTGGGGTATTAATTTATGGTGCATTTGCTTGCAACTACTGTTTTTTGATTATATTGCACTGCATTATTACATAAATTTATGTATTGCCTTCCTTCTGAGGGCACCTGACATCTGGGGCAAGAAAAACTGAAGAAAATGGCATTGGCTGGTTCTTTTATGCCCCTGTCGTACTGACGTCAGGGAAGAAGCGACGACAACCGACGCCAGACCTAGACTTTGTAATTCAGCCGACCGAGGACCTGCCTGACGGCAGGAGAACCCATCTGTTATGACTGTAGCTGTATTAGCACTCTAACATCTACATTTATGGTAGGTACAAAACTGTACTTTTTGATTCTTTAGAGGCCTCCTGCAGGGCTTCATTTACTGGATCTGTGATTAGGAAGCATGCCTGGTTAAAGGAACAACATTTGCCTGATCATGTTAAAGCCAAATTGCTAGATGCACCTTTACAGCATGATTCTCTGTTTGGTATTAAGGCAGAAGAGGTTTTAAAGAAAGTTTTAAAGAAAATGGAAGACAAAGCTAAGTCTATGCAAACTGTTAAAGACTTCTTACAAGTGCAGCCACCAAGATACAGTAGACAATGACCTTCAGAAATTTGGTCCTTTCCTGTGTCAGACAGAGCTCAAAGGAGCAAATCCAGACACCCTAAGGGTTCCAGATACCAGGTGCAAGATTCACACGGGTCAAAGCAATGGGGCACAGCTACCTCCAAATCTGGAGGAGATAAAGCGCAAACCTACAGAAAGCAATCCCAATGACTTCCGTCTGCCTACACCAAGCACTTATCTTTGGCAGCACCCATAGGGGGAAAATTAGCACTTTTTGCACAAAATCGGCAGTTAACCCAGGACAAGTGGGTACTAAACATCGTATCACAGGGATACAGATTTCCACACACTGCCAATGGCAAATGATTGGTCAGATCTGCCCATAAATCAATGGGCAGAGGCACAGAAACAGGTTACGTCACTCATGATGGATATGAGGGCCATTCAGACAGTACCAGAACAGGAAAAAGGACAAGGTCTTTACTCTATTGTTCTTGGTACCCAGAAAGGACAAGGCCTGGCGGAAAATACTGGATTTATTGATTTTGAACACACACCTGGACATTCCAAAGTTCAAAATGCTGACTTTACAACAGCTTCTGCCCATGCTGGGCAAGAATGCTTGGCTGGTGACTTTAGACCTAAGAGGCGTACCTGCATGTCCCAGTAAGACAATCGTGCAGAAGATACCTCAGATTCAAGGCCCTGGGTGCAGTAGATAAGTCAAAGTGCCTGGCACTAGTAATTGCATTTTGAAGACAAAGTATACAAATATATCCTTACTTGGACGACTGTCTTATTCAAGCAGAGAACAAGGACACTCTTCTTCGACACCTGGCATTTGTGAAAAGGCTTCTAACATGCCTAGGGTACACAAACGAAAATAAATCACAACTGGTACCCTTTCAAAAGATAACATTCCTGGGTGCAAGCTTGAATACAACTGCACAGCTGGCTTACCTCACACCAGCCAAAGGCAACTGACTACTTACTTCAAACTGATAGTAACAAAAGCACAGTCTACTGCAAGACAAATTCTGCAGGCTCTGAGCTTTATGGCAGCCTACTAATTCCATATGCAAGACTGCATATGAGGAAACTTCAATGGTGCCTAAAAAGTTTATGGAGTCAACATTCACACAGTCTGGAAACTGATTCCTCTCATTCCCTGCCTGCAACAGGAGTTTCTATGGTGGGCAAAGGCATGTCAACAAATCACGGGATGGCCATTCACTCTACCCCATGCCAGCCAGACCTTAACATCAGACATATCAGATTATGCCTGGGGGGGCCCACATGGCAGGAAGATGCATTCAGGGCATATGGGCGCCAAATCAAATGCATCTACATATCAACCAGAAAGAGATGCTAGCTGTTCAAAATGCCCTAACAGCCTTCAAGGACTTACTTCATCCAGGGCAACTACTGATAAAGACGGGCAACACCACAGTCATGTGGTATATAAACAAGCAAGGGGGCACACACTCATACCCCCTTTGCAGATTAGCCATGGCACTGTGGGACACAGCTTTGACCTATCAAATACACCTTCAAGCTCAATTCCTGCCAGGAAGACAAAACAACTCTGGCAGACGATTTAAGCAGAAACCTTATGGATCCTCACGAGTGGAAACTAAATCCACAAGTCTTCAGCATGATAACAGAGAAATGGGGGAGCCCAGACATAGTTTTGAGGAGAGGCAAAGAGATCTATCAGTTGAAAAGATTCTGCACAAGGACTTATCACAGACTAGCATGGAAAGTGGACGCTCTATCCTTCAGTTGGAAAAACCTATCAGTTTATGCCTTTCCTTCTCTGCCTCTTCTAGCCAAGGTCCTCCTAAAAGTCAGACAAGAGAAGCCAAAGATGATATTAATTGCCCCGGACTGGCCCCGCCAATACTGGTACCCAGTCCTAAATAACTTGTCTCAATACCCAGCTTGGACCTTGCCTCAAAGACCACAACTACTTTCCCATCAAAACAGTCTGTTCCTGCACAATCACCTACAGACTCTGAACCTGGCAGCATGGCTAATCGTGTAAGCATACAAATGACACCTCTCAGTAAAGCTGTGATGGATGTCATTTTGGAAGCCAGAAGGCCTAGTACTAGAAAATCTTATGCTGACAAATGGAAGAGATTCTGTGCTTGGAATCAAGCACCAAGGAACTGATACAGCAGAACCACATATTCCTCAGATATTACAGTAATTGACTGAGATGCTTGACAAAGGCCTATCTTTCTCATCAATCAAAATCCATGCCTCTGCCATTTCGACTCATTACAGTATAGATCCACTAATCTTTTCTCATCCTTTAATAAAGCAGTATCTTAGAGGAGCCAAAAATTTAAGGCCTCCTAGATCACCATTACCTGCATGGGACCTCAATTATGTGTTGGAAAAGCTCAGCCTGCCGCCATTTGAACCAGCTGCTACAGCGGATATAAAGTTCTTATGGAAGACTGCTCTGGTACTAGCAATCATATCATATTTTACCCAGACAGGGTATCTCTGAGGACAAATCCTTCTTTCATGCTTATGGTGGTGTCCAGTGTGACTCTTAACAAAACAATTCATCTGCCAACTTTTTATCCGAATCCACAGAACAAGGGGGAGAGAATTCTGCATTCCTTAGACGTACACAAACCGCTAAGATTCTACTTGAGCAGGACTAAAGCTCTAAGAAAAACTGAGCAGTTACTAGTGTCATATGCTGCAGGATCAGAAGGAAAGGCCATTTCAAAGCAGACAATTTCAAAGTGGATAAGCCACTGCATCCATTTCTCCTACCTACTCAATGGTAAACCTGTGCCCAAGGGCATTATGTCTCATTCCACCAGAGCTGCAGCTACTTCAGCAGCCTTTCTCAGAGGAGTACCACCCAAAGACATTCTAGAGGCTGCTACTTGGAGTTCTGTTCACACCTTTACAAAGCATTACCATTTCCCAGGGCAGGCTTTGCTACTGCAGTGCTTCAGGGCCTTATAGCCGCACCTAATGCTGTTTAGCTCCAGCCTCCCAACCATAGCTTTGGGATTCTACCCAAATGTAATGACTGCAACAGTGAAACGCGAAGAACATAGTACAGTTGTGTACACTTAACATAAATGTAGATGTTAGAGTGTATTCACTGTTGCAGTCCAGGTTACCTTCCTGCCACCCCCCTGTCATTCTAAAGATTATCTTTCCTTCTCTATCCTCTACAACCTATTTGGTGTATTTGCTTGTAGATGAAGGTAAAGTTTGTATTGATGCATGTATATGTGTGTGTATATATGCATGCATGTATGTATGTATGTATGTATGTATATATATATATATATATATATATATATATATATATATATATATATATATATATATATAGGTTCATAGGTTCATACTAGGCTATCTGCCAGAGGGCATTTACAAGCCTAGCCCATCGTTTTGTGGCTTACGCCACCCCTTTAGTATGGGGAACTATACCCATTATTTTGCTGTGCCTCTGTCGAGCAGTGACACTGAGGTAATCCCTGGGGTATATCTGCGATCTCCCATCCATTGGTCAAGATTTCTCTTGAACAAGGCCAGCGAGGTGCTCTGCCTCACATGTACCGGGATTTTGTTCCACAGCATAGGAGTCTTTGGGTGATGAATCTATCCCTCCAGCACGTCCTATTAATAGCCGTGTCAAGGTTTAAGTCTCCGCCCTTGTGGCTCTGATGGATCTAGATTTTTGAGGTGAAGCATATTCATCAAATCTGGGTTTGACATGGCCTTGTATGTTAGGCAAAGGTCACCTCTGAGCAAGCGGTGGCGACTGAATAGAGCTGGAGTTCTTTCAGTCGGGCAGCATAGGACAGATTTTTGAGACCCTTTATCCTTTTGGTGAGGAACTTTTGTGGCCTCTCCAGCTGCTGCAAGTGTCGGGTCAGATACATTCCGAATGGGGCATTGTACTCAATCATTGGTCTGATGAGTGATGAGTAAAGGGAGACTATGACCTCCCTTGATCTAGATGAGAATCCCTTCATGATAAGGTGGGCAATGTAGAAGGTCTTCCTAACTACTTTAGCTACATGGGTGTCGAATGACAGACTACTATCAACCTGGGTCCCCAGGTCCCTGATAACTTCTTCTGTGCTCAGTGGATTGCCACCTATTTGGTAGCTAGGGGTAACCTTGTTTTTCCCGAAGGGTATGACTATGCATTTTTTGGCATTTAACTTTAGGCCGTGGCTCTGGCACCAGTTATCCGTTTCTGTGAGACCCTTCTGAAGGATATCTGTGTCAGATGTGTTTCTACTATGGCGCCCAGTTTGCAGTCATCTGCAAACTGTCAGCCATAACCCTCCTGTGTTTGCTTGTACTTCGGAAAAGTAGATGCCAAACAAGAGTGGGCCCAGGACTGAGCCCTGTGGGACACCACTTGTGACAGGCTTTGAGTCTGACATGGCGCCAGCAGCTCTGACCCTGTGGGTTCTGTCACTCAGCCAGTTTGCAACCCATCTTGTGATGTATGGGTTGACATTTAAGCTGATGAGTTTTTCAATGATACCCGAATGGGGTATTGTATCGAAGGCCTTAGCCAGATCGAGGTAGGCTGTATGGACTGCCTTTCCTCATCAATGGCTTTGGTGACTGTTTGAAAAAGTCAACCAAGTTTAAAAGGCATGATCTGCCTTTGACAAAGCCAAACTGGGTTGGATCCAAAGTCTGCAAATTCCCTATGTCTTTATTTATGAGGTCCATTATGATCCTCTCCATGGCTTTGCAGATAAGGCTTGTCAAGCTAATGGGCGGTAATTTCCAGGGTCGGTGGAGGCACCGCCTTTGTGAAGTGGTACCACAGTTGCAGTGCGCCACTCCTGGAGTGCGTATCCAGAGGTAAGACTTTGATTAAACAGCTGTCCTAGCTGTGGGTTTAATTCCTCATTGAGTTCATGGAGCACACAGCCGGGGACACCATCAGGTCCCATGGATGCTGTGTTTTTGCTTTGGAGAGAGCAGTTCTCACTTGGGCGCTGGAGATGTTTGGGGGCTGCAATCGTTTGGTATAGATATCTCTCCTTTTGGGAGTTTGCACTGAACCTGTCAGCCAGTATGTTGGCAATGTCTGTAGGATCAGTAATCTTCACATCATTTTGAACTAGCTCTGAGCATATCTGGGAGTTTCCTCCCAGGTTTCTAACGTAGCTAAAGAAGGCCTTATGATTGTCTTTTGAGTCTTTAGCTATTTTTCTCGAAATTTGCTTTGGATGATTTTATGAGAGCTCTTAGTTTTTACTTATAGTGATCAAGGGTGTCTTACCTTTTAAGGATTTTGCTCTATCTTGTAGTAGCTTCCTCCTTTTGTTGTAGAGTTTGTTTATGGCTGGGGTCCACCAGACTGGACGCTTGCTTTTGGTACAAAGAGTCTTTGTTTTGCTTGGGATTGCCTTATCCATGCAGTCCTGCAGGTGCTGGTAGAAGGCATTTGTAAGTGATTCAGCGGCTTGAGTACTGTTTTCCGCTCGGGGCCTTAAAGGAGACCACACTAGTCTTTAGAAGTGTGAAGTCGGCTTTTGAGAAGTTCTTTACTGTGGTCTTTTTATTTCAGGTGGGGTGGGATGAGGACCTCCAGCGAGATTAGTTTGTGGTCTGATCTCACCAGTGAGGGGTACACCTCCGGTGTTGAACATTGTGCTCCCATGTTCGTGATGATGAGATCAAGTATGTTATCTCCTCTTGTGGGGATGGTGACTAGTTGTTCCATGGCATTTGAGTTTATGAATTCCAGGAACTTTTGGGCTAGGGTGTTTGGGCTTGAGTAGTGTTCCCAGTCTATATTAGGGTAATTGAAGTCACCTAGTATGATGGTGTTTGGTGATACATTTATCCCCTCTAGTGTTTTCAGGAAGGCCATGTGAGGTTCCTGAGTTTGTGAGGGTGGCCTGTAACATGCTACAATTTGCAGAGCAGTCTTGCCTATGGTTAATTGCACCTGGATGGTCTCCGATGCATCGTGCGTTGCCACCAGTCTTGAGGTGTGGGTGTCCTTGATGAATATGGATACCCCCCCTCCTTTCTTGGTATTGTCCAGATTTTGGGGCCGGAACGCATGATATGAGGTAAAACCTGATAGCGCTGGGGTGCTCTCAGGAGCCTTGAACCAGGTTTCTGTCACAGCACAGACATCGATGTTCTCCATACTGAGAAGGGCCTCGAGTGCATGCATTTTGAGATTTAGACTTCTGGCATTGAGCAGCATTACTGACTTGAAACTGTAGTTTTATTGGCCACTAGAGGTCATTTCCATAACTCCTTCATCTTCCTCTCTTAAAACCTAGTTGCCTCGTGGTTTGAGCTACCTTTTTGGGGGCAAGAAAAACTAAAGAAAATGTCGTCTGCTGCATGTTTTATACCCCTGACAACCTGATGTCATGGAAGAGGAGACAGCAACTGATGCAGGACCCAAGACTTTGGAATTCAGGCCGATTGAGGGAAACCTGCCAGCAGATTACTCAAATGTAATGACTGCAACAGTGAATACACTCTAACATCTGCATTTATGGTAAGTGTACACAACTGTACTTTCCCTCTCCAGACGTGGTCATAGATCTGGTGTGTCGGAGGACATGGAAGGAACCAGACAGACACTGTGTAACCCATCCTCAAGAAGTCTGGCAAAATTCTTACTCCACCCAAGGATTGGCTGCACTGGAGTAAGGGTCTGGCCATGAATGCAATCGTGGTGCCAGACTCCACTAAGAAAATTCTTTGGCCCATCTCCAGAATGAAGTCTCAAGCTTTGGATCATCTAGGGAAACCTCTCTTATGCCTTAGCGACATTTGCTTAAGGGGCACTTTACTACCTTTCCCACTTCACAAGATTGCACTGAAGCCTTGTGGCTGAAGTGTTTAGGAATATTAAGATGTGGCTAGGAATGTTCTAATGCACCACTCTCTCGAAGTTCAGAAGACACTTGTGACTCTTATCTACTTTTCAGTCTATTGCCAACATTTCCAGGAGTCTCGTTTTGTATGTAGCCGATGAAGCATCCCAATCAGCTCGCACTGGCATTGTCATGCAGCACTGTGCTTGGATACAGTTTTGTAATTTCGTGGACTGGTTCAAGGCATCCTTTGTTAATGCCTCCTTTGATGCCCCTTCCTTGTTTGGACCAAAGATTAAATATAGTCGTATTAGGAGTGAGCAAGACAGGAAGGTGTCCACCAAGGAATCAGGGGACTGGAAAAATGTCTGTATAGAAAATCACAGCAGCCTTCCCAGGACATTCCTTCTGAAGGTTTCTCCCACAGCAGGGTGGGAAACCATAATGGACACTGCCTATTGGGCTGGGGCAGGCTATAAAACAAGCTATCCTGAAGGGTTGCCTGACTGTCCTGGTCTGTAGGCAGTTTGGGATCACTTGGCTCTTCACCCAGAAGCTTGAGAGGACATCACCTTTGATGTGTGGGTGTTAAGACATGTGATACCATTCTCTTTTTTTTTTTTTTTTTTTTTTTTTTTTTTTGAAATTCCAAGTTTGTCACAGATGTCTCCCATATGTACTCAGTAGGCAGCAGTAAGAAGCTGCTGGTAAATAGTCATTAAAAAGTCCCACTAGACCAAGGAGGTCCAAGATGTACTCGTGCTACTTTTTGGTGTCAAAGAAAAAGAACCTCTTGCTTGTTTTGGACTTAAGCAAATTGAATCCCTTCATGAAACAATGCAAATTGAATCCCTTCTTGAAACAGACCAAGTTCCAGATGGTCACGGTGCAATCCATTCTACCTCTGTTCAGGTTGAAAATTGGATGTGCTAGATAGACTTCAAGGATGCCTCCCATCATATCAAGATAGATGTTCCAGGAGGTTCTTGCACTTTTGATGGGGGGCTGTTTATTATCTGTTCAGAGCCCTGCCATTCAGTCTCCCCACCCGATTCCAACCCCTGGGGTGTTTGCCAAGTGTTTGGCAGTGGTGGCTGCTTGGCTCCCAGCTGCAGGGGACAGTTGGCTCCTCACGATCCCCATGAGAGCTTCTGTAGTCATGGCCTGGGACACCTTACTCCAGTTGTGACACCCTTTGGGAATAATTGTCAGTCATCAAAAGTAAAGTCTTCAACCTGTCCAGACATTGGAGTTCAAAGGCTGCCACTTGGATACATTCTCCCAAATTTGCCAACTCCATTCTCATTGGTCCTCGGTCCCAGGCAGTGTCCATACTCAACCTTGTAAAACCTGTAGCTCATATGGTTTTGAAACTCTTATGGCAGCTTCATTAGGGTTGGTCTCCTTAGGAGGTTCCACATGAAGGCTCTGCAGTGGTCTCTCGCAGTGTAGGGGTCTTATTTGACTCATCCAGTGGGCTTTCCTGTCAGATTGACAAAGTTGTCACAATCAGATTTGGTGATGGCTACAGCTGCCTTTTGTGACCAATTGGAGACCATTCATTCTTCATCTTTCAGCCATGGTCACCAGACCATTCATTCTTCTCCATCCTTCAGCCATGGTCACCACAGATTCTTCCCTACTTGAGTGAAGAGGGCATTTCGAAGGAAGGGTCCTGGTCTTCTGTGGAGGCCACCATTCACATCTATGTTCTGGAGATTGTCTGCTGCATTGCAGGCTTTTCAGGATGTCTTCCCCCAGTGGTATGATTTTGATCCAAATGGACAGAGTTGTCTGGTACCTTAACAAATGGGGGGAGCACGTTCCTATCCCCTTTGTCGAGAGGTTGTGAGGGTTTGGCAATGAGCAATCTCTTCTCAATAGTTTCTGATAGCAGTACACATCCTGGAGAGGTCCAACATCCTGGCCAACAATTTTGGCAGGAATATTCTTCCTCACGAGTGGTCTCTGAATCTGAATGGCAGCTCAGATATTTTGGCGCTGGGGCACTCTGTTGCAGTCTCTGCTTTCATCTCCAAATAACAAATGCAGCAGCTGTTGTGCCTTAGTCCCTCCTCAGGAGCATTCATCCAGAGAAGCTTGGTCTCTGTATGCATATCCTTCAGTTCCACTGATGATCAAGTTTCTTCAGAAAGTAACGTATTGCAGAGTGACACTTATTCTTATTGTCCTTTCTGGCCTTATCTGGTTCTGAGATAACCTGTCTAGGTTCTGGATCCTACTCCGATTCTCATTTCTCATCCAGCTGGTCTGGACCTTCCCAGCCTGCAGTCCCTCAAGTTAACTGCATAGTTTTTCCAGTTCCCTTTGACCGCCAAGAATACGTGCTATCAGACAGTGTGCATGTTTTTCCCTCATCACAAAGCTGTCTCTTAGGAAAGTGTACTCAAGTAAATGGAGGCGCTTTGCAATATGGGTGGACTCTGGGTGGGGGGGTTATGTGGGAAATATCATTTGAGATTAGAGTGGGGGCAAACTCCAATCTGAGGTATCTGCTAGGGAGTGTGGGATTGTGTGTAGAGGAGGCAGAGCCCCCCCCCCCCCCGGAGTGTTGAAGTCTTGTGGACTTGGCTAGCATCTGATCAAAGTCAGAATTGATAAAACCTGCAGGTTGAAGCAGACTGAGACAAACGCGGATCTATCTTTATGGTAAGTATATAACTTTCATTTTCTGTTCTTTGATATGTTTTTCTGCTTTAAACCATTACTAGTTCTAGCCTAGGTCTTTTGAAGGACTGGCATGAGTTGCAGAAATGGTGGCACTTCAGTGGTGGAGAATGTTAGCAAGTATAGTTTCCAATAAGGAACCTCTTCATTGCCCATGATAGGGCTGCCGGATTCATTGATTTAGGTAAGCAGCAAGATTCTGTTCTGATTATTTTGTTCAGCCTTAGCCAGTTAAAGGTAAAATCCCCAAGAATAATAGTTTTGCTCCTGAGTCGCTCCATGTCCAGTTTTCAAGCACATCCTCCATTGTATTCTGGGATGAGAGGGGAGGTCTGTAAATAACATTAATCTGTACCTTGGTTTATCCTCAAGGACAAGTTTGACCAATTATTGAGGAATTTAAAATGGCTGCTGTTCTGTGAGCACTGCTATCACCTAAGTCTCGATATACCCTGGATTAAAACAAACCCAGAAGGCAACGCAGAATTAATATTACAGAAATAACTGTAGATATTTACTGCTAATATCATCCAGCAAACAAAAGAGGAAGAAAGTGACAGATTCAGCTCAGAAACAGCAGGATTAACTAAGATTTCTGAATAACAGCTTAAGCAATGTGCTACTAAGGCCCTGCATCTGACTGCAAGATTGGTAAAACACTATACAGCAAGATGTCAGAAGAGGAAAATAATATGGAAACAACAACTAAGACCAAATTCTCAGTACTAGCCTCACCTGAGAAAGACACAACTTCAAAAAGACAAAAGACAACTAAACAAACTGACAACTCTAAAAATACAAATAAATCCAAGACCAGCCAGCTAATCTGGAAGACATAAAATCTGCCTTGTTACCTATCCAGCAAGCATTAAAGGACTTATTACAATTTCAAACCTTTGGTGACTCATTCAGCCAAATAATATCCAGAATGGAAAAATCTAAGTCCAAAATAATAGAAAATGAAATAAAAATACTCTATTTCTCAAAAAACTGATGCCCATGACAAAGAAATACATAACTTACAAGCAAAATTAACAGACCTGGAAGCAAGATCTCAAAGGAACAATATCATCATCAGAGGAATACCTGAAACTGTACTTCATAACAATCTAATACCAACAATCAAGCAAATAATAAATTCTCTCCTAGAGGAATCTGAAGAAATGCAGCAAATAGAGAGCCCACAGAGCTCTGAGGGAAATGCAAACATCACTGAAACCAAGACCTGTCTATATTAAAATATTAAACTACCAAGATGTAAATGAAATCATACTGGCAGCAAAGAAAAAAGGCACACTCACCTGGAATAATAATAAAATCTCCTTTGCTCAAGACCTCCCAATACAAATGAGACCATCAAGACAACTACTTTGCTCAAGACCTCCCAATACAAATGAGACCAGCAAGACAACTACTATCTCCATACTGCAGGTTCCTAATAGAAAAAAAAATCAAATTCCAGATGAAATATCCAAATCAGTTAATCGTTTACATCAAAAAGGTTTAATTACATGGTTGCTAACCCCAAAGAGGCAAAAGAGACATTCCTGGCTGTTTTTCAAGCAAATTCCACCTTCAGAAGTGAAATTAAATCCACAAAAAAAAAAGATAAAGGTCCCTTGGATGAAAGAAACGACCCCATTCATGAGCACTCTAGCTGGGATCCAACTCTGAAATCTTCCCCTTGCTGTCTAGGCCCTTGGGTCATTGATGTGAACCATGAGTAACACCGGAAAGGGAAGTACAGCCTGGGTGGGAACCAAAAATGAACTGCTGTTTCCGATGCACGAATATAGGAAGGAAGTTCCCATCTCGGATATTGGCTTGCAAATTCAGTCCCCCTAGGCTTTTGATGGCTTCATTAAGAACAGTCCGACAAAATGGATTTCAGCAAGCTCCAAAGGATTTTACTGCCTGAAAAATGAAAATTGATCTGCACCAGCTAAAAGAAAGAAAGCTGCACCATGGATGTCAACCAACCTGCAAGCGAAACCTTGAAGAAATAAGGTACTGTTGAACTGAACCATTCACTAAAACAGTACACCCAGTACTGTGTAGGTGAATGAAACTCCAGCCTTAAATAATAGGCAAGAAATAAACTGTCAGAGTTATGCTAGCTCATAGATTAATATTGGGGGGGAAAAAGGGAAAAAATTGTTAAATGTTTTATGTAAATACTAGAAATGTGTTAAAAGATCCTGGAGAGTACTAATCTCAGGAAATTAATAAAATAACCTAACAATCCTGGGATAATGTAAATATAGCCTTAATATGTCCACTATAGCAGAACTATACAGGACTGTTTGGCTAAGCTGTTTTTGTTTTTTTTTGTCTCTCTATACTTCCTACTTCTGTTAAATAGGTGCCAAGTATATATTTTACAATCCACACAGATTAATGTGGAAAAACATCACTATAGGCACCAAAGAAGGCCGAAACCTGAATAAGTAAAGGGGAGGAAAAAGAAGTCAAATGAGAAAAATGTAAAAATGACAAGATTGATTGTTTAACAATATTACTATGGTACACATATTGCTATAATTTATATAGGAATGTATATTAATATGCTGTTTTAAAAATACTATTAGAAAGAATTTGTCACAAGACAAAAACAATACATGCTGTACCTTAAATGCAATACCATTACTGTATAAATATGTTGGAAGAGGCTAGGGATATTAAGTAGCAGTGTTTGTTGAGGGAACTAGTTTGTTCAGCTTTGTCCACATTGTTTATAGTAACACAGGGGGGATACTATGGAGTAAATCTATATCTAAAAATAAAACACATTCCAAGATTAGACGTAAAGGTAAACCATATAATGAACCTTCACCCCCCCCCCCCCCCGATTATTCCTGGTCCAGGGATATAGTGGTTAGGCACAGTGTAGGGACTGGGATAAATTCCTAAACCATCACACAGTAACACATACAAAACTAACAAAACAAAAACTAATATACATGGCATATCTAAGGAATACACCTAATAAAGAAATGTGGGAAATAGAATCATGGAATGTTAAAGGGCTCCAAAACAAGAAGAAAAGAAAACTATTCTTAGACCTTACATTAAATACCACAGCCAACCTCATACTAATACAAGAAACTCACTTGACTGCAGATCAGTGGGCAGAAATTATCAGAAAGAAATGGATAAGTCAAATCATAGCTTCAGAGGGGAAAACACAGTGCTGGGGCTGCCATAATAATTAAAAAACAATTTAAGGAAAAAATACTTAAAACCAAAGCTGACAAGGAGGGAAGATGGTGCTATGTAACATTTAATAGTCCTACAATACCAAAACCTATAATGGTACTTGATGTTTACGCACCTTGTAATAACCAACAACACTTTGTCATTATACCCAACCTTAAACCAGTTTAAAGATCACTACCTAGTGATTGGAGGTGACTGGAATACATATCAAAACCCCGAAAAGGATAAATCTAATCTGACCAAATCACATAATAAACCAGCCACATTAGCCCTTAATGAACTCAAACAAGATTTCAAACTATATGACCCTTTTAAACATGGGAACAGTGCAGATAAAACAGGGAAATTCACATTCTATTCGCAATGTCACAAAATGTGGTCAAGGATAGACTTCTTCTTAATCTGACATATTCATTAACATGGACCCAACAATAACTATACATACCAGGTTCTTTTCAGATCACTCCAAAATCACACTGAACATTAACTGGGACAAAAAGATATATTTAGAGAATAGGAGTCATAATTGGTCATTAAACCCTAATTTACTTTCCAAAATGGATGTAATAAAAGAAACAGAAGCAATACTAAATAGCTCTTACAAATATCACTAACTCCCAAGTACCAACTGACATAGAATGGGCTGCAGCCAAAGCACAAATCAGAGGATTGTTTATCAAAAAAGCAGCATACTGTAAAAAAATACAACTGAAAGAGGAGCATATACTGAAAGGGAAAACAGAGCATCTTGAAAAGGAACTAATAAATAACCCCAAGAACCAAACAGAAGCATAACTTTTAAAACTGCAAAGGGATCTATATATGTTAGAAACCAGGAACCTATCTTTCTATGAAGCCAGAATGTTAGCCACTTAAGCAGAAGAAGCTCAAATACCATCTAGAGCTCTGGCCAGAATTATCTGCCAACACAAAAATGCCTCCAATATATCAGAAATAAACTACAGAGACAAAAACTACACAAAAAATGAAGACATTATTAAAACATTTGAACAAATATACTCTCAAATATATGGAGCACAAATACTACAAACCTCAAAGGAAGATAGAACTCTTTTTCTTCAAAAACTGAAACTCAATTTAGACCAACAAAAAAAAACTGAGCCGATATCCATCAGTGAAATTATTACAACAATCAAACACTTAAAAGTGCATAAGGCTCCGGGTCCGGATGGACTCGCATCAGAATTTTACAAAGCATTTTCCCCCTTGATAGCCAAACTACTATACTGTACACTGAATTACATAATAAACTATAAAATAAATGATATCCACTTTAATGCCTCTAAAACTATATTTATATTAAAAGAACATACAGACCCCAAAAACCCCGACAGCTACAGACTCATCTCCCTCTTAAATATAGATACTAAAATATTTACCTCTATACTTGCAAACAGAATGAAAAATCTGATGGAAAAAATCCTCTCCCCAGAACAGTCTGGTTTTACACCACATAGACAGACTAGTGACAATACATTAACATTAGATGCACTAATATCCTATGCTAACCGATAAAATATCAACATCTACACAATGGTAGTGGATGCCCACAAGGCATTTGATAGGGTTAATCTAGAATTCTTACTCCAAACACTACCCTACTTTAATATACCCAATAACTTCATTCAGATCATCCAAACTCTCTATAGCAACCCATACACATCTCTGTATATAAATAAAACATGGTCAAATAGGATCCTAATAAAAAATGGAACAAGACAAGGATGCCCACTATCACCCATCCTGTTTAACCTATACGTAGAACCACTCTTTATATACATTAAACAAAATACATATCACAATCCCCCATCAATACACAACTTCAAAATATACCTCACTGCATTTGCAGATGATCTGAACATATACTGCACTACACCAAATTCAGATATAAACAAAATAGCTGCAATTGAACATTTCTCGGCTATGTCCAACTACAAACTAAACCTTAATAAAACTAATATTTCCCCCTAAAAACACCCAAACTCATCTCACTAATACCATTGATAAACACAATAAAAATTAAAGAAACGAAATACCTGGGAATCACCTTTTTCCAGAGTAACAAAGACTTCTACCAACACAATGTAAACCTTAAATGGCAAAATATAATGCAAGACTGCAAAAGATGGAACAACCTAAAACTACCATTCTTGGCCAAAGTATCAATCAAAATGAACATTTTACCTAGATTAATGTATATATTCATGACATCACAGACAACAATACATAAATTCTTCAAACAAATTCATACCTTCCTAGCAAAATTTATATGGGAACCCAAAAAAAACAGAATCTCCTATCCAAAATTAACACTCCCCAAAAGCAAAGGAGGACTAAATCTACCAGATTTTAAAATGTACTACTTGATCATTAACACTAACAGAATATTGAGAATAGCTGAACATAACCCATCAATGGAAAATTGGTCTCCTCTCTGGGTGACAATATATTATAGATACATTAAAGCTCTAGGTTTCAATCCCAAAGCACTTCCATTCCTGAAGCAGAAAGAAATACAAACTTATAGCATTATAGAGCCCTTAAAACATTCTTTCAACCTAGCGCAAAAACTCTTTCAATTCTTGAACCTTAGACATGCCATGACAATACTGCAACCCCTTCATAAAAACCCAAATTTAAAAATAAACAATAAGATGCTGGACTTGGTCCCTTTTCCCAGACTAAAAGATAAAACAATCCAAGATATCTATCCCTACCTTAACTGCTCAATACAAGAAATGAGGACCAACTTAAACCTCCCTAAATCACACATAATAATCCTAAGACAAATCAAAGAACTGTTTCAGTTATCTCCAAAATATTACTATGACCAATAGTGACATAGTTTTCCAAAGCCTGCTACAAGTTTCTATTACCACAACAAAGAAAACTATTACCAATTCATATAAAATGATAAATGAAATCAAATACCAGAAGGACCTCCTCTTCTCTACTGGAGAAAAATTAAACCATCCATAGATGATCAGCAAAGCCAGGCAATCAATCTAACACTGAAGATTCTACCCCTCAAAAAGTTAGCATACACTCAGCTCATGATCAATAATAATGCTTATTTTACACCTGCAATCCTACACAAATTTAACGCATCAAAATCACCTTTCTGCCCACACTGTAATGACCAGATTACTGACTTAATCCATGTATTTTGGAGCTGTAAATGTGTCTATAAACTGGAACTCTCTCAAGGTAAAATTACAAAAAACGGGTTATCAAACATCAACATTAACTTGGGAATTCACTCTGTTACACATTCTCCCACCCAACATCCCAAGAAAATAAGCAAATACACTTTTAACAATTTTCCTACTAATTAAACTGTATATAGCTTTTAAATGGCTAGATATGATAAATATCTCTTGGGAGGGTTTTAAACAAGTAGCTATACAACACCTTTTAGCTCACAAAATAGTAATAGGTAAAAGAAACAAAAACATGAAATCCAGAGAAATTTGGGAACAAACCTTTAACATCATATTAGCATAATTCATCACACAGCAACTTAGAAATACACTATAATGGAACCAAAGAACACATACAAGTTCAGATATTAAATAATAACTGGGATATTATGAATGTATATACTGTCTGTATAACTGTGGAATTAACAATGAAAGCATCTATGTACATAGTGTAAATAGATATGTTGTATGACCTATATCCTGTGGTATTTGACATCAATGTACAACATATGTATGTATGTATGTATATATATATATATATATATATATATATATATATATGTGCACACGGTCATGTTGTAAGATGGTTTTTATTTGTGACATTTATTAATGTAAAAATACAAATTATTGAAAAAAAAAAAAGTTTGACCAATTATTTGAGGAAATGTTTATCCATGGGTTTGCTTCCCTGATGGAGGCTAGCTTGAATGCTGCACATATTTTTGAGGAAGAGCAAACCTCCTCCATTTTAGGCAATGTTTGGTATCTGAAAAGAGAGTTTTGTAGCTTGCAAAACTGCAAGAGTCTTCAGTCCAAGGTTATGTTCCAAGAATGTCCAGTTTTTAAAGAAGGTCCAAGAAGAGACCACTTAGTAATGATGAATATGATGCCTGTTTGGCAGTTGAATTCCATAATGGTCTTCAAAGTAGGAACCTGTTCATTAACAGTGAAGACTTTATTGGCATTACCTACCCCACCCATTTTAAAGGAAACCTTTGAAGGGGAGGCTAGGAATTTTTTGGTAATTCTATCAGGAGTTAGGGTTTCTGAGAGCAAGTCCCTATAAAAGAGCTGCCATTGGAAGAACTAAATTCCTTTCTTCAAAGCCATCAAGTCTGTGGCATAAATGGTAAAGCCCTTACTGTACATAAGTTGACCCACATGTAGCAATCTAAGTAATGGAGGCATACGGGGGGGGGGGGGCTGATGAAATTCGGTGAATGTTATCTGCGCACCCTTCTTGGGAGAAGGGGGAAGGTATATCAGCCTGCTTCTGTACTGCTGTTGCATGATGGCAGAGGTCAAATACAGTTGTGGATGCTTTAATGGGTGTACCAAAATGTGCTTAACACTGCAACTAGAGGTTCGCACATGCATGAAAGTATGCATGCATTACAGGCCAGTACTGAGTGCCTGTGCTTCCAGAATTGTGTATGTCGTATCCGGACAGGGTGTGGTCAAGGACAAGATTAAAAATTACCCTGTCCTTCATTGTTAGTGGGGGATGAGAACGTGAACTGCCTTCATGGCTACCTGGATGATTCCCCCTCTAGTCAGCTTTCACTACCCTGGGAAGAAGTGGCTCAAGGCCAGTTGGAGGGGGTGGATTTTCAGGAGCAAGGAAGAAAGAAAAGTTTAAAATGTCTATTTAACATTGCAAATTCATCATTTATGGAGAAGATTGCATGCTTTCCTAGCCAAAAATCTTAATTGAACAGAAATGTCCTTCAGATTTGCAAATGTGTAGTTGCAGCATTGTCTTTAAAAACCATTTGTGCATTATTAGGGTAAAACTTATTGTAAATAAGTTGCAATTGCAAATGGTACCCAGTGTCAAATTATGTACTCCGTTTTCTTGGGTAAACCTGCTGTTCACTGCATTTATCTGATGTCTTTTGTATCTGCCTGGTGGTCCAATTCATGACTAAAAAGTCTTTAGTCCAATCACACAGTTAACTAGCAAGCAAGTTAATTACTGGGAAGGTGCAAATGACCATGTGCAGGAATGTTACTAGTAAAATAAGTCTATTAAGACAGTCCGAGACCAGAGACAGTACTTTAAGGAGGAAGAGGCAAAGGAAATTAGTTTCTTGGAATAGGAAGTGGTAAGAATTATAGTAGGAGTTACCTTCCTGATAGGGTGGAAGGGAAGAGAGCAAGAAGGTACCATCCTTATGGGGGGGGGGGGGTGCTTGTCTTCCTGACACAAGCAGAGACGAGGGGGCAAGTCAGAGGCATTAGATTTAGAACAGTACAACACAGAACTACTTAACTAGCTGTTCACGTAGTAGGTTAAGCACAAGAGAACAGCCCATAGTTTTAACTTATTCTGTGTTTGATCACAGACTCCATAATATCCATTGAAAGGCAGCTAACCCAACCTAGAGAACTGCTCCTTTTTTCAGTATTTCTGATCATCCAATGAACAGTTAGTAGATGTTCTTTGTGTTTCACTGTTGGTCATCACACTTGGGTTATCTGACTGCAGGTAGCCCTCAGTCGGCCCGAATGCCAGAGACTTAGTATTTTTGAGTCGGTTGCTGTCACTCCAGGACTGACGTCAGTGGTATAAAAACAAGCAGCTGACGCCATTACATCAGTCTTTCTTGCCAAGGAGCCCGAAACAGTTCGCAAGTGCCGGTCAGCCACTACCTGAGTTTCCGTTTACGAATTGACTAATCCTGAAATCTTCTAAAGCTAAGTACCCCGTTAGGTATCCTTTTTTTCTTGCTCTAACAGATGTCAGAAAAATTCAACAATTGCCTTGCCTGTGGAAAGCAAATAACACAGAGATTTTCATTCTTACTGCATCGTCTGTTTAGGCCCAGACCACAACGTACCTTGCTGTCAGTTTTGTGCCTCATTCAAAGCCCGAACCATTCGTCGTCGGGCTTTCATTGTCGATAAATTCTTTCGCTCTCTATCTCCGTATTCCGAAATGGCTTTAGTAAGCCATCCAACTACTGATATTCCCAAAAAATGTACGGATAGACAGACTGACCGCACTGGTTCAAAGCTGCCGACGATGCTTCTGTTAAGCTAATCGCCAGTTCGCCGGTACTCAGTGAGGTGCTTTCACATCCAATGATGCCTGCTTCAATGGATTTGCAGGCCTCTTCTGACACCTGTTCGGAATCCAGTATGCCATGAGATTTCGACTATGGAACCTGTGGATGTCTATACCTTGGATGAGTCCAGAGCCGCTGAACAGCCACCGGCTTCTGAGGCTGTTCTTCACACTACCGATGTTCGACTGACGACTTAATCTTTAAAACTATAGAGTTTCTAACTAGAAAACTGATGACCAAAGCACATGCACCTGCCACAACGACAAATGCTTAGAATGGCAGAAGACCTTATGCTGATTAGGGGAAGTCAGCATCCCCCTGCTAAGGGAAAAAGACCAGTCCGCTGCAGCTCCAACAGACCAGGAGTCTGATGACTGAGGTATCTGATTATGAAGACATGCCCTTATCTGCTTATGAGGATTCAGATGCAGAGGAATCCATTCCCTCTGCCTCTCCTCCAGAGGATTTTTCTTTTGGTGAAACATTACATTCTTTAAGAGAGCTTTTCCACTGGGAATGCCAAGACTATCCTCGGTCCAAAAAGAGACTTAGATTTGCCACAGCATAGGCCTTTGGCAATACCCCCAGTCATGGAAGTTGTTGTTGATGTCTTTATGGAATCCAGTCTTACTCCTGATAATTTACCCCCTGCCCTTAGGAAACCAGACGGGTACTACAGAGTACCTGGCACTCACAAATTTCTTTTCAAGAATCCTACTGCTGACCAAGAGATCATTTCCCAGGGGCCTAAAGCTATCAAGGCAACTACAGCCAAGAATCCCATCCCTTCGGATAGGGATTCCCGTGCTTTGGACAGATTGGGTAAGAAAGTATATACCTCTGCAACTCTTGCCATTAGGACATTGAATTGTCAGTTTCGCATGCTGAAGTATCAGCAACATATTATGGAACTTATTAAACAAAAAGCAGCAACCTTTGCAGATGTGCAGAAGATGAATTGTAGCAGCTTATGCACTCTGCAAGCCGTCAGCAAGCATACTTTGCAGTGTGGCTTTGATGCCCTAGAAGCATCTTGCAGGGCAACAGTCACTGGTTCTGTACTAAGAAGGTATGCTTGGCTTAAGGAGCAGACCTTGCCAGACCATGTCAAATCAAAGTTACTAGACGCTCCTCTTTGAACAAGGACAATTTGTTTGTTTGGCACCAAAGCTGAAGAGGTTCTTAAAAAGATGGAAGAAAAAGCTAAATCTATGCAGACAGTTAAAGAATTCTTACAAGTGCAACCACCTAGATTCCGTAGGCATTGCCCCTCAAAACACTGGTCCTTTCCAGTCTCCTCCAGGCCATCTCAAACCAGACCTAGGGGAAACAGACCACCTAGACTACAGTCTCAGGGTATGCAGAGATCTAAACAATGGAGTGCCTCCACCCCCAAAACAGGGAGTGGTAAGCCACCTCCTTATGGAAAAAAATCACAATGACATCTCAACTCCATTCCCTGCTTCTGACCAATTGAATGTGCCCCTAGGAGGAAAACCTGCCCTTCATTCAAAAAACTGGATGTCCATCACAAAAGACCGATGGGTCCTCAACATTGTATCCCAGGGGTACAAGTTCCATTCTCTGCCAACCCCAAAAGGGTTCCCAGACGTTCCTCCAAACCAGTGGGCAGTGGCACAAAACCAAGTCCTATCCCCTGCTCTCTCTCAGGGCTATTCAGCCGGTTCCAGCGGAACAGATAGGTCAAGGATTCTATTCCAGACTTTTCCTGGTACCCAGAAAAGATGGCTATTGGCAGCCAATCCTGGATCTTTCAATTCTCAACACCTTCCTGGTGGTACCAAAATTCCAAATTCTTACCCCGCAACACCTTCTACCTATGCTAGCCAAGGATGCCTGGTTATTCCCCCTAGACTTAAAATAAGCCTGTCTGCACATCTCTATAAGGGAGTCCTGCAGGAAGTATCTACATTTCAGGGCCGGATCTATGCATTATCAGTTCTCTGCACTTCCCATTGGCTTATCCACTGCGCCCAGAGTATTCACAAAATGCCTGGCTCCAGCCATTGCATACTGCAGGCAGAGAAATATCCAAATTTACCCGTACTTTGACGACTACCTGATTCAGGCAGACAGTCGGGAATTACTTTGCAGCACCTGAGATTTGTGAAAAACCTTCTCTTCCCTGGGGTACACCATCAAGGAAAATAAATCAGAACTGGTGCCCAATCAAAGGATTGTATTCCTGGGACCATGCTTGAACACAGCATCCCAGATGGCATTCCTCACTTCAGAAAAAAAAGTCTGACAGCCTACTTCAAGCAAATGGCCACCAGAACCTCAGCTATCCGCAAGGAAAATACTGCAGACCCTAGGGTTCATGGCCTCATGTATACTGCTAATTCCATATGCCACACTGCACTTTGGTGCCAACATTCTCAGGACCTGGAAGCAGTCATTCCTATCATACCCTGTCTACGGACAGTGCTTCTTTGGTGGGCAGAAGCATGCAACCACAACAAGGGACTGCCCTTTAGTCAACCCCACTCCGCCCAGACCCTAACCATAGAAGTATCAGACTATGCCTGGGGAGCACACATGGACGGCAAATGCATTCAGGGCCACTGGAGCCCAAGTCAAATTCATCTACACATCATCCAAAAAGCGATGCTAGCTGTGCAGAACACCCTGGCAGCTTTCAGATCTCTACTCTTTCCAGGACAACTGCTAATAAAATCAGACACCACCACAGTTTTATGTGGTACATCAGCAAGCAGGGGGGAACCCTTTCCTAACCACTCTGCAAGGTTAGCCATGGCTCTGTGGAACACTGCCTTGGACATGCAGGTCCATCTGCAAGCTCAATTCCTGCCAGGCAAACAAAATTCACTGGCAGACTACTTAAGCAGAAATCTGCTAGACCCACATGAGTGGCAGAGCCCAGCACCTTCAACCTTCTGATTCAAAAATGGGGGACCCCAGAGGTGGACCTCTTTGCCTCCCCCTACAACCACCAGGTCAGCAAATTCTGTACCAGGAACCCTCACAGCAAGGTCTGGAAAGTGGATGCCCCATCTTTTCAGTGGGTAAATCTCTCAATTTATGCATTCCCACCTCTGCCCCTTCTCAGTCGTATTACTCAAAATAAGACCAGACAGACTGAGGACAATTCTGATTGCCCCGGACTGGCCATGTAGCACTGGTACCCACTGCTGTGCAGCCTGACATCCTTGCCACCATGGCACTGAACCCTATCCTGCTTTCTCATCGGGAGGGGCAGATTTTGCATCCACAACTGCAAACCCTAAATCTTGCAGCCTGGCTTATCCCTTGAATCCTACCCCAGCAACTGTAAGCAAGCAGGTGCTGGACGTCATTCTTGAAGCCAGAAGACCCAGTACAAGGAAATTCTATGCGGATAAGTGGAAAAGGTACTGCTCCTGGAGTCTTATCTAAAGGAGAGGACACAATTCTGCCGTCCTTGCCTTTAGTCCTGGATTACTTAGCAGATCTACTCCACAAAGGCCTGTCCTCTTCTAAGATGCATGCCTCAGCCATTTCGGCTCATTACAACACTGAGCCACCTCTCTTCTCACACCCTCTTATCAAACAGTTCCTGAGAGGGGCAGACAACTTAAGGCCACCAAAGAGAGCACCCATCCCTGCTTGGGACCTTAACTTTGTACTGGAAAAGCTCACAATTCCACCCTTTGAGCCTGCAGTGTCAGCATACCTAAAATTTCTCTCTTGGAAAACAGCATTGCTTCTGGCCAGTACTTCAGCTAGAAGAGTGACTGAACTACAAGCACTTATGGCCATGGAACCCTTCATTATTTTCCATGCTGACAGGGTCTCCCTCAGGACAAACCCTTCCTTTATACCTAAAGTGGTGTCCAGTGTGGCTCTCAACCAATCCATACATTTGCTAACTTTTTCCCTAATCTTCAAAATAAAGGGGAAAGGATCCTGCACTCATTGGACGTTCACAGACAGTTCAGATTTCACCTGGATAGGACGAAGCCCTTCAGAAAATCAGACCAGTTACTAGTCAGCTTTGCAGCAGGGGCAGAAGGCAAGGCCATTTCAAAGCAAACAATCTCTAAATGGATATTACATTGCATCCATTTCTACTTCAAGCACCATGGGAAACCAACCCCTCAGGGGGTCTGAGCACATTCCACTAGGGCAACATCCACCTCTACAGCATTTTTCAGGGGAGTCCGTACCAGAGACATCCTGGAAGCTGCTACCTGGAGTTAAGTACACACTTTCACCAAGCACTACCATTTGCCTATCTTCTCCAAATCCAGGGCAGGTTTTGCAACAGCAGTCCTGCAGGGCATTCTAGCCAGCCCTAATTCTTGACTGTCGCCACCCTTCAGCTTTGGGAATCCACCCAAGTGTGAGGACTGCAACAGTGAAACACGAAGAATATAGTACAGTTGTGTACACTTATCATAAATGTAGTTGTTCGAGAGTATTCACTATTACAGACCTGGTTTCCCTCCCTCCAACCCCATAATATATATATCATCATCTTCTTTCGTCTGTTCCCGTTAGAGGTCGCCACAGCCAATCATCTGTTTCCATTTCTTCCTGTCTTCTGCATCTTGCTCTGTCACACCAACCACCTGCATGTCCTCTCACAACATCCATAAACCTTATCTTAGGCTCTTTTCCTGTTGCCTGGTAGCTTCATCCTTGGCATCTTTTTCCCAATGTACTCAGCACATGTCCAAACCAATGTAATCTTGCCTCTCTGGCTTTGTCTCCAAACCTTCCAACCTGGGCTGACCCTCTAATATACTTATTCTTAATCCTGTCCACCCTCGTCACACCCAGTGCAAATCTTAACATCTTTAACTCTGCCACATCCAGCTCAAACTCCTGTCTTTGTCAATGCCACTATCTCCAGCCCATGTAACATAGCTGGTCTTGCTACCCTCTTGTAGACCTTCCCTTTCACACTTACTTGTACTCTTCTGTCACAAATCAGTACTGGTACTAGTCTTTCACAAATCACTCCTGACACTCTTCTCCACCCACTCCATCCTGCCTGTACTCTCTTCTTCACCTCTCTTCCATACTCACCATTACTCTGAACTATTGATCCCAAGTATTTAAACTCATCCACCTTCACCACCTCTACTCCTTGCATCCTCACCATTCCTCTATCCTCCCTCTCATTCACACACACATTCTGTCTTAGTCCTGCTGACCTTCATTCCTCTTCTCTCTAGAGAATATCTCCATCTCTCCAGGGTCTCCTCCACCTGTTCCCTACTCTCACTACAGGTCACAATGTCATCTGCAAACATCATAGTCCACGGGGACTCCTGTCTGATCTCGTCTGTCAATCTGTCCATCACCATTGCAAATAAGAAAGGGCTCAGAGCTGATCCTTGATGTAATTCCACCTTAAACGCATCCGCCACTCCCACCGCAGACCTCACCGCTGTCACACTACTCTTGTACATATCCTGTACCACTCTAACATACTTCTCTGACATTCCCGACTTCCTCGTATAATACCACAACTCCTCTCTAGGCACCCTGTCGTATGCTTTCTCTAAGTCTACAAAAACACAATGCAACTCCTTCTGACCTTCTCTGTACTTCTCCATCAACACACTCAGAGCAAACATCGCATCTGTAGTGCTCTTTCCCGGCATGAAACCATATTGTTGCAGGGGTATTGGTATTTACTTTTTACTGGTGGTGTTTTCCTCCACCATAGCTTAGCTCCCTGTTGGAGGGCTCCTGACACTTGGGGCAAGAAAAACTGATGTAATGGCATCAGCTGACTGTTTTTATACCCCTGACGTCAGTCCTGGAGTGACAGCAACCGACACAGAAATACTAAGTCTCTGGTATTCAGGCCAAGGGCTACCCCTGGCAGGATAACCCAAGTGTGATGACTGCAACAATGAATACACGCTAATATCTACATTTATGGTAAGTGCACGCAACTGTACTTGACAGTGAGCTCATACTGCTCTTAGTAGTGGTCACTTTTTAATGTAACATGAAAGATTGTTTTACTGTTAGTGACTTTACACAGTCCGGCAGAAAGTTATGACCCATACTGTTTCATAAACTGTTACAAATGTGTGGTTCTTTATAGCCTTTACATTTGGTATCCTTGCTGGACATCAAATTTGTTTTATATTAAAATTTGTATTCATAAGTACATCACAGTATTTAATGATTTGTGTTGGAGTATACTCCTTATATATGTTTGAGTGGTTTCTAATAAAAAAAAAAAAAAAGCTTTGTTTGTAAACTTTTTTTTTTTATTAAGCCACAGCCCAAATAAAGTTAGTGCATCCCTTATTTACACCAGCTGAGGATAACATGAGGTGCATCCTCAGACTTTAATGGAAGCATTTCTGCACATGTGAGCGTGTACATTTTTTTTTATTACGAACAAATCACTTTAATGAATGTCTTTAATAGATACTCCATAGTCTTTGTCAGAGTCATCTAATTGGGTGGGGGGTATCTTCTAAAATGCTATACATTACCAGTGTTGTGGAAGCAAGTAAGTTAGGTCAACTGAAATACAAAAATAGAGTAAGAAATGGTCTTGTCAAAAGATATAGTATGTGCACTGCATCTTTTGTGACACGTCAAAAGGTAGATAATGACACAATCAGCACATTGTATTTGCTATGTGGAAACAAGCCATATCACAACTGTTGCTTAAACAACTAGCACATTAAGTGAATATCCAGTAAAGTGGTTTTACTTTGATTGCAGTGGCAGCTTTTTGTTTTAAATGTGCGCAGTAATGCTTCATTTTACTTGCGTGCATGTCTTCTCACATCACACAGCAGTCTGATTACATTCCTCCACTCCTAAGGACTGCATGTGTGAAGATCATACAGCCAGTCAAATGAATTAAGACTAAATTCTTACTTCTACAAAGAAATTCTGAAACTGCCACCAAAGTCCGGAATTTGCTTACACCAGGCAGCTAGCAGAACACCTGGAAAGAAAAAGCTGGGGAGTTAGGGGGTCTATTTTGAACCATGGAACAATGTTTGCTTTTTAATTATTTTCATTCTTTATAACTCTGTGTATGTACACAATGAAATGCAAGTAAAAAACTAAGAAATGATAAAAGGTAGTATTAGGGGAGAGGCTGTGCATCATTGAAGATGGCAAATGCCATACCCCCCCCCCAAATTCAGTGCATGAACACAGGCTGCGTTTTTGGACAAGAATGATGTAATTTCTGTTGAAGTAGTAATGGTATGAGGTGGCCAACTGTTTGTAGAAGAAGGGGACCCATTCAAAACATGACTCAAACCAGTGGATGATTTGCTGCACTCCATGGTAGCAAACAAAAGCCATTTCTCAAAATACTAACAATCCAGTTATTGTAGCAAGCAGCCTTCATCTTCTGCATTGTAGAGATGGTGATTATTTCTAATTGTGCAGGCTCCCTGCAGCTGCCTGCTATCCCCTGGTCCTGTTTACTACTTTAGCTGTCTCATCTGGCAGATCATTGGTGATTTTTTGTCAGCTTCCTGTTATTGACCATCTTTGTCACTTTCTGCTGTATTTTGTGTGAGCCTTGAGAGGTGTAATTTGACTTGCTCACTCCTGTCTGGAGACTGGTTGGTGGTCAAGTCTTCAGTCACCAAAGCTTTCTTTTCTATCTCCAGATGGATTTTTGTCCTGCACCGTGGTAGTCTCCTTGAAACTTTTTCTGTACCTGTTCCATCAGCCCCAGCATTCCTCATGCT
The DNA here is from genome assembly GCF_019279795.1 of Protopterus annectens. Lineage (NCBI taxonomy): Eukaryota > Metazoa > Chordata > Ceratodontiformes > Protopteridae > Protopterus > Protopterus annectens. The sequence goes on from NC_056734.1 coordinate 217,693,069, forward strand.
CTGTGCTGCACCTAATCCTTTCCCTGTCCCTCCTGCTGTAATCTCTCCCACTCTTAAGTCCTGGCTCTTTCCTGTTATTCCCTCAGTCCTCTTTTGTAGTGCTGTTTTTCTGTCCTTTTCTGCCTGTCCTTTTCGTCCTGTTGATCATTTTGATCTTCCCTCTTGGTGGGTACCTGTTTCTTGTTCCCTTACCACCCAGGTCTAGTAAGTTGTAATTTCTGACCCATGGAGCCAGTGAAATTTTCACAGGGCTTTCAGGAATCTGTGTAATTTCTCACAATAGTAATAGTTATCTTGGCGCATTGCCATTTTCAGTGCTTTTACAGCCAGCCTTGTGTATACACCATACCTCTCAACTGTCTAAATTTTCCCAGAATGTCCAGATTTTTGCCTAATTTTTGGACTGTTCATAAAATTTTTAGTTTTCTGGCAAATTCATGAGGATTGAAATCACAAAATGACATATATTTGAATTTCAGACTTCATGTCTTTCAGAAAATGCATGTGAACCAAAATCCTATTATACTAGTAACTTTCTAAGTTTATAAGAGCAATATTTAAAATATGCCCCTATTTTTTGGCCTTGGTCAGACACATTATTTTAGGTTTTGATCAGATTTTGGTTGCTAAGAGGTTGAGAGGTATGGTATATATACACAGACGCACACAGAGACGCACACAGAGACGCACACAGAGACGCACACAGAGACGCACACAGAGACGCACACAGAGACGCACAGAGACGCACAGAGACGCACACAGAGACGCACACAGAGACGCACACAGAGACGCACACAGAGACGCACACAGAGACGCACACAGAGACGCACACAGAGACGCACACAGAGACGCACACACACACACAGAGACGCACACAGAGACGCACACAGAGACGCACACAGAGACGCACACAGAGACGCACACAGAGACGCACACAGAGACGCACACAGAGACGCACACAGAGACGCACACAGAGACGCACACAGAGACGCACACGCACACAGAGACGCACACAGAGACGCACACAGAGACGCACACAGAGACGCACACAGAGACGCACACAGAGACGCACACAGAGACGCACACAGAGACGCACACAGAGACGCACACAGAGACGCACACAGAGACGCACACAGAGACGCACACAGAGACGCACACAGAGACGCACACAGAGACGCACACAGAGACGCACACAGAGACATGTGAAGTGGCATTCCGCATCTGTAGTGATCCTGTGAACAGCTGCTTCCAGATTGTCCAGCATTTATTCTGTAGTGTGTGTGTGTGTGTGTGCACCCGCACGCACACACATAACCAGACAATTTAGGGTCACAAGTTCACTTAAAAGCATGATTTTTGGGATATGGGACAAAAACTGGAGTATTCACAGAAAACTCATGTGAATGCAAGGAAGACCTGCCGATTCCAAGTAGAAAGCATCTTAGCCAAGAACTGAATGAGAACCCCTTTTTAAGGCAACAGTGCTACTTATTGTGCCGCACAGTTGCCTGTATGCATAATTTGCTGATGTGTCTGTGTGTTTCTGCATTACAAAAATTGGTCTGATTCAGCATTCTCTGTTTTAATAAACAGACACAGTGCAATAAGAAAATATTAAAGGACCAATTATTTTTCTCCTGTTCATTGTTGTCTCCACTGAATGTTTTTAGATTATTGAACTTCATTTCACTGCTGTTGCAAGACAGAACCAAAGTAAATTGGAACTGGTACTTCCATAATGGGGAAAACAAAAACACTTAGTGAAGGAGCAAGTTGCAGTTACAGCTCTTGCTGAGAAAGAAATGGATCATAGTAGGTTGTAGTTACACTGCATGACAGACTGAATGATATTGGGTGAGCTGTGTCATACCGCATAGCTGTGTGCTGAAGCTTCAGGGGTTTATGCATGATTCAGCATGCTAAATAAGTCTGCATTTTCTGTCTGCACAACGTGGGGAAAGGGATGGCTAACTTGGGTTACAAAATACGAGTTAAAAGCCTGCCTGTCCTGATTTAACCAAGATGCTTGGTGATTAGGAGTGTCGCAAGGCAGTAAGTGCTTTATTTTATGGATTCCTTTGTATATTTTTAGTAATTTTATTTTGATCCCATTTTCCCCGTCGCCACAACCATTGAGCTGCCATTTTCAATAAGCCCATTTGGTTCTCTGAATGCACTCTGCTTAGAGACCATGTGGGTGGTAAGCAGTAGCCAGAATTCGGTCATCATCCAGCAGGGTTTAAGATTTTTTGGGATGTCCCTGTAGCTCACTCCGTGTTATAGCTGGAATGTGCTCTGTAACACCAGTGGTGCTGAGCACAGTGTTGTGTGTATCTCTACAAACCAGTGATGCTTGGCATAGAATGCTGTGAATTTTTCAGTTTAATTCAAAGCCTAAATCCCAAGTGCAGAATATGCACTTCTGGACCTTTGTACAGAAAGGCATTCCAGCAGTAGGACTTCACCAGCATCCTCCTCCATCATCCATTCCTGGCTGACTTGCCCATCAAGCGGGTAGCTGTTCAAAACTGCAGTTATCTGGTGCATAGACAAGCCCAGTCCACCTAGTTGATGGAACTGTTAAGAGTTGCTTTGAGTTTGTTTTTGGTACAAAAATATGGGGTTGAAGGCGTGCAGGCACAGCTTTGCTGTACATAATATGCTCATTTCCCATCTTTAGTAAGAAAGCAGCCCCCCCCCCTCCCACAATACCAATTTTGAGTTTTATTATTCGCTCGTGTTAGCGTTCAAGAGTTTGCTCCCCGACAAGAAAATGTAGTTTAAGTTGCTGTTGAACTTTAGTCTATGGAGGTTTAGCTCCACACACTTGAACCATGTTAATTTGCCAAGCCAGAGTTGAACATTGATTGCTTTGGTGTTCATGTAATGTAAATTCTTTAACTTCTATCAGTTGTAAAAGAATTCTGAACACATTTCAAACTGTTTGTGGTAATACCACAGTCTGGCAAAGTTAGGGGCCATACTTATTTTAGAAAATAAGCACTTGTTGTGATGTATTATCCAGTACTGTCAGTTTGCTATTCTTGCTGGTGTTCTCTCTCCTGACTTGATAAATCACAACTCTGGTACCCCCCCCCCCCCAATCAAATTTGATTACACCTAAAAGACAAAAACAGAATAAAATGTGCCTTGGCCTACGATTAGCAATTCTTTTGGGATCACTGTTCACCGTGCAAACCACTTATCTTTTGCCCCGCCTCCCTAGTTGGAACAGGGCTTAGACATGTCCTCTGGGACTGTTCCAGTACCTGGTGTAGGTATGGAAGAACCAAAGCTTTTAAGTGCAGGGGTAGTCGGGGGTAAGAGACCCCTTGCCAGACATCATACTGTGTCCCCAGATATTTTAATCTATTAGTGAAGTTCACAGAAGAAGAAACAGAAGCTTCATTATGTACCTGATAATCAGATTATTGCTGTTTTAAGGCTGATGTCATTTTCTTGGCGAAGAGTGTTCTGCAGCTAATTCTGTTGGCAGTGTTCCCACGCATTGCTCTGGTGCTAGGCTGAGTGAAAACCATTCTGCTGTCTCGGAGAATGAGGAATCCAATGAGGGCAGTGGTGATTTCCTAGTTGACACTTGAGTCTAGTCACTCTGATTTTTTGGAAGATGAACTAGAGTTTAAGTCCAAACAAGTGCTCACTTTTCCTCAGGTGATTGCTGGATTTAGTCATTGCTTCACAGCAATTGAGAACTACCCCAGAACTGATAAAGGTATACGACCTTATGAAAGATGCAATGCCCAAATGTGTGGCTGTCACCCTTCTCTTACTGGCTTTGAAAGATGTTTGTAAAGCTGATTGCCGGATAGTAGTATCTGTTCCAGCAGTCCCTAAAAATAAAAAGGCTCAGAGAAAATACGTGGTCTCCTTGGAAATTAACTGGTCTCATCTTATTTGACTGCCTGCCCAGCTGCCTGCTCAAATAAAAATCCCTTGGGGTCATCTAATTCAGTGCCCCCTGATAATGAGGGAAAATTGTTAGATCTTCAGGGCAAAAGGGTGTCTCTTTCTAGTAATCTACTCTTTAGAATGTTATGTTATCAAGTCAGTATGCAGACATTTACTTTACAGGGTGCTTACAGTTTAGTTGATTTTGCTGCATCCTTGCCTATGAGTATTATATGAATGAAATTTCCCGATTTAACTCCAGTATCGAAACATGCTTTGAGAGGTGTGCTGGAATGTGCAGATACAGTTTTGAGATATGCTGCTGCTTCTGTTGTATTAAGAAAGTATGCGTGGTTACATAATCGGAACATTTCTGATTTTAAAAGATGAAATTTTTAATGCACATTTAAGTTCAGAATTGATGTTTAGGCCCTCTTTTACACAGATACAGTGGGATGATGGAGACAAATTAATGCATGGGGGTATATAGGATGTTCCACGTACCCAAGTTCTCCCCAAACGAGGCATCTTCCTTCAAAGGACAGAACAAATGAAAATCCCAACCACAGAAAAGTCAGGGATCCAAAAGGAAATGGTAGGATGATGATGATTCAAAACCAAATGAGAGGATTATCCCTTTGCAAAGGAATGGCTATGCCAAGTCACAGAGCTCCCCTACCCCTCCTCCTGCTGAGCCTTCTCTTCCTCTTTCCCCCAGCCCACTCAACCCTGCAGCCTGGCTGCAAATAGTTGCAGACAAATGAGTTTTGAGAATAATTTGTAGAGGGTACACTTGATAGTGGATGGAAAATCCCCTCCCTTTCAGGGGGATTCCCCCACACCCACCAGACCAGAGAGACCAGTTTCCTCCAGTGCACCATCACATGGTAGAAGTGGGTCATACAGCCAGTGCCTGCAGTACACAAAGGAAAAGGATTTTACTCCATAATCTTTTTTGTACCAAAAAAGCACTTCTGGAGACCCAACCTATTTTTGTCCTTTCTAGACATTTTTGTAAAAGTTCTGAAATTCAAAATGTTTACCTTAGTTGGTCCCAGCATTTCTTCCAGAGCACTGCTTCATGATGATTCTAGATCTCAAGGATGCTTGCATTCCTTTTGCTCCCAAGTTCAGGAAAGTTTTGAGATTTACAGCGTCTGGCTTACATGATCAGTTTTCTGCATTACCCTTTGGGCTATCTACTGCACCTCAAGTGTTTACAAAGTGTCTGGCTGCAGTGGTTACCTATTGCAGAACCCTAGGCATTCACATTTTTCCTTATTTAGATGATGTGCTGATTTTTGCAGATTCTGTATCCAGCTGCTTGCGGTCCTTAGAAAATATAGTATCCCTCCTTTCCCACCTGGTCTTCAAATTGAACCTTTAAAAGTCCTTCACACCCTCCAATGAATTGTTTTCCTGAAGTGTTGAATAGACACAGTAAAAAGGATTGCCTTCCTGCTAGAAGACAAAGTTCTGACTTGTCAGGGCATTTTCTTGAATTTCTCTCTCCTAGATGTAGCCACTGTAAGAGAGTGCCTCAAAGTTTTAGGTCTTACGGCATCAGTGATGCTCGTGATAACACTAGCTAGACTACACTTGAGAAAAAGGTTCTTGAATTGTTGGACCTAGTACCTTCGTCCTTAAGGTTTCCAGGTACCAGTACTGGGGTTTGAGAAACAAGAGCTGCAGTGGTGGAGGGATAAACTGTTTCTGAATCCGGGTCTCCCTTTCTTTCCCCAGACCCCAGTCCAGTCTGTCCAGATGTACTCGTCAGATTTTGAATTGGGAAAGTGTCCATGGAAGTTCAAGTGCAAGTCTTGTGGGATCCTCTGACTATGGCATAAATGTAAAAAAGATGTTGGCAGTTATTACCTTAAAAGTTCTACGCTACTGATGGACTCTGGGTCCTCCTAGTGATCACAGACAACACTACCATGATGTGGTACCTGAACAAGCAAGGGGGTGCAAGGTCATACCTTCTTTGCTAGTTGACACTGATGGCCTGGGAGCTGGCTGTACAGCATTGTCTGACTCTTCAGTTCTCATATATTCCATTAGAACAAAATACATTGACAAGTAGACTAAGCAGATCTTGGACAGACTCACAAATGGAAATTCCATGCAGAGGTCCTTCAGAATTTGAACCAAAAGTGTGGAAACCTCAAGTAGCTCTGTTTTCAAAACAGACCACTGAAAAAACTTATGTTGAAGATATCCTCGCAGCCATGCTTGGAGGACAAACTGACTCTCATTTCCACGGTTGGGAATGTCCCTGCATGTATTTCCACCCTTTGCGGTGATTCTTAAGGTACTTTTAAAGTTTCAATAATAATTGCTAAAGATCATTGTGATAACCCTGTTTTGGCCCAGGCAAAGTTGGTTCTCCCTTTTAATGGAATTGGACTAAGCCAATTACCACAAGCTTCCTCAGGCTGGATCTGCTCATACACGATTAGGGGAGAAGGCTTCACCCCAACTTAGAGCAATTGCAAATGATGGCCTGGATGGTACTGTTTGTTGATACCTTTTAATGCACTAGTTCATTGACTATGTACAGTGGGTATTTAAGGAGAAAAGAAAAACTGCAGCTAAAACATCCTTGTTTTAAAAGTGGAAGAGTTTTTCTAGTGCCTAGCAAATTACAGATGTCCCAAAAGTGTTTTCGACCCCTGTGGTTTTGAAATGTTTGCGCAAGCTGCTTTAGAGATGGTTTGTCAAACGCCTGCATCTTGCAGCCATTTCAGCTGGTCTGTCCATGGTTCTCCCACAAATCAGTTTATGAAAGGAGTATTTCACATGAGACCACCCCCCAATGCTCTCAAAAGCAAATTCCTCCCTTGGATCTCAGGTTTGTTCTTGAAAAATTGACTTTGCCTCCCTTTGAACCTGTCTGTGAGGCTGATTCAGTACTAGGAAGACTGTTTTACTTATTGCTGTGTCATCTGCAAAGTGAGTCTATTAACTGCAAGCTTTCATGGTGGGACAGCCCTGTCTAAATTTTCACAAGGACAGGGATGTGTTGCTCGCTAAGCCATCATTCATGACTAACGTTTTTTCTGAAATTAACTTGAATCAAGCCATCAATCTTAGTGTCCTACCCTGATCCAAAAAACAAGAGAGAAGATTCTGCATACTTTGGATATGCACAGACAGCTCGGGTACTATAAAACAAAGCCCTTTAGGAATGCTGAACAGCTGTTGGTTTTCTATACGGGGGCTAATGTGCACAATGGTTGTCCTTTTCTGTTACTCCCACTGTGGTAAATCTTTTCCTGGCAAGGTTAGGTCTCATTTGACCAGGGCCTTATCCTCTTAATGGCATATTGAAAAGGGTGAACTCAAACATTCTGGAGGCAGCAACTGTCTCTTCATACCTTCACAAAAGCACTCCAAACTGGATAACATTTCAAGGCCCAGAGCAGGCTTTGATGGGACCATTCTCCAGGGGTTCCTTTGTCCTTATCCTATCACTTTCTAGGTAGGGTAAACTTTGGGAACCTACCCCAAGTGCCACTGAAACAATGGGAGTGATGAACATAGTACAGATGTTCTTCGTGTTTCACTGTTGCAGTCATCACCTGTGGATTATCCCTGCTGTGATAGCCCTAGGCCGGCCCGAATACCAGAGTCAGTATTTTTCTGCATCGGCTGCTGTCGCTTGCTGACTGACATTAGGTTGTCAGTGCTATAAAGGAAGGCAGCTGATGCAATTACATCAGTCTTTCTTGTTGTGGAGCCCATAGCAGAAACAGTTTGCAAGTGTGCTGGTCGGTTGCTACCAGAGTTTGAATTACAGTGAGAACATCTAAAGCTAAATACCCCATTGGGGATCCTTGTTTCTTGCACTAACTGATGTCCAAAAGAGTTAACAGTTGTCTTGCCTGTGGAAAGCAAATCCCACACAGAGACTTCCATTAATACTGCGTCACTTGTTTAGGCCCAGACAATGACATCACCCGTTGCTGGTCATGTGCCCTCTTTAACGTGAGAACCATTCGTCGTAGAGCTCTTATTGTAGCTAACAATCCATAGACATTCTGAAAAAACGTAAGGATAAAGATAGAGACAGACCACACAAAGCTAAGCCTTCCGACAACTCTTTACCGTTAAGCAGGTCATCAGTTCTCCAGAATTCAGTAAGGCGCCTTTGTAGCCCCTGATGCCCAATTCGATACCTTTGTAGGCCTCTACTGAGACCCTTTTGGAGTCCGGTATGCAGCAGAAATCTTTGTCTTTTGAGCCTTTTGGTGGTCTCTGCCTTGGTTGGGTCCAGAGCCTGGATGCAGGCACCGGCTTCCGAGGAGGTTTATTTGCGCTACTGAATCTAGACAAAAATTGACGTGTTCTTATCTGATAACTGATGTCCTTCAAGGATGCATCTGCAGTCATAACATGTGGGTTGTCCTGCCTCAGGCAGCCCTTCGGTCGGCCGGATTCCAAAGTCTGGGTCTGGCCTCGGCTGATGTCGCACTTTCCCCAACGTCAGAGCTTTTGGGGTATAAAGGCATCAGCCAACGCCATTTTCCTCAGTCTTTCTTGCCATGCGGCTAAAGAAGCAGAAGCTGTTCGCAAGAGCCGGTCGGTCAGATCCAGAGATTTCAGCTACAAAGACTTCGAAAAAAGCTAAGTACCCCGTTGGGGACTCTTTCTTGCCTCAGCCGATGTCGGACAAAGTAAATAATTGTTTAACTTGTGGGAAACAAATACCTCATAAGGATTTCCATTCTTACTGTCTTCCTTGCTTAGGCCCAGACCACGACGTATCAGCTTGTTTAGCCTGTGCCTCCTTCAACCGATGGACTCTTAGACGTTGGTCGGAGTTTGCAGAAGAATTTTTTGGAACTGCTTTTGCATATAAAATGCCATCGGAGACTCCGACTACGCATATGGCCAAAAAACGCAAGGAAAAGGACCGACACTCGCAGCCCGCGGTTTCGGCTGAAACCACGGCTAGGCCTACCGCGAGCGTCTCGGTTTCGGCTGAAACAGAGTCCTCGGTTCTTACTACATCCGAAACCATACCTCCGACAACCAAGGCCAGAGAGGCCCCGGCTGAGTCGGCTACAGATATCCCTACGGAAGCTAGTGCTCTAGAATTGTCTGACACCATTCCTTTGGACATTTCTACTCCTGCACGTGGGGCAGCTAGGCCTCCAGCTTCTATGTCTATTAAGGCCTTCTCCAGGGCTAAAGCTGCCAAACTTTCAAAAGCTTTACCTGCCAAATCTACTTCTCAGAGGCCTTCCTCAAGTTCTCAGATTCTCAGTCTTGCTTGAGGACCTTATATCCTTAATTAGGAGTTCCCAACCTCACCCAGACAGGGCCTCCCAACCTCCATCAGACAAAAGGCCCAGGACTGATCCCTCTGAACCTCTCTCCTCTGATTACTCCACCGATGGATCTGATCATTCAGACCAACAGGAAGGGGCCTACTCGCCTTATGAGGATTCAGATGCAGAAGATTCTATACCTTTGGCCTCCCCTCCTGAAGAATTTTCCTTTGGGGAAACTTTGCACTCCATGAGGGAGCACTTTCAATGGCAGGGTCAGGATTTTTCTGATTCTAGAAAAAGATTAAGGACATTTCTGCATTTGCCCCAGCATAGGCCCTTAGCCATACCACCTGTTCTAACTGTAATTGATGATGTGTATAATGATGTCAGTTCTGCCCCTGATTCTCTTCCCCCGGCCCCTGCCAAACCTGACCGATATTACAGGGTCCCGGATTCTCACTTCCACCTTCTATAAAGCCCATGCTGCAGACCCAGAAACTATTTCTCAGGGCCCAAAAGGAGTTGCAGCTGCTACTGCCAAAAATCCCCTACCCTCTGAAAGAGAGTCTAGAGCATTAGAGAGATGGGGTAAAAAGGTTTATACATCTGCTACTCTTTCTGCCAGGGCATTAAACTGTCAATTTCATATGATACAGTACCAAGAATTTTTGTTAGATCAGCTGAATAAGAAGCTTTCTTCTCCTGAACCTTTAGACCGTAAATCCCTTCAGGATTTGGTACACAACTCTCAGCAGGTCAGTAATCATTTCTTAAAATGTGGCTATGATGCACTGGAGGCTTCATTTAGATCAGCTATGACTGGAGCAGTAATTAGTAGGCATGCCTGGCTAAAAGAGCAATCCTTGCCAGACCATGTCAACGCTAAACTCCTTGATGCTCCTATGGAGAAACAAAATTTATTTGGCTCCCCTGCACAGGAGATTCTAAAGAAAGTGGAAGAAAAAGCAAAATCTGTGCAAACAGTAAAGGAATTTCTGCAGGTCCAACCTCCGAGGTTCAGCAGAAACTGGCCTACAAAGAATTGGTACTTTCCAGACACCTCCAGAGCACAGAGGGGCAGGAATAGACGCCCTAGAGGCAGAGATCAATCAAAGGGTGCCTACAGAGGCAGTCAGTGGCAGCCTGCCAACCAGAGGAGTAGTGCCACAGCTGCAACTACAACCACTACCACAGGACAGACACAATGACTTGACTCTGATTCCGCCTACCAGGGATCAACTGGAAGTTCCCTTGGGCGGAAAGCTGGCTTTATTCTCAAAACTGGCATTGCATTACAAAGGACACATGGATATTGCAGACAATAGACAAAGGATACAGGTTTCACTTCCACACTTTACCAAAAAGAAGCGGAATGCCAAACCTTCCACCAAACCAGAAGACAGAGGCTTCAAGTGAAAGCGATAGAAAGGGTACCATCTATGGAACAAGGCCAAGGATTTTACTCCAGACTATTCCTTGTACCAAGAAAAGAAAACCAATGGAGGCCTATTCTCGACTTGTCCGCACTGAACACATCTCATTTTGCCAAAATTCAAAATGCTGATCCTACAGCAACTTCTTCCCATGTTGGGCGAGTCTTGGCTGGTGACTCTAGATCTCAAGGAGGCATACCTGCACGTCCCTATCCGACCAGATTGCAGAAGACACCTCAGATTTCTTGCAGGATCAGAGCATTATCAATTCTCAGCATTGCCCTTTGGCTTATCTACTGCGCCCAGAGTATTCACGAAATGCCTGGCATCAGTAATTGCACATTGCAGACTTCAGGGAATTCAAATTTACCCATACCTGGACGACTGCCTAATACAAGCAGACAACAAGACAAAATTGTTAAAGGACTTGGCCTATGTCAACACACCTGCTACAGGCCTTGGGATACGCAGTCAACATCCAAAAGTCAAGACTAGTGCCATCCCAAAGGATAACCTTTTTGGGTGCGGATCTGGACACAATCACTCAGATGGCTTTTCTCACAGAAGAAAAACAAAAACAACTTCCAGATTATTTCATGACTTTGACAAGACAAACTCAGCTTACTGCAAGGAAAGTCCTGCAGGCCCTGGGTTACATGGCATCCTGCATAATCTTGATCCCACATGCCAGGCTGCATATGAGAAAATTACAATGGTACCCAAGAAATGTATGGTCTCAACACAGACACAGTCTAGAAACCATGATACCAATCATTCCATGCCTTCAAAAGGAATTCCTGTGGTGGGCTCAGGCCTGCCAGTCCAACAGAGGGTTGCCTTTCAACAAACCAAAACCAAGGCAGACCATCACCACGGACGCCTCAGACCTAGGATGGGGAGCACACATGGAGGACAAATGTATCCAAGGCCTTTGGCCTCAAGGACAGCTAAGCATGCACATAAACCAAAAGGAGATGCTGGCAGTGAAACATGCAATCGAGGCATTCAAACCATTCCTCCAGCAAGGACATCTGTTGATAAGGACAGACAGCACCACGGTCATGTGGTACATAAACAAACAGGGAGGCACACATTCCTACCCTCTATGCCGGATGGCAATGAATCTGTGGAACCTATGCCTGAATCTCAATATCCAGCTACAGGCCAAATTCGTACCAGGAAAAGAGAATTCACTAGCAGACAGCTTAAGCAGAACTACCACGGATGCTCACCAATGGAGGCTGCATCCAGACATCTTCAAACTCATAACAAAGAAATGGGGAATGCCAGAGATAGATCTGTTCGCTTCCCCACTCAACCACCAAATGAAGAAATTCTGCTCAAGGACATACCACCCACAAGCCTGGAGGGTGGACTCTCTCATTCAGCTGGAATGCCCTAACAGTATATGCCTTTCCACCTCTCCCATTGATGTACAAGGTTCTACTGAAGATCAGGGAGGAACAGCCAAAGGTGATACTAATAGCTCCGGACTGGCCAAGACAACACTGGTATCCGCTACTGAGAAGCATGTCTCAGGCGAACTCATGGCCTCTACCCCCTAACGCAGAACAATTTCAAGACCCTGCATCCAAACTTGAAAACATTGCAACTGCCTGGAAAATTCCTTAAAACCAAACCAAACTGTTTTATCTCAGAGGGTCAAGGACATTATCCTGGAGGCTCGCAGACCTTCCACAAGGAAAACATACTCAGCTAAATGGAAGAGATTCCTCATTTGGAGCACATCAAAGGGCACAGATGTCACAGTGGCAAACCTAGCACACATCCTAGAATACTTAGCGGAACTGTTCCACAACGGACTATCTTATTCTTCCATTAAGATTCATGCTTCAGCAATTTCAGCAGAATACAATATGGATCCCCCATCTTCTCTCACCCTCTTCTCAGACAACTTTTGAGAGGGATCAAAAATGTTAAACCTCCAAGGAGACCCCCTCTACCTGCATGGGATCTCAATTTTGTGCTGGAAAAATTGACACTACCTCCTTTTGAACCAGCAGCATCAGCAGACCTACAGTTTTTATCTTGGAAAACTGCTTTCCTTCTGGCAATCACTTCAGCAAGAAGAGTATCCGAGTTACAGGCATTAATGGCAGTGCAGCCTTTTCTTATTTTCCACCAGGATAGAGTGTCACTGAGAACCGATCCTACTTTCATGCCAAAGGTGGTATCCAGGGTATCCTTGAACCAAGCTATTCATTTGCCTCCGTTCTTCCCTAACCCACAGAACAAAGGAGAAAAACATTTGCACACCTTGGATATACACAGACAATTACGCTACTATCTGGACAGAACTAAAACCAACAGAAAAACTGACCAACTTTTTGTAGCATATGCAACGGGGGCGCAAGGAAGAGCAATTTCCAAACAGACACTTTCAAAATGGATAGGAAATTGCATTCGCTTTTGCTACTCCTTTCATGGAAAGACAGCTCCTGAAAATATCAGGCCTCATTCCACAAGGGCCACAGCCACCACTACAGCTTTCCTACGAGGGGTGGCTACCAAGGACATTTTAGAAGCTGCTACTTGGAGCTCCATGCATACATTTGCCAAGCATTATAATCTACCTTTATACTCCAGATCCCGAGCAGGGTTTGCAACTGCAGTTCTGCAGGGGATCCTAACTACACCATCCTTCTCTTAGTACCTCCTCCCCCAGTTTGGCTATGGTATTCTACCCATATGTTATGACTGCAGATGCATCCTTGAAGGACATAGTACAGTTTTGTACCTACCATAAATGTAGATGTCCGATAGGTATGCATCTGCAGTCAGGATTACTCACCCTCCTTCCCCTCTGTGGTAGTCCTAGGGTGCTTACCCCTCTTTCAGCTAGCTGGGGGAATCTATTATGGTGTATTTGTTTGTTTGTATATATGTATATATATTTTGCTACTGTTTGGAACTTTTCAGCATTTATCCAAATTTAGCCTTCCTAGAGGGCACCTGGCATCTGGGGCAAGAAACACTGAGGAAAATGGCGTCGGCTGATGCCTTTATACCCCAGAAGCTCTGACGTCGGGGAAAGTGCGACATCAGCTGAGGCCAGACCCAGACTTTGGAATCCGGCTGACCGAAGGGCTGCCTGAGGCAGGACAACCCATATGTTATGACTGCAGATGCATACCTATCGGACATCTACATTTATGGTAGGTACAAAACTGTACTTTTCTCTTGGACCAATGGATACTCTTAGGCCTGGAAGCAAGGCCACTCATAGGAAAATTACCTCTAGCCACCGTTTTACTTCCGCTCCACCCCAAGCTCAAATGCTTAAAATGGCAGAGGATCTTATCACCCTTATCAGGGGTAATCAGGCCACAACTTCTAAAAGGAAAAGAGAACTTTCTCCTGAAATACTGACAGAACAGGATTCTGAGGAGTCTAATTATTCAGATTTTGAAGAGGAACTACAACCTCTGACTGCTTATGAGGATTCATATGCAAAGGATTCCATTCCTTCTGCCTCCCCACCAGAAGATCTTTCCTTTGGGGAAACCCTTCACACCCTCGGGGAACATTTTCACTGGGAATCCCAGGACTTCCCTCAGTCTAAGAAAAGACTGAGTTTCTAGACCTGCGCCAACACAGACCTTTGGCCATCCCTCCAGTCTTAGAGGTGGTGGATGATGTCTTCCATAAATCCAGCTTGGCTCCTGACGCCCTCCCACCTACTCCCAGGTATAAGAGTACTGGATTCTCACAAATAACTGTACAGAAATCCTGCTGCAGACCTGGAGGTCATTACACGGACCAAAAGGAGCTAATGCTAGTTCTACAAAAAATCCTATTCCTTCTGACAAGGACTGCAGAGCTCTGGACAGATGGGATAAAAAAAAAGTATACACCTCTGCAACCTTAGCTATCAGAGCACTTAACTGTCAGTTCCACATGTTAAAATATCAACAGCACACTTTGGAATTATTAAAACAAAAGATTTCAACCTTTTCTGACTGTCAATTCGAAAGAGTTAGCAGGTTTACTGCACTCTACTTGTCAAGTGGCCAAACACTCATTACACTGTGGATATGACGCCGTAGAAGCCTCAAGCAGGGCAGCAGTGTCAGGATCTGTCATTAGGAGGTATGCATGGTTGAAGGAACAACCTTTCCTTGATCATGTCAAATCTAAATTACTTAATGCAACCATGGATAAGGACCACTTGTTTGGAGTAAAAGCCGAAGAGGTGCTTAAAAAGATGGATGACAAAGTAAAATCTATGCAAACAGTAAACTATTTCTTTCAGGTACAACCTCCTAGGTTCAGCAGGAGTTTTCCCTCAAAGCACTGGTCCTTTCCTGCACCTAGCAGACTGGGGCAAGGTAAGCCCCTCTGGGACAGACCACCCAGACTCCTATCCCAGGGACAGCAGAGAAACAGTGGACCACTTCCATTCCAAAGACAGGGAGCTCTAAGCCATCCCTCTATGGCAAAATCTCAATGACTCCCTCTCCCCCCTCTGCCCTCTTTTTACTCAGAAAACTCTAGGAAGAAGGCTCTCCCTCTGCAAAGAAAATTGGCTTTCTGTAACAAAGGATCAATGGGTCTTGAAGATCATTTTTCAGGGATACAAATTCTCCTTTAACGAACTCCCAATTCCAAGAGGGTACCCAGACTTGCCTCCAAATCATTGTGCAGAGGCATTGAAATAAGTCCAAATTCTCGTATCCCAAGGGGCAGTAGAACCTGTCCCCTCATCAAACAGGCAAAGGCTTTTATTCCAGACTATTCCTTGTTCCCAGAAAAGAGGGCAGTTGGCACCCCATCCTGGATCTATCCATTCTGAACACCTCCCTGGTGGTCCCCAAATTCAAAATGATACCTTTGCAGCACCTGCTGCCTGTGCTGACAAAAAATGCTTGGTTAGTTACCCTAGATCTAAAAGGTGCCTACCTCCACATCCCCATAAGGGAATCCTGCAGGAAATTCCTTCACTTCACAGGCTCAACACTTTCAGTTCTACCCTTTGGTTTATCTATTGCTCCCAGGGTATTCACCAAATGCTTAGCCCCGGCCATAGCCTTTTGCAGACAAAAGTATACAGATTTACCCTTATCTGGCGACTGCCTCATTCAGGCAGATTACAAAGAAAATCTCAAGGACCTCCTCTTTGTCAAAACCCTGCTAACCTCCTTAGGGTACAACATCAACAAGAATAAATCAAAGCAAACACCCTCCAGGAAGATCATTTTCTTGGGAGCACTGCTGGACACAGCATCCCAAATGGCCTTTCTATCCCCAGAGGAGCAGAGCTTCCTGCCTTTCTAGTTTACCCAGCTGGCTTCCAGAAATCACCTCCTGGCGAGGAAGTTCCTGCAAGCCTTAGGGTACATCGCATCTTGCATCCTTCCAATTCCTCTGGCCAGGCTTCACATGAGAAAACATCAGTGGTACCTAAAGAACCTTTGTCAGCACTCTCTATCTCTAGAGACCTCTGCCTCCCTCTGATCCCCTGTATAAGGGCTGAGTTTCTCTGGTGGGCAGAGGCCTGTGTCCAGAACAAGGGTCTTTCCTTCACCCTCTGCCCAAAAGGGCAAACCATTACCACCGACAATGCAGACATTGCTTGGGGTGCTCATCTAGAAGGCAGGTGCACCCAAGGTATTTGGGATGCCCAGCACCTTCCCTTACACATCAACCAGAAGGAAATGATGGCAGTACAAAAGGCTCTAACATCCTTCAAACCCCATCTCAAGCCAAGGGTTCTCCTTATCAAAACAGACAACACCACAGTAATGTGGTACATCAACAAACAGGGAGGGACCCAATCTTACCCTCTGTGCAGGCTAGCCATGAACCTCTGGCTGACAGCCTCTTCCATGGGATTACACCTAATAGCCCAATACCTACCAGGGATCAACAACACCCTGGCAGACCACTTAAGCAGAAACTTACTGGACCTCCACGAATGACTGCTCCACAGAAAAATCTTTTTACAAATCACTCTGGCGTGGGGGACTCCGGAGGTGGATCTCTTTGCTTCGCATCTAAAACATCAGTTGAAAAAATTCTGTATCAGGGAGTATCACCACCTAGCGTGGAAGGTGGATTCCTTGACCTTCCCCTGGAACACCCTCTGTGTACGCATTCCCTCCTTTGCCTCTTATTCCTAAGGTACCGATCAAAATAAGGGAGGAGAGACCAAAGGTTATCCTCATTATTCCAGATTGGCTCAGACTGCATTAGTACTGTGCAGCCGCCTGAACTTACAGCCTCCCAGGCAGCTTCCTCTGATCTCAGACCTCTTGACTCAGGTGGAGGGACTTGCAGACTCAAACTATCAGCATGGCTAATACTCTAAAGGCAAACAAGGGGCCCCTGTTAAGCAAACAGGTCCTAGACATTATCAGAGGCCAGAAGGCCCAGCACCAGAAAATCTTGCGCAGGAAAATGGAGCATATTCTGCTCTTGGTCAATCCACATGGGGCAATACCTCACAACCTTCCATCCCTCTTATGGACTACCTAGCAGAGCTACTTAATAGTGGCCTCTCCTTCTCTATTAAAATCCACACCTCAGCCATTTCAGCTCATTTTGATACAGAACAGCCCCTGTTCTCCCATCCTTTGAATAAACAAGTCCTCAGAGGGGTTTCTAATATCAGACCTCCCAGGAGACCACCCACGTCAGCCTGGGATCTGAATTATGTTTTGGAAAAACTAACCTTACCACCCTTCGAACCTGCTGTTTCACCAGAACTAAGATGCCTCTCCTGGAAGACTGCTTTTTCTCCTAGCTATCACCTCTGCCAGAATGGTTTCAGAACTTCAGGCACTGATTGCCATTGAGCCCTTCATCATCTTCCATGCAGACAGGGTCTCCCCGAGGACTAATCTCTCCTTTATGCCCAAGGTGGTATCTAATGCAACTCTCAACCAGGCCTTACATCTACCCACCTTCTTTTCTAACCCTCAAAACAAGGGGGAAAGAATTCTGCATGCAGTAGGTGTGCACAGACAGCTCGGATACTATCTGAACTGTACTAAACCCTTCAGGAAAACAGACCAACTAGTCAGCTTTGCCCCAGGGGCAGAGGGGAAGTCCATTTCCAAACCATTTCCAAATGAAAATCACCCTGTATCCATTTCTGCTACAGATTACATGGCAACCTCCCCCCCCCCAAAGTCTATTCAAACACATTCCACTAGGGCAGCCTCCACTTCCACTGCTTTCTTCAGAAGGGTTCCCACCAAGGACATCCTGGAAGCTGCCACCTGAACTTCTGTCCATACCTTTACCAAGCATTACCACCTACCTCTATTTTCTAAGGCTAGGGCAGGGTTTGCCTCTGTAGTTTTGCAGGGCATGCTGACCCATTCCTAGGTCTCTTACTAATCCTACCACCCCTCTCCTCAGCTTTGGGAATCCTCTCACAGGTGATGACTGCAACAGTGAAACATGAAGAACCTAGTAACAGTTGTGTACACTTACCATAAATGTAGATGTTAGAGTGTATTCACTGTTGCAGTCCTGGTTTCCCTCCCTCCTTCCCCCTTATCTTCTTTCTTTAAGGAGACATAAGCTTCTAACAGTGGCTTTTAGCCACCAGGACCACTTTACCATATTTATTTTGGCCTCCAACTGGTTAGGGCAAGAAAAACTGATGTAATGGTGTTGGCTGCTTTCCTTTATAGCACTGATGACCTGATGTCAGTCAGCAAGCGACAGCAGTTGACGCAGAAAAACTTTGACTCTGGTATTCGGGCTGGCTGAGGGCTACCACAGCAGGGATAACCCCACAGGTGATGACTGCAACAGTGAATACACTTAACATCTACATTTATGGTAAGTGTACACAACTGTACTTTCTTGATGAGGGGGTGCTGAACAATTGAGCATATCCCTTAATGCTTTTATGATCAGAGCTCGCGCTAGGTAAGCCAGTGACAAGTTTATCTTTTTCCTTGTGCCACATAGTAATCTCAGCGCTGCATGCCCTACATGAGTTTTCTGGTTATGCTTTAGTAGTACTTATAGTTTGGTGGTAGTTGACTCAGAAACTGGATGCTAGCAGAATTTTAATGTTAATGAAGGCGGTTTTCAGATAGTTTGCTGCTCTTGAGACCCAAACAGGTAGTTTAATGCATTTCCAGAGTTATCTGGGGTTGATTAGATGCTTATGTACCTCTGAAGTAGTTTTTTTTTTAAATATTTTGGCCTTTTTCCAGTGGGTGGCCCGAGATTGGAAGTTTTGTAGTTTTTCAGTTTTTCCCATGAGATGCCTTTTCTTTTAATGTTTTTACAACGTAGCCAGAGAAGCTCCATTCCCTGCAAGTTGTCCTCACCTGGAGGAATGTAGATGTCTGTGTAGTTACTGAGACATTGTTTAAAGCTGCAAAGAGAAACCAGGCAGTGCAGGGCTATAATGTCTTCTACATGTTTAGACCAGCTAATGCACAGGAAGGGACAATAGGTGGATGTGCCTCAGTTTACATAAAAAAACACACCAAGGTTGGCCTAACAATAGGACACACGCGAGCTACTCCACGTCCAAATTACCATAGGTAAAGTCCCATACCATACCCTTAAAACCTGTAGGTCCCCTTGTGTGACACAACCCATACAATGCAGTTAAATATACTGAATACACTCCCCATGCAACCCAGCACCATATTCATGGGTGACTTTAACTACCCCACTATAAACAGAAAATCATATACAGCTCCAAGCATGCAGACCCAGAGATTCATGGACTTTATAAATGCCAATAACCTGAAACAGCTAGTCCATAACACCCACTGACTTGGTACTCCCAAATGTGGGAGAATGTTGCATTCCCCATTGTAATGTCCTCACTGGTCAGGATGGGCCGTAAAGTTGTCTCATTTTGAATTGAGAATAAAACTGGAGACCCAAGCTAACCCTGGAACTTTTAGAAATTATTCTAAGACAAACTTCCTACTATTAAGTGACTAACAAAATGTTAACTCCTCTGCCCAAGCCCTGAGAACACCGCTGTTTATGCAGAATGTTTCACAAAAAATGTACAGTCATGTTAATGGCTGCATAGAGACAGCTGTACATACCTGGAATATACACCAGATAAATTTAAACAAGCTATCCTGGTGGAATTCAAAATAAATAGGTTGTATAACAAATGGAAGAAAATGGCAAAAAACAGTAAGAGCAATGCCAAGTAAGGTTGGAAAAAACCTCCCTCATTAATCTAAACAAGCAACTTGGAGCTGCTAAAGTCTAACGAAGCAAAAAGCTGAGGTAAAAGTAATCTTACAGACCAAGGAGAGTCAATACATTCCTCAGCTATGGCCTCAACCTCAAAGGCAATGGGTGCACAGCAACTGAACCAGAAAATATAGCAAATGTACTGGACAACAAATGTATCTCTGATTTTACTCCCCTCCCCGACACTTCTCAGGAAATACCCTCAGCCTTAACAACCCAAGCTGTCACTAGGGAACTTGTCCTCAAAGCACTCTGCAAGGCCTAGAACACAGCATTATTGAGGTCCAGTAATATTCCAGGATGCCTCCTTGGGTCACGTTTCATGCTATTATCAGGCCCACTAGAATTGCTATTTAACCATGTCTTCCAGACAAGCTGGAGCTGTCATCCCTCTACACAATGATGGTCTATCTACAGACTCAACTACAGCTATAAGTCTGACTAGTCTCATATGCAAAGGCATGGAAAGAATTGTAATGGAAATGAAAAAAATTGCTTTAATCGAGTGCAGGTCATGCCTGCTCAACCTAATGGACTTCTTCATGATGGTCAATAGATTAGAACAGAATGATGTATGCTTCCTACCTTTACCTGGCCAGAGCATTTGACACAGTACCTTACTCAGGCATTGTAGGCAAATGTAACAAAACTGGATATAAACTGCTTTGTCACCCATTGGATAGGCAGCTAGCTCAAAACTAGTACCTAAGAAGTTAGGATAAGAGAGTCCATCTCCACAAAAAGACCAGTAACTAGCAGGTTCCCTCAAGGATGGGAGCTGGGGGCCACTCCTTTTTGACATCTACATCTCTGAAGTTAAGGCCAACATCAGAGGCTTTTGGCTGACCAAGTTTGCAGACGATTAAAAACTAGGAGCAGTCGCAGAATCCCCCAGAGACACAAATATCCTTTAAGAAGTCCTAACACAGACCAATAACTAGAGCCAGAACTATGGTCAAAAACTCAATTCCAGAAAAAATGCTAATAGTATTCTTTGAGAAGGCCGCTACCCCTGAAAACTACCACACTGATAATACACTCCTGAGAGTAGACCAAGTGGTCAAGGATTTGAGAATGTATGTAGACTGTAACCTGGCCTTTGGCCATCATGTGTCTGTGGTAGTAAGGGTATCCTCCTATGTTGAGCAACTTGTAAGTGAGGGTGTGGTGTCTAGGTCAGAGGATGTCTTTGTTCTGCTGTACGCTGCCCTGATCAACCCAGTCAGAGTACAGTACCCCTTTCGGTACGTGCCTTACCAGGCATATTCAACAGCTGGAGCATCCACTTGGGTTCCTGCAAATGTTTGATCACCTATGTCTAAGCCTACAAATACCCCTTAAAATAACCCTAGGTATCAAAACTTGTCTGATGCATTTGGGAAGCATGGATCAGCTTAAAAAGGTCTCCTGGAAAGTTGTTAGCACAATAATCACATATGAACTAAGATTCATTGGAATTAGCATGTCGGCATTTGTGAAAATCAATCTGTTCTTGGCTCATTTGCATTATTAAATAGTGAAACCAGAGTATGGCTGCAGCTGAGTTTTGTAGGCTCACTAGTTGCAGTAGCAGTGAAGAGTGGTCCAGAGAATTGGTCAACATCCCCTAAATAGAAGGAAGGAGCTTACAAATATGAAAAGTCTTTACCCTTCATCCAAACAAATGCTAATAATTAGCAAGGAGGAGACTGGTGTCCTGTTGGTCATGAAGAGTAGTAGAAGATGAGGAGACGGTGTTGTAATTCGGGTTCGCATACCCATGTTTAAGCGTGAACGGGGAATGATTGAGGAAGTTGAGTGCATACATTTGTGTTTTGGTGCTGTACAAGTGGTGAGGCTAGTTTGGAGGATAATTAGTTGTAGAGGAGATGAGTTTCTGCAGTAGAAATGTACTGATTTTAGGTGTTGAGGGAGTGAAGGTCTTGGTGAGATTATGCATCTTGGAAGGAGTGATGTTCAACAATGATTGCTAGAGCCTGGATTAATGCTGCCAGTGTAATCTCTAGCACTTGTTTCGATATGGTTCAGAGAATAAAACTAAAAGTTTGTTAGGAAGGAAGGAGAGGCTAACCATATAACCAACTGGCTGCCATCTACTGCAGTCATTTTCCCACCAACCTGAACTCACCTTCTGCCAAGTCATTTATCTCTGCACAATGGAGAATTATAAATATATCACAGGTGTTCAGCTCTGTGTTCTGATAAGCAAACTGCATCATTTCAGGGTCACAGAAGTCATGCGTTTTGGAGTTGCTGTCCGTTCATCTTCACTATTTTAAAATATGCGTATGCTAAAACATACTGTGGGTATTTGAGGGAAGGGAGCTCTTCATATTCTTCCTGTAGATTTTTTTGCATGAATTCTTTGGGATTTTGTGCTACAGCCTTCCCTAATGAGTCTGTGTGATGAACATTTAACCTTTAGTAGATCAGGTGTAATTGGAAATGCCAGTAAATGTCTGGCAAGTAATACTTGACTCTCTACCATTGTGAAAATCAGAAATGTTACCTGGTGTTGCATAAGTGGGCAAGCTCACATTCTGACTTGCTGAAGTATAGGATTCTAAAGAAGAGGCACTACTGATGAAACCCAGATCATCAGTGTCTAAGAAAAACTTGACTTGGTATTTACATTTCGTTTATTGCCTGGAGATGGTGCCAAAGCTGCCAAATAGTTAAGTTGGATGTTGGAGCAAGTGTTTTCAGCAGGCTCTCAGCTGAAGATGCTAATAATTTCAGCTGTTTCTTTGTTGGAGGTCACTGCGTTGGCAGAATGTATAGCCTGTTGGCCACTCACAGGTTAATGAGGGCATTGGGCTTGGAGGTTGTCAATGTGCAGATTTTTCTCTCCTTGAGCTTTCCTGGCAAAAGTTGAATGCACCTTCTCACCTTTCCTTTTATGAAAATAAGCATTGTATAAGTAAGGTTATTTCACTGTTTAAAAAAATGGTTATCCCTCAGCTGATTTTTTCTTCTTTCCAAATACCTGTAACTGACAAGAATGCCTTTTTCAAGGTCATTGTCCCCTTTCTCGCCACTCTATAGCCCTTAGATATCTATTCAAAGGTTTTAATTGAAAAAGTGTCAGCAATTTTTTTGTTAGGTTCAAAGATAGTGTAGGCAATCAGTCACCATACTGTATTCAGCGTTGCTACTTGAATGTAGCGTAATAGACAAGATTGTTTATTTCATAAGTGGAGAATATGCTGAGATTAGAGCATTTCATTGATGTGTCCTATTTTTGATAGTCATTAGTTCTAAGAAGACTTGGCATGTTTTAAGAGGGGTATTTTTTATGACTTGAAAGACTAGATCTAGATTGCTGTGAAGAAGTCTGTAAGGGAAACAAAATAGGCCAGCCAGGTCCAAGTATTGTAGGCCTGTAACTTTTTTTGGTTAGGAACCTTTAGGCCCTGTCCAGTTTAATGGGGCATTTTGTTAGGTGCATATCAAATGGGGCAATTATGTTCAGTAATGGGATCAATAAGAGATGAGCCAATTAGAAGCAAGATGGGAAGGATAAAACCTGAACATATTTGAAGAAAGATTATTATGGTTCTGGATGAGCTTTCCCCATTGTTTGGGCCAGGTAGGATTTTTCAATTACACTGGAAACATACTGATCAAGTAATAGATATCTAGGCCTGTGGATGAATATCAGCTTTAAGGGGCATGTCACCTCTGTGGTATCCTGACAATTTCTTTTACTAAAATGGACTGTACTGCATTGATTTTTTTGCATTAAGGTAGAGGCCATTTTTCTTGAACCATTAGTAGTCCAACCCCTTGCTGGAGTACATTCACTTCATTCCATACTGTAATGGCAACCCTTGGTAGACATTCATCAGTGAATTTTTATTAACCAGAGACCTTGGACATTCACTCGACTTGTAGATCAGAGAAACAAATGTCATATAGAGGAGGACCCAGATGTTGTTCGTGTTTCACTGTTGCAGTCATCACACTTGGATCATCTGCCTGCAGGTAGCCCTCAGTCGGCCCTAATACCAGAGACTTAGTATTTCTGCGTCAGATGCTGTCGCTTCTTCCATGCAGTCAGGGGTATAAAAACAGGCAGTCAATGCCATTACATCAGTCTTTCTTGCCGAGGAGGAGCCCGAAGCAGAAGCAGTTCGCAAGTGCCGGTCGGCCGCTACCCAAATTTTTTGTTTTAGAGTTAAATAATCCTGAAGTCTTCTAAAGCCAAGTACCTCATTGGGGATCTTTTTTTTGCTCTAACCAATGTCAGAAAAAGTTAACAATTGTCTTGCTGTGGAAAGCAAATACCTCTTGTGCCTTGTTTAACGCCTGAACCATTTGTCGTAGGGCTATCTTTGTCGCTAAATTCTTTTGCGCTCTATCTTCGTATTCTGAAATTGCTTCGGTAAGCCATCAGACCATCGATCTTCCAAAAAAAGTAAAGATAGCCAGACTGCATAGGTCAAAAACTGCAGCCGACGTTTCCGCTAAGCTAGTCGCCAGTCCACCGATACTCTGTGAGGTTCCTTTGCAGCCCCTGATGCCTACTTCTGTGGATTCGCAGCCCTCTGCTAAGACCCATTTGGAGTCCGATATGCCACGAGATTCTTCTTAGACTATGGAACCAGCAGATGTCTCTACCTTAGATGGGTCTGGAGTTGCTGTGCAGGTACCAGCTTCTGAGGGAGATTTTCATTTTACCGATGTTCGAATCCAACAGACCACTTCTTTTTTAACCAACACTACCGAGTTTCTTAGGCCCAGAGTACGCACTATGCCTAGAAAACTGATGACCAAAGTGCATGCTCAGGCACCCATGCCACAAAAACAAATGCTTAGAATTGCTGAAGAGCTTAGTACGCTGATTAGGGGAAGCCAGCCTTCCCCAGCTAAGAGACAGACTCCAGTCCCCTTCAGGTTCTACAGACCAGGAGTCTGATGACTGACCTTTCTGATTATGAAGACATGCCCTTATCTGCCTATGAGGATTCAGATGTAGAAGAATCCATTCCCTCTGCCTCCCCTCCAGAGGATTTCTCTTGGTGAAACCTTGCATACTTTGAGAGCATTTCCATTGGGAATGGCAAGACTATCCTCAGTCCAAAAAGAGACTCGGAGAATTTCTAGAGTTGCCTCAGTACAGGCCTTTAGCTGTTACCCCCTGTCCTGGATGTTGTGGATGATGTTTTCATTGAATCCAGTCTTACGCCAGACACTTTACCTCTGGCACCTAGGAAACCATACAGGTACTACAGAGTACGTGATTCTCAAGTTTCTTTTCAAGAATCCTACTGCTGATCCAGAGATAATTTTCCAGGGACCTAAAGGTATTAAGGCTACTACAGCCAAAAATCCTATCCTTTCGGACAGAGATTCCAGAGCTTTGGACAGATGGGGTAAGAAGGTATACCTCTGCAACTCTTGCTATCATTGCATTGAATTGCCAGTTGCCCATGCTGAAATACCAGCAACATATTAATGAAACTTGTTAAACAAAAAGTGGTAATTTTTCCAGATTGTGCAGAAAATAAAGAATTGCAGTAGCTCATGCACTCTGTAAACCAAGTTAGTAAGCATACTTTGCAGTGTGGCTTTGATGCCCTGGAAGCATCTTGCATGGCAGCAGTCACTGGCTCTGTACTGAGAAGACATGCTTGGCTGAAGGAGCAGGCCTTGCCAGATCATGTCTAATCTAAATTACTAGACGCTCCTTTAAGGACCATTTGTTTGGCACCAAAGCAGAGGAAATTTTTAAAAAGATGGAAGAAAAGGCTAAATCTATGCAGGGAGTGGTAAGCCACCTCCTTATGGAAAAAGCTCACAATGACTTCTCAATTCTGCTTCCCAGCCCTGCCCAATTGCTTGTGCCCCTAGGAGGAAAACTTGCCCTTCATGCAAAAAAACTGGATGTCCATCACTCAGGACCGATGGGTCCTCAACTTTGTAACCCAGGGGTACACATTTTATTTCCATTCACTGCCAACCCCACGTGGATTTCCAGACCTTCCTCCAAACCCCAGTGGGCAGAGGCTCAAAACCAAGTATTTTTCCTGCTGAATTTCAGAACTATACAGCCTGTTCCGGTAGAACAGAGGGGTCAAGGATTCTACTCCAGACTATTCCTGGTACCCAGGAAAGAGGGCTCTTGGCACCCAGTCCTGGATCTTTCAATTCTCAACACCTTTCTGGTGGTACCAAAATTCAAGATGCTTACCCTGCAACAGCTTCTTCCAATGTTAGCCAAGGATGCCTGGTTAGTCACCCTAGACTTAAAAGAAGCATATCTGCACATCCCCGTAAGGGAGTCATGCAGGAAATGTCTACATTTCAGGGCAGGGTCTATGCATTATCAGTTCTCTGCACTTCCCTTTGGCTTATCTACCGCGCCCAGGGTATTCACAAAATGCCTGGCTCCAGCCATTGCATACTGCAGGCGGAGAAATATCCACATTTACCTGTACTTGGATGACTGCCTGATTCAGGCAGACAGTCAGGAGTTGCTACTTCAGCACTGGACATTTGTAAAAAGCCTTCTGACTTCATTGGGGTACGCCATCAATGAAAAGAAATCACAACTGGTACCCAGTCAAAAGATTGCATTCCTTGGAGCAAGCTTGTACACAGCTTCCCAGATGGCATTCCTCACTTCAGAAAAAAACGGTCTGACAGACTACTTCAAACAAATGGCCACCAGAACCCAGCTATCTGCAAGTCTTTGGTGCCAACATTCTCAGGACCTGGAAACAGTCATTCCTATCATACCTTGTCTAAGGACAGAGTTCTTTTGATGGGCAGAAGCATGCAACCACAACAAGGGACTGCATTTCACTCAACCCCAAGCTGCCCAGACCCTAACCACAGATGCATCAGATTATACATGGGGGGCAAATGTATTCAGGGCCACTGGAGCCCAAGGCAAATTCTTATGCACATCAATCAAAAAAAGATGCTAGCTGTACAGAATGCCCTGACAGCTTTCAGATACCTTCTCTTTCCAGGACAACTGCTGATGAAACGGACAACACCACAGTTATGTGGTACATCAACAAGCAGGGGGGAACCCATTCATACCCACTTTGCAGGTTAGCCATGGCCCTGTAGAACACAGCCTTGGATAACCAAGTTCATCTACAAGCTCAATTCCTGCCAGGCAAACAAAATTCACTGGCAGACCACTTAAGCAGAAATATCCTAGACCCACAGGAGTGGAAATTGAGCCTAGCACCTTCAACCTTCTGATCCAGAAATGGGGGACCCCAGAGATCAAGCGTTTTGCCTCCCCCGACAACCACCAGTTAAGCATATTCTGCACCAAGTACCCTCACAGCAGGGCCTGGAAGGTGGATGCCCTATTCTTTCAATGGGAAAACCTCTCAATCTATGCCTTTTCTCCTCTGCCCCTTATCTCAAGTGTATTACTCAAGATAAAACAAGACAGGCCAAGGACAAATTCTGATTGCCCCGGACTGGCCATGCCAGCACTGGTACCCACTCCTGCATAGCCTGACAACGGTGCCACCCTGGGACCTACACCAGACCCCAACCCTGCTTTCTCAGCAGGAGAGACAGATTTTGCATCCACAATTGCAAACCCCTAAATCTTGCAGCCTGGCTTATTCCTTAAATACCCCTCCAGCGACCCTAAGCAAACAGGTGCTGGACGTCATCCTTGAAGCCAGAAGGCCCAGTACTAGGAAATCCTATGCTGAAAAGTGGAAAAAAGGTATTGTTCTTGGATTCGGTCTAAAGGAAAGGACACAGCACTGCCCTCCTTACCTCAACCTTTATTACCTAGCAGAACTACTCCACACAGGCCTATCCTTCTCCTTCATTAAGATCTATGCCTCTGCCATTTCGGCTCATTACAATTCTGAGCCACCTCTATTCTCTCACCCCCTCCTCAAACAGTTCCTGAGAGGGGCAAACAACTTAAAGCCACCAAGGAGAGCACCCACCCCCACGGGACCATAACTTTGAACTGGAAAAGCTCACACTTCCCCCTTTTGAACCTGCTGCTTCAGCAGTTAAAATTCCTCTCTTGGAAAACGGCCTTGCTTCTAGCCATCACTTCAGCTAGAAGAGTGTCTGAGTTGCAAGCACTGATGGCTGTGAAACCCTTCATTATTTTCCATGTTGACAGGGTTTCCCTCAGAACTAACCCTTATTTTATGTCTAAAGTGGTGTCCAGTGTGGCTCTCAACCAATCCATCCATTTGCCAACCTTCTTCCCTGATCCTCAAAATAAAGGGGAAAGGATCCTGCACGCTTGGGAAGTGCACAGACAGCTCAGATCCTACATTGATAGGACTAAGCCTTTCAGAAAATCTGACCAGCTGCTAGTTAGCTTTGCAACAGGGGCAGAGGGCAAGGCCATTTCAAAACAAACAATTTCCAAATGAATAGCACACTGCATCAATTTCTGCTACAAGCACCATGGAAAACCAACCCCTCGGGGGGGTTAGAACACGTTCCACTAGAGCTACATCTACCTCTACAGCATTTCTCAGGGGAGTCCCTACAAGGGACATACTGGAAGCTGCTACCTGGAGTTCTGTACACACCAAGTATTACCACCTTCCTATCTTTTCCATATCCAGGGCAGGATTTGCTACAGCAGTCTTACAAGGCCTACTAGCCAGCCCCAACTCTTCTTGACTGCTTCCACCCTTCCTCAGCTTTGGGAATCAACCCAAGTGTGATGACTGCAACAGTGAATGCACTCAAACATCTACATTTATGGTAAGTGTACACAACTGTACTTTCTGAACAGCTCCACTTGTGACATTTTTGCTTCCTAAGGTTGCTTCTACAACTCTTAACATGTGTCCAGTTTGGCAATACATTTTCTGTCCACTTCATTGTGTATAAGTTGATTAGGCTCACCACTTTGTGATGCTTGCATTAGGGAATAACATCAGAAGCCTTGGCCAGGTCTACTATTTTGTCAGTGATACCTGCATGGAGGACATCCTGTGCACCACATGTAACCATCATCTCCTGCATCTGTGTTGCTCTTTCATAGAAATTTGCAAGGTTAAGAAGTTGCAGGACCTAGCCTTGACAAAACCAAATTGATATGGGTCTATGGCTTGATAATGTCAATGTTTACACTTGTGCAGTCAGAAGTAATACATTCCATGGCTTTATAAACAAAGCTAGTAAGAGTGATGGGTCTGTAATTGCCAGGGTTGGTGGACAGGCCTTCCTTATGTAGGAACACCACACTGGCTGTTCTGTAGGCTTCTGCAGCATAGCCTGTTGCAAGAAGCATGTTAGTGGTGTAATAGAGGTTTAGGTAGGCCATACTTGGTAATGATAATTAAGCTTCCTGGTATATTAGCAGGGCCCATAAAAGTTATGATGTCTGTGGCAGTGGTAGTTAGATTGTGCACCTCACCTGGACCAGTGGTGAATGATAGCTTTCCTTTGGAATAGTAGTGATAAATATATAATAATATAAAGAGCAGTCACTGGTTCTTAAAAGTGAATAAACTTTGCAGTGCACGTGTAGGAATAAAATAGCATTCAGTTACACCGGGTATAGTATTTATAGAAAATCTACAGGTAACTAGACCTCCTGGCCATCTCTTGCTAAGAAATCCTAGCCCTCAGTAGTCTTGAGTTTAAGAAATATTAGAAATATTCACAGGTGTAACCCAAACCTTTCCACAAAGGTGCCACTAAGTTCTTCCAAGCCAAGATTGGGGGGAGGGGGGCGAAGCCAATGTTTTATACACTTCAGTTCAATTTTACTGGACAGTTTCATTACATCATTTCCTCTAAAAGGAAGCATTACATCAGTTTCCTTTATTTTGCTTTCCACAACAAAATAGCTACACCATTTCTGGCACCTGTGAAGGACAAGGGCTTAATTACATCAGCCCCAAAATAATAAAAAGCAGCAACACACAGGATGTCGATGCTACATTTCTTAACTGACTATGTTAATGTCTGCTTTCTTTTCACAGTTGTCAGCTACTTTTTCAGTTGAATATAATTACATTTTTTGACTTGCTAGCACAGGAATTCCAATTACAATTTAGAGACGCTTGTTTTTGTTTTCAAAAAGAGAAAATGTCATGCTTCCTAGACCATGGAAAGCATGTATTTTACAGACCAAAAGTGTTGCATATTGTGACATCCCGACTCTGGGACAGTTGAATCCTCACCACTGACACTGGACAGGGATGTTCACTTGGAATACAAATGGATGCACTCGGTGTTTCCAGATGCAGACCTCTCTGCATCAAGCACAATTTCCCTTAAGAGCACACAGGGAAGAAACTCAGCCTGCGATCTGGGTTTCTGTCTCTGTCTCTCCCCAAGTCCCCAGTAGGGCTCCCCACTGGCACAGCTGTTGGCTTGGACTCTCGGCTGAGGACTTAACTCAAGTCCTCCAGCACCATCTCTGTGAAACCAATGCTTTGTGTCCCTGCTCCAAGTGACACACACACACACACACACACACACACACACACACACACACACACACACACACACACACCCCTGGGAAAGGCTGTTACAGATTTACTGGCTATGCCCCCTATGTCCCCTTCTCCCCAGACTGTAAGGTAATTACCCTGCCACCAGACACCCCAAGGCCAGCTACTCTAAAGCTCTTTCAAGGGTACCCAATTATACTGAGTGAATTTAATATGAATAGAAATGGTGACGTTGACCAAACAGACATGTTTTTAGGAGTGGCCACAGTGTCAGCAGTAGACAAGTACTGTCCAAGGTTAAAATATTTTCTAAAGGACCAGCCACGATGAAAAATTTAAATATATTTAATAATAAATAATAAAAACATGAAAATTACAGTAAACACCAGGGTGTTATCACAGGAAATATTAAAATAACACAGATGAATAGATTCACACAGTTACAGAAAAATCATACTTAACTGATATCACTATTTTCCTAACTGATTTAGAGAATTACTATCCCTGGTCAGTTACTAGTCACGGCAAGATGAAGTAAGTGAGGGATCCTTCTATGTCATGTTCCAAGAAACAGACTACTCTGAGACCTCAGTCTCCGCTAATGTTAAAACATTATTTCTGTACAGAATAACATTACATACATCTGGTCATCTGACTTCTGGTTTCCATGCAACCCCCATTGCTAGAAACTGCCAGGATTTAGCACCTACATGTCAGTAATACGCACCCAAGAGCTTTGCTCAGATCTGGTGCAGCTTCTAGAAGTCATAAAACAATTATAAACTTCTACTCCTCCTGTAGAGGCTAACAAGCCATGCTTCTTGCAGACATTGCATCTCTGGCTTCATTCAAAGGTGTGTGATAACATCTTTATGGCCTAGGCCCAGTAATTTAATTTTTTTACTATTTTCCAAAGTTAGCTGGAGCTGAGCTTAACCTGTTCTCTTCCAGTATCCTCTGTTAACATATATATATATATATTTAATTCAGTTACAACACAGATAGGACTCACTTTTGATGCATTTTCAACATAAGCATCTGTACAAATTAGTTTGATATTCAAATAACGTGTTATTCTTTACTAAATTCCAGCTAGCTTACACATCTGCAGCCCTACTTCGCCTGGTGTAGCTGGCAATACCTCACATCACCACACGTACTTTTTTCTTTTTCTTGTTTCCAACTGGTAACATTTTTTAAATCCGTGTTCTTAAGGCTATCGTCGTCAACCCTGGCACCAGATTTTAGTTTTTTTGTCAGTAACCATTTTGAGTATATAATCATCTCTGTGATTTGACTGCTGCAGTATGTTCTTTTTGCATGTAGTGGGTCCTTTTTATTAACATTTTGGAGATTGTTTTTAAAACTACTTTCCAATGAGAAAAGACCATTTTAAAAACATTTTCAAATAATAAAAGACGCTTTAAAGCAAGTGCTGTAAGAGTATATATTAAGAGAAGGAAATTGGTCAGGCATGTTATAAAGTAAATAACACTCGTATTCGTTTTTTTATAAGGCATATTGGGAACTATGCAGATTTCTCTATAACCGATCTTATTTTGTTTGCCTTCTGTAATAAGTAAAATTTGGTTAAGTAGTATGATTCTCTGCTTCGTCTACTGAAATTTTGTGGTAGATCAGAATAATTCCAAAATGCTATACAAGGAAATCTATGCATTTATAATATCTTGATTTTTTTCTTTTCCTGTATTTGCCCATAAAGCAGCTGATTTAGAGGGTCTGTCATAAAACTAAAAACGCAAATTCTCAAATGCTCGCATTAGCGAATAATCAAAAACTCAGAATTGGTATTGTGGGGGGCTGTCCCCCCCTGCTAAATATATATTCCTACTCTGAGATCGCACTACAGTGAGGAAACGGCAAATATTCTGATCTTCACTGTACTGCGATCCCAAAATACAACTCGGTAGAGTTTCTGATTCTCGAACGCTCACATGAGCGAATAGTTTGCGTTTTCATCTTTCTGAAGTAGACCTAATTTAGAGGGGTGTCTGTGTGGAAATGTATATGTCTATGGCAGCTACAAAAATAATAATGCATCCTAAATTAAAATAAAAACCGTGCAAAAAAGTTATTAAATGTTACTAATTTTATTTACTTTTTAAGCAGAGACAGTTACATTTCACAGATTTTTTTTGCTAACCTAGTACATTTTTCCTGTACAGTTAATTAACTAGAATGTGTTTAAACTTTGTAAAATACAAAACT
This sequence comes from Protopterus annectens, assembly GCF_019279795.1. NCBI lineage: Eukaryota > Metazoa > Chordata > Ceratodontiformes > Protopteridae > Protopterus > Protopterus annectens. Next base: position 217,725,547 of record NC_056734.1, read on the forward strand.
AAAATTAGATTGAAAGTCACAGGGTTCACTACTATTCAGCCATCCTCTTTGCGAATAAAGATATAGTGATAATGTCCAATGATTTCTTGAGCACTACTTTGCAGTTGTAAGAAAGAATTCAGTATTCTTAAATAAACTTATAGTTTGCAGTAACTAATTTAATTTCAGGGTATATATTTTTTTAGTAGTGCTAAAGTAGCACCGTGACAGTTGTCAGGACTCTCCCACTCTTCACCCTGTGCTTCTCGGTACAGCAAGGTGTTTAATCTACACAGTAAATGAACACCACTTTTTGAGGTATCACTTATATGCATTCCTACATTTTGTGACTGCATTATAATTTTTATGCAAGTTACAATGACACTTATTTCTGATTTATTTTTCCTCTTTTGGAGGTGAAATTAATGTTTAACTTTAAAGCTTGTGTAAAGACTGTTAATGTTGTTTAATGATTCCATTTAATTTCCTAATCCCTGCTCGATCAAGCGTGGTTTCTGTCGTTTCCCTTAATGCTGTGGCATTCTGAAAACCCTTGGTTAAGGAATTATTCTCCATTTGTATTTTTGCATTCAGTGCTATGTCATATTTTCAGTCATGTTTTTTTTTTTACTTTATTACAATAGTTCCCTTTTAGCATTGTTTACCCACCCCTTATTCTTCACAGCGTCTTTTATTGCCATCCGTTTCCTGGAGTGTGTGCATAGGGGAGGGGATGAATTTTTGTTTTTCTTTTATAAATTCCATCTTCTGCTCACTTGTACAGCTAGGTGGTTTGGTGCACCGGAAGGTTTAGTATATTGTAAAGTGTAACATTTGTAGAATTAATTCTTCTTCACATCCTAATCCTGCTAGTACTTGCAGATAACACACTTTACCTTCTTACTGCTTTTTAGAATGTGTATGAAATAATTTGCTGTTTTGTTTGTACTCCTTTACATCACTTTTTCTGCTGGTAGTATGTAAAGAATTGTAGAACTAGAAAATGGTTGTTTAAGTCATTCATTCCAGTGGAGTTCAGGAAGTTTGAGCTGTAACTTCCAATGGGCAGAGCCTTGACAGAATCAAATTGTCCTCACTTTTCAAACAAATGTTTGTCTGTGGAGCCGTAGGGGTTATGAAAAAAGTATAAATGGCAAACTCTTCAGCACAATCTATTTTTATATTGTTATTATTTAGGTTCTAGGTCTTGAACTGAATTTTATAAGTCACAGGAAACACAGTAACTATTACATTTCTAATATTTTATAAACAGTTTACAATATCTCCCCAGCCTCTCAAGTTACACACACTCTCAGCAGGATTTTATTCAGCTTGCTGAGAGCGTTCATTTGAGGTTAAGGAGTTCTGTCAGTGCTACTTGGCTGTTGAGATGTTTAGGAAAATTTGAAAATTATATCTATATAAATTAATATAATAACAGTTAATATCTCCTTACCTGCGCTAGACAGAGTCAAATATTAATGCAGTTGAGTTTTCCATTATGTAAGCTTTAAGATGAAATCTTTTAAAAAACTTGCATAGCATGGTTTTGGAATTATTGATGCAAATATTAACAAGCAATATTTGACGCCTAGAGGCATCAGTAGGAGGTATCTGCAGATGCACTTGGATGTAATGAGTTAAATGTCATTGTACTTTTATAGTGGAATAGCTTGGCCATCTATTCAGATATATCCAAGTACTGCATTTACTGGTCTGTGCTAGTGTAAATTTTTATTTTAACTGTTCAAATAACTTTACTGCAGTTATTCTAAAGCTAAATATTACATCAGAAGTCTTTTGAGGCCTTTAATTATAGCTGCGTACCTTCTCACATTGACTTATTTTTGGCATGCCTTATAAGTGCTGTGTAAGCCAAGATTGCTTTTTAAGTTTTTTTTTTTTTTTTGTTTGTTTACTTCTTTGCAGAGTTTTCCATCTGATGAAGGCTGGCCATTTGCAAAGTACCTTGGAGCATGTGGAAGAATGGTAGCTGTGAATTATGTTGGGGAGGAACTCTGGAATTTCTACAATGCACCATGGCAGAAAAGGGTCGATCTTGCTTGGCAGTTAATAGAGATTGCAGAGCAGTTAACCAACAACGATTTTGACTTTGGACTTTATCTTTTGGATGTCAGCTTTGACAATTTTGCAGTGGGACCTCGGGATGGAAAGGTCATCATTGTTGATGCTGAAAATGTTTTGGTGACAGATAAAAGATTAATCAGACAGAGTAAGTACCACTTCTTTCTTAAAATGTTTATTTCAAGTTCTTCTTTGTGTTTGTTATTACACTTTGCAAGTTTTTTTAAAACAGGCTTCCCTGTAGATATGTTTACTGATAGATTGGTAATGATTAATTTGATTGACCAGGTAAGTGAACTGGTCCTTCTTAAACTCTTTCAGCTGCGAGCCAGGCTACAAGGACAGTTTAGCATAGCCAGTCAACCAACATGCTTTTGGTAGATGGGTGAAAACTGGAGTACACTGAGAAAATCCACTTGGACACAATGAAAATATGCAAAACCTGAAACGGATACTGACAAGCAGTTGGAATGAAGTCTAAACTCTGGAGTGACCTGTTAGGTGGAAATCATATGACTATGTCCATACTGCCCATGGAGTGCAGTTTTCTGACCTTCCAGCTTATCAACTTTTAATACATCGTGATGGTACAAAATTGAGAGAGAAACTCCTCACGATCCATCCTGAAAATAGTTTTGATATTTTGTGATTTCTATCAACGTTCCTCTTTATTTTTAAAAGCAAAAAATCATTCATACATGTATAGTGTGTTAGCTGGTCTGCCCATTGGACACCAGTGTTCCTTTTCAGGAGTGATGCAAGAGTACTCTCTGGGTCAAGTTACTTGCTAAACGGAGAAGAAAGGAATCAAATCTCTGTAGTGTGGACTAAAATATTTTTCCATAAGCCATAAAAACATGGTTTCACTTTTTCTGAAGTCATCCTGTTTTTCTCTTGTATTTACTGTGACTGCACAGGCTTTGGAGAGCAGAAAATAACTGTAGCACATTTTAGGGCCTTAGCTAGTAAGTCATAGCCTTGTCAGACTACATTAGATTTAGTCATGTAATTTGCTGGAGAAAGCTCATTTCTAGTGGAACGCTGGAAACTAACTTCATTCATTCGTTACTGGAGTAGTAAGCTCATCGTTTGAATCATTTCAACCATGATCCATGCTTTTGGATTACATTTTGAAGCGTAACAGTATTGTGATGTGTTTGACAGTTCCTAGTGAGCAAATGCAGAAGAAAATGTAGACAAAATATAGATAGTATAATGCTAAGATGAAAAATATAAAAATATGAATGCAATACAAACAGCACAAAGATCAATATTCAAATGCAGAATGTTTACTAGCATATGGAACAATACAGCGTATCAACACTAGTTGCATAATTCCTGATTAATTGGTTATGCTCGTAGCAGTTTTGAGGCCAGAAGTAAATATCAATTTGAATTTCCATGTTATGAAGAGATTGTGAGGATCATTTGAAAGCCACCTGCATCAGGATCTCAGATGATATATTGACAGTTCTTGTTCTGGAGAATTCGATGATATATTGACTGTTCATGTTCTGGAGAATTAACATGCCGCTCTATCTCTGTCAACATAGAATTGTTTGCTGCAGTTTGTCTCTCAGAGCTGCAGATTTGTTCAGCAGCTCCACTGTTTTCTTGAAGCAATGGCCGTCCATACATCAAAGACCTGGATTCCAGTGGATGAGATGCCTGGCACCTCTTAGCAGCAGTATGGTTATAGGAGATTTGTTGTAATGTGAAATTCATTAAGGCACTGAGTGAACACATGTTGGAGACCTTCTGCTTTGAGGCTGAGATTAGAAAAGGCAAGAAATAGGCAGCCTGCCCATTAAAACTCCACTAACTCTGAAAAGGATGAGAACATTTTGGTTTACACAGATCAGATTCATTCTATCCTGGGTTTAGACTTTTTATCCCCAGGCTCCCAAAATGAGGATGCCACCTTTGAGAACACACATGTTTAATGTGTTGTGGGTGTAGTTCTTGTCCTTGGTCATTTCTTTGTTGAGATATTTAAGGACATGTTTATTACTTCCCCCCCCCCCCCCCAGTGGAGTTAAATTTACAGGCCTGCCTTAAAAAGCCAGACATTTTACTGGATAGATAAGCCAAACCAGCATTTATCTAAGAGCATAGTAGCAGGCCTAGCCATCATGTCTTAGAAAATAGCCAGCCCAGGTGATCCGAAATCATGCCAGGCCTTAGAACTCTGTAATGACAAAACATAGAATGTTATGTTTGGAAAGACTGTTAATGTTTTTGCCATCCTGGTCGTAAATGAAGATGTTCTTAGTAGTCAGTATTGCAGTACTGTTTCTTGGGTCCTCCTGCCTTGCAGAAACCCAATTTCCAGAGTCCAGATGGGGTATAAGAAGGGCATCCACTGGTGCCATCTTAATTTCTTTCTAATCGTGCAGTTCGATGCGCTTCACATGTGCTCAGTATACTCAGTCTGTCGGTCAGCTCATTTTTCCAGAGAACCCTCTAAAGAACCTTTCATAGCAGGGATAGGGTCACTGTCAGAACAAACCCATCCTTTGTCAAAGGTCATATTAGAACTTGCTTTAAACCAGGCTGTCTACCTTCCCATCTTTTACCCAAATCCATAGTACAGGCCAGAATGTCTTCACTCCCTGGATGTTCATAGGCAGATCAGACAAACAGGACAAAAACCCCTAATAGAGCAAAGCAAGGGCTAGTGGCTTTCACAGAGGGTAAATGGTGCAATCCTGTCTCCAAACAGTTTCAAAATGGTTAGCTATCTGCATTAAGTTCTTTTACTCAGTCATGGAAAGGATTTACCTGGGCATGTTAAGACCCACTCTACCAGACATGGGGCGACTCACCTTTACAAAAGACTATAACCTAGGCAAAGTCTCCAGGGCTTGAGCAGGTTTTGCTACCGCCATCTTGCTATATCTTATTTCCTAAGGTCATACAGATGACCCAACTTTTAGCTTTTGGAGTCCTCCCAAGAATCAGTACTGCAACATTGGCTAAGAAGAACATAGTACAGTTATTGTTTCTTATAATTGTAGATGTTGGAGTAGATCAGTGTTGCAATACATACTTCCACCTTCCAGCCCCTCTGTCTGCTGACCACTTGGCTCCCCCATGTTGGGTGCAGGGGATAGACTAGCTTTTCCTGCAGATATTCCTCTGATCTCCATCATCCCCTCTGTCTCCTATGTTTTTGCTCCTTACTTAAATTTGGACAACTGGCGAGGTTGTGCTGTCCTTAGACGTCTTGTTCACTGCTTAGAAATACCTGAAGATGGTGCAGACAGATGCCCCTCTTACACTCTGATGTCCAAACATCAGTCTTTGGACATCTGTCAGTTAAAGATAATGTAGAGGCAGTGGAAATTAGGCTGGTCTCAGGCTTCTGCACGTCAGGAAGGCCCAAGATGAGTACTGCAACATAGATCTACTTGAACATCTACATTTATGGTAAGTGGGGCACAACTGTAGTTTAACACATGGTGCAGTACTAAAGCAGACTGATAAAATTGACAAATGGTATTTATAATGCCTTCCTCAAGGATAACATTTGCAAACTGTCTTGAACTGTGGCAAAGACTGACGTGCAATGCCAAGTGTGGTCACCAAGAGGATTACAGTGGATGCTTGTTAAAGTTTTGCTATTGTGGAGTCTTTGAGGAGACTTGCATGGCTGTGGATTCAGTCCTTCCAGGTGGTATAAAGAGAGACAAAAGAAAAATGAGTTCTGGAACCATGGACAACACCATAGTAAATGAAAATACCACAAGGTTTCACATAAATTGCTTCTTCAGGTGACATACACAGGACCAGCAATGAAGCATTTTAAATTGAAGAACATGTGGGCATTCAGTTAATTACTTTACTTACTACTTTAATCAGCCTTTAATACTGAATGAATGCTAACACAATCATTCATTACAGGAAATTGTTCTGCTTGAAGCATTTATCCAACTATGCTCAACATTTTCTGTTGCTATTTCCCCACCTATTATGTTCTCATTTACAGTAAGCCTGTAAAGGCTGCAGAATTAATGCAGTGCACTTCCCTATTTCATTAGTAAGTTTAAATAAAGCATTCATACTAATGACTCTTGTGTGAAATGTCAGCATGTTGTTCCTTTAACTTTCTATTGGTCTTGCATATGTAATAGGCTTGGCAGACCATGCATATTGCAATATACGGTGTATTTCTTGAATCAGTCTTCACTTTGAAGTTTTCCTCTGTCACAGGATTTAAAACATTTTGCACTTGTGTTTGTATTTGCAAAACAAATATTTTGCACATGAAAAAAATATATCTATCTGGCTATATCTTGTATTTATATATTTTGCCTGTTTTTATAACGGTCTCCGATTCAGATTCTGTTATGTAAGGTGGTCAGACATGTCTTAACACACTTACATTGTTCAAAATGTGCTAACCCTTGCAATATCTGTGACCATACTGGTTCAGCCTAAGGCACATATTCTTATTCAAGCACTCTTCTGTCTAGTATTTTTCTTGTGGATACAGGTTTATTTAAAGCACTATGCACTGACATTATAAAGTCATTTTTAACTTGCTATGTTTTGTGAACTTTAACCTGCTGTACAGCATGGTTGCACTGCTCTTTTGTATACATTACTTTTTGGCTTCCTTTCACATTCTTCTGTCACACACTTCTGACACTTTATGCCATTTGGCTACAGCACCTCAGATTCTAGTTTTGACCTATTCATTCAAACTTCCCTCCTCAACCACATTTTCCACATATCTGAAACTTTTAACCAGTTCTGATGTCTTCCTTTCTGTCTTAAGTTTCAGTGTCTTGTGACTTAGATTTTCTGCCATGACCACAGTCTAGTCTGTACTCTGTTTCATCCTCATGTGACTTCAGTTTTGTATTCTAGTAAACAACCATTTGCTGAAGTTCAGTGATGCATCATCTGCTACACAAGCTTTGTTGATCTGTCCCTTCATACCTGTTTGCTAATGTAGTCCATTACAAGTATGAATAGGCATGGACTCGTCTGACCATACCCTCTCACACTTGGTAGCCCCTGTGTGAGTCCAAAGACAGTTTGTACTCAAGCCATTAGATCGCTGTAAGTAGCCAGCACTAATTTTCCCAAGGTTTCTGGCACTTTGATTTGAGCAGTTCTATGATTCTTAATTCTCTGGACCTTTCCATATGCTTCCTCCAAGTCTAGGAATGTGCATTTGGACTCTTTTTCCTGTATCCAATTTGTCCACTGTATTGGGTTGGTTGTATTGCATCCAGATCTGAATTCAAATTGCTCATAGTTTCATAGATTAATAGGCACGTACTAGGCTTAGCTTCTCTTGCAGGCCATTTTAAGCCTCACCAATTTATTTTTTGTGCTTGAAATAATCTAGCTCATTTGGTTATAGGATTGGCCTTGCCCATGTTGTGGTTGATAATTATATATTGCCCCTAGTGAGAGTAACTGGAATCATACCATAGATACCATGCATGGAATAAAGCATTTAGGAGCTGCCTGTGCCCATTAGTTGTATAGGGGGCAGTTCTGGGGTAAATGTTCCCTTTCCTATCCATAGATCTAAGTTTCACTTGAACACGGACAGGGATGGCGTTTATGTGGATAGGGAATCTTCCATTTTACTTTCTACTACACTGCCTGTTTATCAGTCAGTTTCTCCAGCACTTTCATGCAGTTTGACAGGAGTTTCATACCTCCATATTGCCCACAGTTGTGACTATCCCCTTTGTTCTTGTGCACAAATTGATGCGAAAAAAGCTAGAGTCTTCACTGTGTAATACCTTAAACGTTCTGTAGTAGTGGAGGCCAACAAAATATGCAAATAACCCCTAAAGATGTGACATTTTCACCTTTGACTTGGTTGGTGGTTGTTGTGCACTGACACTACATTGTATATTCTCCAGTCATCTGGAATGTGTCTGTGCCTGTGTCTGTCTTTGCGTGTGTGTGAGAGAGATGTTTACATAAATAATATATAATGTAAAATGTATTAGTCCGTGGTTAACAATAGGAGTATGTACAGAATGGAGATAAGTTAATGCTGTAGTAGCAAATGATATGGAAGCTTGTTATAAAATTGATACTGTCGAACCTAGATCTGAGTACTTGGTATTAAATACATAATTCTACAAAACAGGAGGGAAATTCAAAGCATCCTAGATCATGCATGACACTAAGGGCTAATAGACAAGCTGGAGTTTGTGTTTTAATTAGTACAAAAACCTGAACTCCCATTATGTTTTCCCCCAGTTAAGGCTTTGAAACATCCCAAGACCAGACAGTGCCTTCAGCAGGATAGCAGCTCCAATGTATAGATGGTATGGCTGGATCATTTTTTTAAAATGTGAGAACAAGTTAATGCATCAGGCCTTTTTTTTTTTTTTTTTTTCTATTTTAGATCCGTTAGCTGATAGTATACTGTTCCAGCTGCTTGGCAGGTTTAAATGCTGTTTGAAGGTGGCTTGCTCCCAACAAGTTGTATTTCTGAAGGAGCTTTAAAAATGATACATTGCACAGGTAATATTTATGCCAGACTGTAAAGCTACCAGCAAATGAAAAACACTAGGTTGGGAGCCATTCTGATCCCGGCACGTACAGATCTATACACGTGAATGGGAGAAGTCTTTCATCCATGATAAAACTCAGCAGACTTTTTACAGTGTAATGTAAATTTGGAAACCTTACCTGGAGTGGATATTTTTGTCTGGAATTCTGGTGAAGATGAGCTGTAAGTTTGTAGAATGTTTAAATGGCACCACTACCGACATGGCTTATGAAATATTTCTTAGCATTAACCTATGAATCTATCACTTGTTTCATATTAAGCTATCTTGATAAGAGTATAAGCAGATGGGTTTTCTTCCGCTCTCTCTTTTTAGCAGATAAGTTATTGCATGCTGAGAGCAGTCTTCCTAGAGGTGTTATTTTTGGTAACCTTTAGGTGAACAGATTGTGCAGTCTGAGTAATACCCAGGAAATCATCTCTTGCACGTCATATTTTCTGCAGGAGTTGTACATTACACGGTGCTTTGCAGCTCTTCAAATCTGTTATGTAAATGATTAAGTTTCACAGATTTAGACTATACAGTAGAAATACTTAGTTTGTCACCATGTATCTTCCTAATAGAATCCATCAGAAAGCCCTGGCATTTATTTAAATGAAATCCTTGTTGTAAAATATTCTTGCTCTGACACTTCATTTTTAAATGTCAGACAGGAGTCATTGTGACTAAAAAAAAGTTTTTCTTCCATGAATACAAAAACTGCTAGTTAAATGTTTCTTCTGTGTCCAATGTGCTATCTATAAATAATATTAGTAACACAAAGCAGTTTGTAGCTGTTGAGATAGGTAAAGTGGGCAGTTTATTAAATGCAGCAGATTGTGATTATAACTAATTTAATTTATGTAGGAGAATATAGAAGTAGTAGACAAAGGTATCCTTTGATTCCATTTGATCATGGGATTGTGCCCCTGTTGGACTGATTTGAGCAGGGTCTTCAGTGGCTGTCCTTTACACATTCTGAGCATCACTAGGCAGAGGTGTTGGTCTGGTGTCACGGGCATGGGTCTTCCTGAGATCTCTCTTTCTCTGCTGTCCTCGTCAAGGTGGTGTCTTATATGGTAAGAGCTTCCTTCACTTCCTGTTTGCCAACATTCTTGTCTGAGGTGAGTGAATACTAGGAGTTTGCTCCGCTCGAGAGAGTGCCAAGGTCACGCTTGCATATGTCTTTGTAACGCATTTTTGGTGGCCCTTTCCGTCTCTTTCCAAACTGCAGCTCTCCAAAATGTAGGTCTTTCAGTATTTGGCCATCTGTCATGTGTGAGACATAACCCAACCAGCACATAAGTCTGTTTCACAAAGGGTGAACATGGAGGTGGTGCCAATCCTCTCCATCACTGTGCTGTTGGAGATCTTGTTCTCCCATGAGATACGAAGTATGCACTTAAGGCAGCGTATATAGAATGCATTGAGCCACTGCTCCTGTTTTGAGTGCATAGTCCATGTTTCACTGACATACAGTAATGTGCTTAAAACATAGGCTGTGTAAACCTGCACTTACACCTTGGTGTGCACAGTGAGCCTATTGGCCCATACTCTGTCAGCGTGGAAAATCTTGTGGGGGCTTTTGTAATACGCTAGTGGATCTCGCTATCAAGCGACAAGTTATCAGAGGTTGTAGAGCTTGGGTGCACACCTTGGATGACTTCCAAGTCGGTCGCTCACCACATTTTGGCCCATCACCTGGGTTTTCTTTAAACCAATAGTGAGGCCAAATTCCATACATACATTCGCAAAGCAAGTCATGAGTTACTGAAATTCCTGCTAAGTGTGAGCTGCACTAGCTACATTATCAGCAAACAGGAACTCCCTTAGATGCCTACTAAACACCCCGGTGTTTGTTCTAAGCTTTGAAAACTTGGAGGTTGCCTTCCACTGGGGTTGAGAAAGATACCCACAGTAGCAGTTCCAAAAGCACATTTCAATAGAACTGAAAAGAAGGTACCAGACAATCAGGGAGCTAGTACACACCCCCTGATTCAATCCACTGAGAATCTCAAAAGGTATGGGTGTGGATGTAGGAGAATATAGTGGAGGCTTTAAATGCAATAATACGCCATCTGTCATGTGTAAAAATATAAGAAACAGTACTTTATTGAGATGTGTAGGGTAATTTGCAGCCATGTAAATGCAGTTTATTCACTTGTTGACCAGGTATGTGAACTAGTATGACCCTTTTAGCCATGACCTGGGCTCAAAAGAACAGAGCATAATACATTGAAATGAACAGATGAAATTGTATAACTGAAGTGTAGTTCAGGGAACAAATTTAGAAATGCATTACACAGTATAAGATAAAGTTGAAGTGTTTTTGAATAAAGCATAAAATATATCTTCATAATCATAAGGTGGTACAGCTTGTATACACACTTGCACTTTGCTTTCTTGGTGACTTTTGAAGTCTTGCAGTGTAGATTACGTTTTGACTTCAATGCAGAAATTATTCCAGGAGGCAGATCCACGTTTCATAAAAGCGTTTCCTTCTATTTCACTTTGGAAGGGTGGCCTTGACCAGTGTAATAATGCCATGCTGGCTATTTCTAAAGTTTTCTCCCTGAATGTACAATGTAGAATACTTTGAGAAAGCAGTTCAACAGTTGGGAAGCAGTATTAGTTATGGGTAGCCAGTGGAGTTGCTTAATCAGGTAGCACTGGTGTGATTATCTGCCAGTAGTGCAAATAAAAAAAAAATTTCCAGCAATCTAAAACCTTTCAGTAGTGTAGGAGGAGTGGCAGTATTCAAGTTTGCTTAGTAGAATATTAGTAAACTTGCAGTTCTGGCTGCTGAAGATCGATCAAAACTCAAGTTGGGAACCTGCTTAATTTGTTGTAAAGGTGAGAGATTTAGCCAGGTGTTGAGCCTAACTATTTGCATTCTATGATGTCAGCGATAGTAATACCCGCAGTGTGTTTTAAGTAGAGTGATAAGCTGGCTGCTTTTGGGGTGGGGGGGGGATTTGCAAAAAGTGTTAATTTGTATTGAATTGAGCATTTAATGGATGCTGAAAGGCATAGTTTAGAAAACCTTGTTTTGTACTTGTGCTTATAGGTCTGTATGTGATTTGTTGGCTTCCAAAAGTAAAATATGATCATAAAGCACGGGAGAATTGGTAAGTCTAAGTCTTCTGTTATATCATCGATAAATAGGGAGACAAGAAAAGAGTGAAGAACAGATCCTTGGGGATGTCCTTCATGGATGCATCTGCAGTTATAACAAATGGGTTGTCCTGTCGTCAGGCAGCCCTTCGGTCGGCCGGATTCCAAAGTCTGGGTCCGGCTTCGGCTGATGTCGCACTTCACCCGACGTCATCTCTGCTGGTCTTCGGGTATAAAGGCATCAGCCGACGCCATTTTCCCCAGTCTTTCTTGCCGCGTGGTGCCCGAAGCAGAAGCTGTTCGCAAGTGCCGGTCGGTCAGATCCAGAGATTACTACTACCGAATACTACTTTGAAGACTTCTAAAAAGCTAAGTACCCGTTGGGGACTCTTTCTTGCCTCAGCCGATGTCAGAAAAAGTCAATAACTGTTTAACTTGTGGGAAACAAATACCTCATAAAGATTTCCACTCTTACTGTTTGCCTTGCTTAGGCCCAGACCACGACGTAGCAGCCTGTTCGGCCTGTGCTTCCTTCAACCGACGAACGCTTAGGCGTCGGTCGGAGTTTGCTGAACAGTTTTTCGGCTCAGATTTTGCGTACATTATGCCGTCGGATCCTCCGACTACCCAAATTGTTAAAAAACGCAAAGAAAAAGACAGACACTCGCGGTCCGCGGTTTCGGCCGAAACCACGGTTAAGCAAGCCACGAGTGTCTCTGTTTCGGCCGAAACCGAGAAAACTGGTCAATCTTCAGCCGAATCCATGACTACTACTGAGGCTCCTGCTACCTTACCTGAATCAGCCTCAGAAATTTTGCCTACAACTGTGGTTCCTACTGATTTATCAGACACCATCCCTTTGGATATCTCTACCCCAGCATGTGGTGCTGCTAGGCCTCCTGCAGCCATGTCTATTAAGGCCTTTGCCAGGGCTAAAGCAGCCAAATCAGCTAAATCAGTGCCTGTTAAACCACCCTCACTCAGGCCCACTTCTAGTTCACAAATGCTTACTCTGGCAGAAGATTTAATATCCTTAATTAGGGGATCCCAATCTCACCCAGACAGGGCCTCTCAGCCCCCAGAAAGAGACCTAGGGCAGAGCCCCCCGAGCCTGTGTCCTCTGATGATTCTGCGGATGACTCTGACATTACAGACCAGCCAGAGGCTCCTTTTTCCAATTATGAAGATTCAGATGCTGAAGAATCCATTCCAGCTGCCTCTCCACCAGAGGAATTCTCCTTTGGGGAAACCTTACATGCCATGAGAGAACAATTCCAATGGCAGGGACAAGATTTCTCTGATTCAAGAAAAGGCTTAGGACTTTTCTGCACTTACCACAAGATAGGCCCTTAGCTATACCTCCTGTCCTGTCTGTTGTGGACGATGCATTTAATGATGTCTGCTCTGCACCTGATTCTTTACCTCCAGCCCCTGCCAAACCAGATAGATTTTACAGGGTGCCAGACACTCATCACCACCTATACAAGGCCCCACTTGCAGACCCGAAACTATATCCCAGGGGCCTAAGGCAGTAGCCTCGACCACAGCAAAAAACCCTATTCCCTCTGAAAGGGAATCCAGGTCCTTAGAGAGATGGGGGGAAAAAGTCTACACCTCTGCTACTCTTTCAGCTAGAGCTTTAAACTGTCAGTTTCACATGATCCAATACCAAGAGTTTATGCTTGATCAGTTAATTAAAAAGCTGTCCTCTGATGAATCTTTAGATAAGAAATATGTATTAGAAATGGTGAATAACATCCAACAGGTTAGTAACCATTCTTTAAAATGTGGCTATGATGCACTGGAGGCTTCATTTAGATCAGCCATGACTGGCACAGTGATAAGAAGGCATGCATGGTTGAAAGAACAGGTCTTACCGGATCATGTTAAAGCTAAGCTATTGGATGCTCCCATGGATAAAGGCCAGTCTATTTGGGGAACCTGCCCAGCAGGTAATGAAGAAAATGGAAGAGAAGGCAAAATCTGTACAAACAGTTAAAGATTTCCTACAGGTTCAGCCCCCAAGGTTTAGCAGGAACTGGCCTGCCAAAAATTGGTCCTTTCCTGACTCCACAAGATCACAAAGGGGCAGGAACAGACGCTCTAGAGGCAGAAATCAATCCAGGTAAAACAAAGGGAAA
>NC_056734.1:217739892-217769595 GCF_019279795.1 Protopterus annectens
AGTTGTTTTGTTGAATGTTATAATCATATCTATTTTAATTACTTGTATAAAATTGTTATATTTCTCTTGTATGTTAAAACAATAAACTTGTTTTAAAAAAAAAAGACGGAGTGGATCGCAGGGAATCCCAAAAGTCTGCCAGCTCATTATACTCCCAGAAAATATGTTCACACCCACCTCTTTCTTCCCCGTCACACCTACAACATTTGCTTTCTACCTGAGGGAAAAAAAATCTTTGGAGTCTAATTCAGGTATAAAAATACCTATGTAAATACTTCCAGGCAAAGATCCTAAATCTTCTAGACTTTGTTGCATGTTTGGGACATACACATATATATCCCCCATTGTCACTTTTTGACTTGCTTATCCAATCCCTTCCCAATCCTTTCTAAGCTACTCTGATTCTTATAATTATCATACAATATTTTATATGCTGTACTAATTGTTCATTTTTTAATGGCAGCTTCTGTTCCAGATTCTATTTCAAACTGTACTAGTGCTGGTTTTTCATTTAGGACCCCCCTTTTTTTTGTCTGTATTCTGGTATCAATCCTAGATAGGGAATCAGTCCTTGATAGAGAAGACTGTCTCTAACCTGCAGTCCAAATAAATTCTTGACCTCTTTCCATTCTATCACATTTTCCTTTCTAGTTATTTGCTCCTAATACAGTGGTTCCTTTGTCAGTTTTCTCCAATAAGTTCCAGCCCCCTCTTGACTGTTGTCTATATCCCTAACCAAAGTCATCCCTATCGGCAGAATCTTTTTTCCATTCTCATGTTGGTGTAGTTCTTGGAATACTCCCTGCTATTTTATGAGTGTAATACTCTGTATGATTTTTGTTGTTCTCCGTAAGAGTGTGCGTCCAAAATCTCAATCTCTTTTGATTACTTGAACTTCCCCCTGTATCATCATCATTCTTTTCCACTGATTTATAGTTTTCTGCTTGTGCTGTGTATAAGAGCATTAACTGTGTTGCTCTAAAATACCCCCTCAAGTTGGGTAATCCTAGTCTGCCTTGTTCTATTGGAAGAATCGGCTTATCCCACTTTACTCCTGCTGTCTTCCCTTCCCAGATAAAATCTACTGTTTTTTTTACCGTTATCCACAGCTTCTCCTCTGGTTGATATACACAGGTCAAGCATATTTTTAAGACTAAAGGGACTAAAAACATTTAATTGCTTGTATCTTAGTATCCCTATGCATATAATAAAGCTTCCAGTTTCTAAATTTTTGTATAATTTTCTGTTTAGTCTCTTCCCACATATCCTTGAGTGCCACAACAGACTCATTTCTAATTCATACTCCTAAATACTTTATTTTATCATGTCCCCATAAATATGGATATTGTTGGACCAATTCATGTGTGGGTACATAATTTATCGCTGTTGCCTTTGTTTTAGCTTCATTCATTTTGTATCCTGAGAAGATTTGAAACCTTCTTAAAATGTTCCACAAGACTATGTCCCTTTGTTTTTTTTCATGTATAAAATATCTGTAAAGAGCCAGCTTTTCCTGACTACCATACCAATTATATCCTTGAATTTCAGAGTCCCTTATTTTCTTTGCCATTAGTTCTAAATATAATGCAAACAGCAAAGGGGAAAGTGGACATCCCTGCCTGGTTCCTCTACTCCAGCATAAGTTATCAGAGAGGACTCCACCCACTTTCATTTTTCGCCTCAGCAAACGCTTCCATTGCCCTGCTCATGAAGTGCCAGTCTACTGTGTTTAAATGCCTTCTCTGCATCAGGATCCACCAGTAACCGTGGTATTTTCTTACATTCTGCTTCCCTCTGGATCATCAATATTCTGTTAATATTGCCAAATGTTTGACTCCCTTCCACAAATCCGTATCAATCGATTTTGGCATCACTTTTGACATTATAGACATAAAACTTAATATCATTGCTTTAGTTTTGAAATGGGCCTGTTTGAAATTGGGATCCGATGGATCTTTACCCATCTTTAAGTTTTACCGTTACCACCGTGTTCCAGGATGCTGGTACTACTTCTGTTTTAACAGTATTTTAAACAAAACCTTCCAGATCTTTATCATTGTTTCCCCTCCTAGCTTCCAAACTTCTACAAGAATGCCATCTATTCCTGGGGACTTTCATGTAGATTGGTTATACATAGCCATTTTTATTTCTTATCTCTATATCCTGTTAATAATTGAGCCTCCTCTACCTACCTTGGCATATTTAATTCTACCATACACATTTATACTTTTTTTTTTTATTTCCGTATTTCTGTGCTTTACGCAAACTTTCATAAAATTTTCAAAATATTTCTAATACTTTACAGGATCTCATATCTCCTCTTACTATAGGCTCCCTAAGCTTGATGACAGCCCTTTCCACTTTCTGTTGCCTGATGCCTGAGTCGTTTTGCTAACAGTTTTTGTGCTCTAAAATGATCAAAAAACAGTTGCTTAACAACAGTCTTTCTAAACTCGTTCATATTATTGAGATAATCACTTATTTTCTGTTTAGCATTCTGCATTTGCTCCTTTTCTTGTTCTGAGAGCTTCTCCTGTTTTACAATGCTTTAATATTTGTCAGAACCTCTAAATAATTCTTGTTACTTAGCCATATCTCCCTTTCCTTTATTTCTACCAAGTTTTAAACTAGCTGTATTTTCAGAAGATATTTCTATTTTCCACTAGTAGCCCCTAAATTAATTCCAAAACCCATTCCTTAAATTCTTCTCTTTTCAGCCGATAGGTGGGAAAGCGCCAGTGTCTCATTTTTTATTTCATTACCTTACATTTTTATATTAGTTATTATTGGCGCGTGATCTAAAATAGTTACTGGGTACATTTCAAGACCTTTGATTAAATGTACATGTTCCTGTGAGATGTAAGTTCTATCTAGCCTAGCCCAGTTTTTGTATCTTGGAGAATCGTCTGTAAATTCACTCTAAGTCCTAGTACTGAATTCACATCTTCCATGCCAAACATTTTCATAAAATTCTTAAAAAAATCTATCCTCCTTTGTTAAATTTTCCCTTCTAGTCCCCCCAGACACATCTTCACTGTTGCAAACCAAATTCCAGTTTCCTCTATAAGTAATATTCCTTCCTGAAAGCTGATTATTTCTCCCAGAATTTTCTTGAGTTCCATTATAGCAGTTTTAGGTAAAATGTAAATGCATGCCTGCCAGTGTAATTCTCCCTTGCCAGTAGCCCCTTAGTAGTATACATCTTCCATTGTTATATTTTGTTGCTCTTCTATCACTATTGGAGCTCCTCTTGCAGTTAATGTAAGTACTCCTCTTTTCCTTTACCCCAGATATTCTGCTGAATAACCATCCTGAAAACCTTTATTAAATTCACATGTTCAGTTCTTTCCATATGTGTCTCCTGTAGCATAACTATTTGCACTCTACATTTTTAATATAGATCACTACTCATTCTTTTGTATATTCATCTGATAAAGACATTACAGAAAGCATCATTTTCTTGTATAATTATTGCCACATTTTATGTATAACTTTGTTAAATGTCTAGATCCAACTTTTATGTTATATGCATATACTGTTGAGCAGCTTGGTCTTTTATACGTCTTGTCATATCGATTTGAGCCTATGCCACATCTTGCATAACATTTTGTTTTTTTGAAAGCCCTCTGGCAGAAAAAGCAAGCCCCCAACCCGCCTCCCCTAAAACCTATTAACTTAACACACAAAACTATGTAAATCTTCAAATGAAGTCTCTGCTTCCTAATAAGAACAAAAGTTCTAAGTTGATAGCCACACAGGCAAACTAGAGTTAACCAAAAGAAAGATTAGTCATATTAAGATACGTGGTACAGCTGTACTATTAGTGAGTGCCATTTGATTTTGTCTATCTTTATAGCTTTCCCAGCTGAAAAAAGACTTGAATGCTTTCAGTGAACACTTTCTCCAAGTCATTTCTCTTTATCAAATTGTCTTCTAGTGACATGCAAACAAGACACAAAACTGATAAGGGGTACCTTGTTTACCAGGAAAAAAGCCTTATAAAATTCAATATTTTTCATTTACATGCTTAATAAAAGTGTTACTGGATAATGCCTAGGGTCTTAACCCAGTCATTTCCCTATGCAAGAATGGGAAAAAGCACACTGATATTTTGTTTGTCATACTCTGTTAACCAGACATTTCCTCTCTCCCCTTTTTTTTACATTTCAGTGCCTACATCTCTTAAAACTGAACAAAGTAAAAGAAAGGGAAAAAAAACAAAAGCACTTGTTTATATGAGAAAAGTTGAAAAAAATGTAATTAGTTCGGTCTTATCTTTAAAGCCCTCTTAGCTCAGAAATCCCCCTGATTGCTTTCAGAGAACATTGTCCTAGCCAATTCCTTTTTTTTTTTCTTTTCCCTTCACCAATCTCCTTCCACCAGACTGTCTCCAGTTTCTCTCTATCAGATTTTCTCTATGGAGACATGAGGACCAGACAGCCAGTTTATCAAATTGTTTCTATGGAAACCTGAAGACCTGTTGCTATTAAGTATACATACATTTACTAGAAGAAAAGCCTCATAATATTCAGTTTTCTTTTTCATTTACTTGCTGTCTCTCTCAAAACTTATCAACTATGGTCCTTATTGTAGTCATTTCCTCAAAAGAATGAAAAACGCACATTAATTAACTTTATCATGCCTTTTTAACGAGGCATTTTTCATTGCATTGCCTATATTTCTCAAAACTGTACAAGAAGAAAGAGTGGAGAAAAACAGCACCTGTTTATAGTCCCCATTACACTTAAAAATAGCATGCAAAGAAAATCATACACCATAAATACAGTATGATTAAGAAAAGAAAATTTCTTTACTTAGCTTTCTCACCCCGCTTCCCCTCCGCAAAGCATTTTTCTGAATATTAATGAGATGACGTAGGGCATACGAGTCCCCCACAAATCCAAGAAATTTTTGAAAGTCCAATATTTCCAGATTCTTGTTCTGTCCTATTTCAGAAATATAATTATTGCATTGCAATCCCACATTGAGTTACTGGTTTTATTAATGTTCTTCCCTATCATCAAAATCCTGTCTCTACTTCGTTTCCAACATACTCTTGATTCTTTCAGTTAACTCCTGTGCTCCCTTCCTTCTCTCCAACATTTTCCTTTAAAATACTGGAAAAGGTTTCACGGGTACAGTAGTCTCTTGTCTTTCTTACCAGAAGAACAAGAAGCAGAATCTATTTCTGTTTCACAGCTCACTTTTTGTTAGACAAACTTTTGTATTTCTTCCTTAGTATGCACTTAATCAGAAATTGTGTTCCTCCAGGGAAAAATTCTTTAAAGACAGCTGGATACAGCAGTTTGAATTTCACATCCACGTCTCAACATTCCCTGACTAGTGGAAGGAATTTACTCCTCTTCTGCCTAGTATACAGTGAGTAAACATTCTCCACAAACACTCTACTGTCTCACGCTTTAGTATTTTGTCCTTCTGCCACAGTTTTGTCACAATCATTTCATGCTGCTGGTAGGATTGTATCTTTACTATTAACGGTCTAGGTTGCTTTCTTATAGCTAGGTTTGGAGCATAGACATGATGGGCCCTTTCAACTAACATCTCCTGCTGTGGAACCCAAGTCCAGTTGCTTATTTGTACTTTCATAAAATGAATGCAGTCTGTTCCTTCCAGTTTCTCTGGTAGAACTGGAGCTCTCATGTTTTCCCTACATGCTCTGTCCTCTAATATGGGTCTTCCTGAGCACTTGTATTCAACCAGCCAACATTTTCTTCATTTCAATTTTTGCAGCTTTATCATCTCATCTGAATATCTGTTTAAAGCTTCTTCCATTTTTCCAGCCTTTTGTGTGTGTTTATATATTCCATCAGTGTTTTGTTTAGTTTAAGTCTGTATGCAGTAATCTTGTATCTTCCTGTAGGTTATTGGATGTCATGTCTGAAGGTTGCACTGCTTTTTACTGAACAGCTGCAGAACTTTCCCCAGTCAGTGTTTCTTCCCCACTTTCTGTAGCTGATTTTTACAATATCTTTAATTCTTTATTCCTGGCATCCAGGCAGTACACTTACTATCCAGTTACTGAAAATTAGCCACAAACACAAGTCTACTTGCCTTCTCTGCTGAGTTTCTGGTTTCACACTGGAAGAGCTAGAAACAAGCTGTTACTGCAGCCATCTTGGAAGTCAAAGCTATGCTGCTTTTGGGATAAGGGTGGTATTCAGTGTATTGAGCAGGTAAGTTGCGGTCAATAAGGGTAGGCTGCAAAAAAAGTGTGAAGAGTAAGGAAAAGCTGAAACAAGGTCATAGTATTAGCCAATCTAAATGAGATGGAAGTATTAAGGAACTGCCTAGCTGCCACGTAGGCAGAGTAGACTGATGATTGGATAAAAGTATACAAAAGTAACATAAAAGAAGAGTTAAGGTGAGGAAGTATCATGAAGAAGGCTGGGGAATAAGTAAAGTTATTCAGCCCTAGGCTGAGTGTCTAGGTAGGTAACTTCCACCCAGTGTGTGAGGGGAGAGAGAGGTGTAAATATCCGATGCTCAGCTGCCACCTAGACTGAAAAATGTTAGAAGTCATTGTTTTGAATTATGGAAAAGTAAGATGCAAGTGAAGGGAGAAAAAGGACCAGTCAGGAATAGAGATGTGCCTTGCTAGCCTGTTGAAGAGGAAGGGGTCTTGCCTTTGACCTACTGGCAGGAAGAGGTTTTGTATGGAGGGTATAAAGGAAGTGATATGGGGTGAGGGTGGAAAGCATAGCAGATGAGCAGAGTAAGGCTGTCCCCTAGTCAGACGGGCTCCAACACCAATGAATGGTGAACATTCCAAGCCCTTTTGCTGTAGCCAGACCCCCTTATAAGCCAACAGTCCTACTATAAACCAAATATTTGATAGTGATCTCAGTACAGGAAGATGAGCCTTCTAAAAATTGATCCATGCAGGTAAACGCTGTTGGCTGGTATTTAATCTGTAATCCCTAAAAGGTGGCACAGTCTGAATACCTTAAACTTCAGCAGCTAGTGTTGGACCAGGAAGACGATAAGCTACAAAGGGCTAGAAAATTTAACTGTAAAGTAAAAGTAGAAACAAGCAAGACATACAAAGCTGTTGCAGTTTTGTAGATTTTGATCATGCTGTTTTAGGCTCTAGTGTGAGACACTGACAGTACTAAGGCACACAGAAAATAAGTTAATATTAAGACATCTCCCCTCTACTAGATTTGAAAGAACCTTTTTGAATACCACAAGAAAATCCCTGGAAAAACATTTCCGTGTGAAAGATTGACAAAGTTCTCCTGAAAGTAAGCACAATCACCTACTTAAAACAAAGTTTACAGTCACGTTTGCTACATAAGGGTAAGTGATCTTTGCCCCATGTGGGGGTACTTCGCGTCCATATCTCCTTACTTAAATATGCTGACTTCTGGTCAAACTGTGGAGAAAGGAGAAATATTGTAATAGTCTAAGCACATTTAACACAAACTGCAGTCTTACATTTCATTTGTAGGTATAGTAAACATGATCAGGGAAATGATTGAGAGCAAATGACGACAAACTAAATGTTAACCACAGGAAGGAATGCCCAGGCAAAACATTATATAATTACGAAGACAGTTGTAAATCTCCCTTTGTCAAGATGTGCAAATCTGAGAGTTATTTCTGTGTAAGTGATGAAGCGAGTTAGTGAAATGCATCAGTTTTGTTTTCGTTGTTTAAATCTTTATTGTTTACAGATCATATTGTAGTTGTAGTTGCTTTTGCTGTGTTACCTGTAGTTATGGCTTCCTGAAGGTGCCAGTGCAGAACTCCAAAACCAGTAGACCTGTGTCTGCTTCTACATTTACCTAAATAAATTTACTTTTGTATTATATATCACACCTTTCCACCACTTCACAACAGAAGTATAGTACAGTTGTGTACACTTACCATAAATGCAGATGTTAAAGTGTATTCAGTGTTCATCACATTTGGGTTATCTGCTTGCAGTAGCCCTCAGTCGGCCTGATTTATCAAAGTCTTGAGTCCTGCGTCTGTTGCTGTTTCATCTTCCATGACGTCAGGTAGTCGGGGGTATAAAGCATGCAGCCAAAGCCATTACATTAGTTTTTCTTGGTCCAGATGTCAGGTGCCCCCCTAATGGGAAGCATTTAAACATATATATGCAAGGTTATACCTCCAACAAAAAAGCAAATGTACCAAAAAGCTTTTAAGCATAGTAAAGGAGAATAGAGGTGTAGCCAAAAGAAGTCAGGGGACTGGAGGGAGGGTAACCAGGACTGCAACAGTGAATACACTTGAACATTTGCATGACTCTACGCTGATCTGCTCTGATCTTTCTCTCCATAATCTCCAGGAAGTCACCCAACACTGCTTTACTGCAGTGGAAAAATGGTTCATCGAATGGAAACTTATCCTTAACCCAATAAAAACTAAGCTACTACTAATTCTCCCCACCTTAGCCACTTCTTTAGGGCAACACCCTCCACTTTCTAATAATATGGCCTTCCACGTTCAGTCCACTAATGGCACCATCATTGAGCCTGTCACCAATTCCATACTGCTAGGTGTCACTATTGACCACAAGCTCAAATTTGGCATGCACATCAGTCAAACTATAAAGACAGTAAACAAGAAACTTGGTTCCATGTACAGAATTAAGAACTTTCTTACTCCCAATACCAAACTAACCATTGCACGCACTCACCTTCTCTCTACCCTATTGTACGCCTCTCCGGTACTTTCCTTCCTCAAAAAAACTGAGCTTAACAAACTCTCTGCAGCTTATAACCATATTGCCAAATTTGTAACAGGAGAACCTTACCGTACTCATCACTGCCTCAACCTAAGAAAACTTGACTGGTTAGAACTCCCCAATCTTCTCAAACTTAACCAACTTACTGAAGCATTTAAAATTAATTAAGGAACCAGATAAAACCCCCTCACTGAACAAACTTTTGACCCCCTACTCCAATCTAAATAGCCTTCGTTCTTCAAATAGTGTCCTGGTACAAACGACGAAATCTAATAATTCGGGTGGTGATGCTCTTTATGCCAATTCCATTGGAAAGCTATGGAATTCCCTTCCAAATAACCTAAGACTAGCTACCTCTCACAGCCAATTCAAAACTAATCTCAAATTATTCTTTAACGCTCATTGGCTATGTCCTTGTACCAAACCAGACTAATCCTAAAGTTCCCTTTTCTCCCTCATGCCATTCCCTAATGGTCTATATCTTCTCATATTTCTCTAGATCACTAAAATTTGTATCTCCTCTTGTATATTGTTTTTAAATGAATCCATATTTCTGTTATTTGCATATCATCGAATTAGTCAATTTATTTGCATGTCTAATATGTCTCTCCGACTATTTTTCTACCAAGAATTTATTTTGTATCTAAGTCCATGTGTTGTTGGTTTATTGTGGAGCTTTTCTCCCCGGGCCTCTGCTGAAAATGGATATGTATCCAGATGGACTAGCCCGGTAAACAAATGTAAAATAAATAAATAAAATAAAATTTATGGTAAGTGTACATGACTGTACTATGTTCTTTCGTGTTTCACTGTTGCAGTCATCACATTTGTGTAGATTCCCAAAGCTAAGGATGGGAGGAGGAATTTAGATAGCATTAGGACCAGCTATAAGGCCCTGTAAGACTGCAGTGGCAAAGCCAGCTCTGGATTTAGAGAAAATTGGCAAATGGTAATGCTTGGTGAAAGTATGTACAGAGCTCCAGGTAGCAGCTTCTAGGATGTCCCTGGTAGGACCACCTTTGAGAAAGGCTGTAGAGGTAGATGTAGCCATGGTTGAGTGTGGTCTTATCGCCTGTGGGATAGGTTTTCCATGGTGCTTATAAATAAATGAATGCAATGGCCTATTCATTTAGAAATGGTTTGCTTTGAAATGGTATTCCCCTCTGCCCCTGCAGCAAATGCCACCAGCAGTTGTTCAGATTTCCTTTGAGGTTTAGTCCTGTCCAAGTAAAATCTAGGTTGTCTGTGCACATCAGTGCAGTACCCGTTCCCCTTTGTTCTGTGGATTAGAAAAGAAGGTTGGCAAATGAATGGACTGATTAAGAGCCACACTGGATACTATCTTGGGCATGAAGTAGGGATTGGTCCTAAGGGACACCTGTCCGCATGAAAGATGATGAAAGGCTCCACTGCCATAAGTGCCTGTAATTCAGATACCCTTCTTGCTGAAATGATTACTAAGAGGAAGGCTGTTTTCCAAGAAAGGAATTTTAACTCTGCACTTGCAGCTGGCTCAAAAGGAGGTGGTAGAGTGAGTTTTTCCAATACAAAGTTAATGTCCCAGGCTGGAGTTGGAGCTCTCCTGGGTGGTCTTAAGTTTTTGGCCCCTCTGAGGAACTACTTGAGCAGTGGATGAGAGAAGAGGGGGTGGTTCTGTGTTGTAATGAGCTGAAATGGCTGAGGCATGACATTTGATGGAAGAAAAAGGCCCTTGTGAAGCATCTTAAGTACTGAAGAATCTGAGGTAAATTGGGCGCTGCTGTGCCCATCCCTTGAGTTTGGTTCCAGGAACAGAATCTTTTCCATTTTTCAGCATACGATTTTCTAGTACTAGGTCTCCTTGCCTCCAAAATGACATCCAACACTTGTTTACTGAGGGATGGTAATGGAGAGATTAAGTAATTAGCCAGGCTGCCAGGTTCAGGGTTTGAAGCTGAGGATGCAGAATCTGGCCTCCTGCTGGGACAGCAGGGTAGAGGTCTGAGGCAGGTGCCATGGAGCCAGCAGTGACGCAGTGCGCAAGAGGTGGTACCAGTGTTGGCGTGGCCAGTCCGGTGCAATCCATATAGTCCTTGGTTTGTCCTGTTTGATCTTTAGTAGTACTTTGGAGAGGCAGAGGAGGAAAGGCATAAACTGATAGATTTTTCCAGTTGAAGGACAGAGCATCCACTTTCCAAGCTTGTTTATGAGGAGTCCTTGTGCAGAATTTGTCCAGTTGGTAGTTCTGGGGGAGGCAAACAGGTCTATCTGGGCTTCCCCATTTGTTTATCAACATCTTGAGTCTTTGGTTCCAGTTTCCACTCGTGTGGGTCCATGAGATTTCTGCGTAGTTCGTCTGCCAGTGTATTTGGCTTTTCTGGCAGGAATTGAGCCTGTAGATGCACTTGGTAGCTCAAGGCTGTGTTCCACAGAGACATGGCTAGTCTGCAGAGGGGATATGACTGGGTAGCCCCCTGCTTGTGTATGTACCACACAACAGTGGTGTTTGTCTTTACCATTAATTGTCCTGGAAGAATGTGGTCTTTGAAGGCTGTCGGAGCATTCTGTATAGCTAACATTACTTTTTGAATGATATGCAGGTCCATTTGCCCTGAATGCACTTCCCTGCCAGGTGAGCCCCCCCATGCATAGTCTGATGCGTCTGTTAGGGTTTGTGTGGCAGGGGGTAGAGTGAATGGTAGTCCCTTGTTTTGGTGGCAGGCCTCTGGCCACCAAAGGAACTCTAACTGTAGGCAAGGTATGATAGGAATCATTGCTTCTAGATCCTGAGAATGTTGACACCATAGGCTTTTCAGATACCATTGTAGTTTTCTAATATGCAGTCTTGCATATGGAATTAGGAGAATGCAGGAGGCCATGAACCCCAGGGCTTGCAGTATTTGCCTTGATAGCGGGGTTTTTGTGGCCATTAGTGCAGACTCCACACAGAAGACGTTCCAGCCGAGAATCGAATGGGAGAAACTCTTGCTGTGCAGCGGTAGCGTTGTCACCTCACAGCAAGAGGTTCTCCCGTTCGATTCTCGGCTGGAGCACCTTCTGTGTGGAGTCTGCATGTCCTCCCCAAGGTCGAATGGCGTTCAAAAGACATGCGCGAATGAGCATGCCTTCGTTGAAGGTTGGGCATCGGACTGGCACCTTGGCACCATAAAAAAATCGACTGCCAATCATTAGCGGACCGGAGTTTCGCTGTGGCGACCCCCTAACCAGGAAAAGCCAAAAGAAAAGCAACAGTTTGAAGCAAGTTGTGAAATGAATTTGTTTTTCTGGCGTGCAGAAAGCCATCTGGGAAGTTGTGTTCAAGCTTGCTCCCAGGAATATAATTTGTTGACAAGGGTACAAGATGTGATTTATTTTCTTTTATGGTGTACCCCAGACAAGTTGGCACCTTTTTGTACCAAATACCACATGATTCAAAAGTATGTCCTGGCTTTCTGCCTGAATTAGACAATCGTCCAGTTATGGGTATATTTGAATATTTCTTTGCCTGCAAAATGCAATGACTGGAGCTAGGCACTCTGGCTTATCTACTGCACCCAGGGTATTCACAAAGGGCAGTGCAGAGAACTGATAGTGCATGTAGCCTGCTTTGAAGCATAGTTGTCTTCTGCAAGATTCCCTGATTGGGATGTGCAGGTTAGGCTTCCTTTAAATCCAGTGTTGCCAACCAGGCATCCTTGCCTAGCATAGGAAGCAACTGGTGAAGGGTTAGCATCTTGAATTTTGGGATCCCCAAAAAGGTGTTTAGGATGGAAAGATTCAGGATAGGATCCCATGAGTTGTCTTTTCTGGGTACCAGGAAAAGTCTTGAGTAGAAACCTTGTCCCTTTTCTTCTTCTGGTACAGTTTGAGTAGCCCTAATGCTTAAGAGAAAGAGTACTTGCTTTTGAGCCTCTGCCCACTGATTTGCGGGTAGATCTGGCCAACCGTGTGGGGTTGGTAATGTGTGGAAGTGAAATCTGTATCCTTGGGAAACTATATTTAAAACCCATTTGTCCTGGGTAATGAGTTCCCAGTTTTTTTGCCTGCAGAGCAATCTTTCCCCCTAAAGGAGCAGTCAGTTGAGAAGGGCTTGGAAGTTTTAAAGTTAAGTCACTGAGACAGTTTACCATAGGAGGGAGTCTTTCCACTCCCTGATTTGGAAGTGGGAACCCCCTACTGCTTATTCCTATGCGTACCCTGGGACTGAAGCCTGGGTGTTCTGCTGGTTCTGGGTTTGGACTGAGAAAGCTTAAATGACAATGCCTACTAAATTTTGGAGGCTATACTTGTAGGAAATCTTTAACAGATTTAGCTTTTTCCTCCATCTTTTTAAGTACTACTTCTGCTTTGTTGCCAAACAGGTGGTCCTGATTTAAGGGAGCATCCAGCAATTTAGCTTTAACATGATCTGGCAAAGATTGCTCCTTAAGCCAAGCATGCCTTCTAAGTACAGACCCAGTGACAACAGCCCTGCAGGATGCCTCTAGTGAATCAAAATGACATTGCAAAGTATGTTTTCCAACATGTTCAGCAGAATGCATTAAATCCTGTAAATCCTTATTTTCAGCACTGTCAGAAGTCAAACTCATTTTCTGTTTAAGCAATCCAATAATATGGTGCTGATAGTTTAACATATGAAACTGGCAATTTAAGGCCCTAATGGCCAAGGTTGCAGAAGTGTATACCTTCTTACCCCATCTATCCAGTGCCCTGGAGTCTCTATCAGAGGGAGTAGGATTTTTGGCAGTAGTAGCCTAAATGCCCTTTGGTCCCTGTGAAATGGTCTCGGGATCCTCAGTAGGCTTTATAAAAAGGAACTTGAGAGGAACCCTGTAATATCTATCAGGTTTCCTGGGAGCAGGAGGTAGAGTCAGGGGCCAAGCTAGATTCCGAAACGGCATCATCAACGATGTCTAGTACAGGGGAACAATGTCCAGTACAAGGGAATAGCTAAAGGCCTGTGTTGGGCCAGAAGTAAAAAATCCCTAAGTCTCTTTTTAGAATTAGAGTAATCCTGGCTTTCCCAGCGAAAATGCTTCCCAAGAGTATGCAAGGTTTCACCAAACGAGAAATCCTCTGGAGGGGAAGCAGAGGGAATAGAGTCCTCTGCATCAGGTTCCTCATAGGTAGATAAGGGTAAATCCTGGTCATCCGAGGAAACAGAAGTTTCAGAATCCTGATCAGAAGTATCATAAGCAAATTCAGTCCTAGGCCTCTTAGAGAGGGAAGGTTGGCTTCCCCTGATTAAAGTAATAAGGTCTTCAGCCATTCTTTGTTTTTTAGGCATAGAGGCCTGACCATGCGGTCTGGGCGTCAAGTTTGCTAGGCATGGTTCAAGTTTTAGGCCTTGAAGAAGATTGCGTCTGTTTAATATGCAAGTCAGTAGGCCTGAATACGCCCTCTGAAGCCGGTGCCTGCACAGCGGCTCCGGACCCATCCAAGGTAGAGATATCCACAGGTTCCACAGTTGAAGCATCTCGCGGCATACCGGACTCCGAATTGGTCTCAGTAGAGGCCTGCAAATCTGAAGTAGCGGGTATCGAGCTGCAAAAGCACCTCAGAGTACCCGCAAACTGGTGACTAGCTTAGGAGAAGCATCGCCTGCAGCTTTGGACCCTAGGCAGCTTGTCTGTCTTTATCTTTGCATTTTTTCAGAATGTCTGTAGTCAGATGGCTTACCGAAGACATACCTGGATAATTGAACAGAGTACCAAAATATTTAGAAAAGTAAATATACCAACGTCTAATAGTTCATTGTTTATTTAAGGCACAAAACCGACAGCGAGGTACATTGTGGTCAGGGCCTAGGCAAGGAATACAGTACAATGAAAATCTTTGAGGTATTTGCTTTGCAAAAGAAATACAATTATTGACTTTTACTGACATTAGTTTAGAGCAAGAAAAAGTTTCCCCAATGGGGTACTCAGCTTTAGTTGAAGACTTCGGTTCTGAAACTCGAAAATGAAAATTTCAGGAGTCTGCCGACCAGCACTTGCGATCTGCTTCGGGCAACGCTTACGTCATGGAACAATTGACAGCAACTGACGCAGGACCCAAGACTTTGATAATCAGGCCGACTGAGGGCTACTGCAAGCAGTTAACCCAGATGTGATGACTGCAGCAGTGAAACCCGAAGAACATCCAGGTATCGTCTTACATCCAAACCTTTTCTTTCTTGTGCACACTGAAGCCCTAGTTAACCAACTGTTCACTATACTAATACAGTAGTACAAAATATCCAACTTGCTCAGTACTGAAGCCAGGCAGGCTGTAGTCATTAATGTGCATCTCTCTAGACTTGCCTCCTGTAAATTGCATTTCTCTCTGCTCAAAATATCGCTGTAATATACAAACCATTCAGAGCAAAATCTTCAGAAGACACAACTGTGCTACATTCTTCCCACACTCCTAAACAAAGTCCAATTAAGAAAAGCTGTCATTCTTAGGAACAGTGTCCGTATTCAGCTGAAAAGGCTGCCATTCACGTTTACTTTATGTGAAAGGACTGTCTCCAAAACTGCACCTACTGTTTAGAATGGCATTGCAGATATCAAAATCCCTTTGAGCCCATCTGTTTAAACCAAGCAACTGTAATTGCACCACAGACACTGGCCAAGACTCCAGGGTATAGGTCACATTGCATCTTTAGTGCTAGGCATTGCTTTAATTTTCTTTTCTGCTAATTTTACAATTAGATGGGGTGTAATTTGATGACGTGTGTTAACAGTATACTTGATGTAAATTTAGTCTTTGCCACATTAGCAAGTGTTGTAACTACTGCTGAAGTAAAAAAACTAGTCATGGTTTACTTTTGTAGGGCTAATCTGGCTAGGCAGTATATGCTATACTTTCTACACTTTTAAAAACAAGCTGTGAAATGCATCCCTTGTTTGCCCATCTTCAGGGTATACTGTGTATATATGTATTTTGTTACTTTAAATTAGTTTCTTTAATCTATGTGGCATTAATTGTGAGATGATGGAAAATAGTTCCATTTTGGTTGCATCGAGTCTAATAAAAATAAGTAGACATGCCATTTCCTTTGTCTGTGCAGCAAAGACATATGTAAAAGTTCACTTTTTTGTTTTCCTCCTGTATTTATTAAATTTTTCAGTTTTGACAGGTATGCATTATGCCCCAGAAAAATTAACTGTCAGCGGTCAAAGATCTTTTTTTTAGCAAATGTATAAACTGAAATCAGTTAGTGTTGTGTCCAAAAAGAATTTCTGAGAGACTAATAAACCATGCGTGTTTTATAGATTTGAGGAATTTGCCTGTGGCTAATTATCACTATCAACACTTTCTGAGCAGTGACAGTTTCACCTGCAAGATGGACTGGGTAATAGGTGAGCAAGTTGAGGTGGGAATGTAGCAGCAGGTGTTTCACTGCTTAGCCAACAAATAATTGTTCCTCATTAAGTTTCAACTGACACAAATATGGTTTTCTCAGCCTTGTTTCCTGCCTTTACAATGCTCTGAACCTCTCACATGGTGCTTTACAGACTACTTTGCATTGCATTACATTTGCTTAAGAGTCAGTGGTCTATTTTATATTCAGCTTGCTACCTCCCTTAAACTCTTCCCCTTCCACTTTTTCTTCAGCTTGTCATGCCTTAAATTCTATCCATCGTTTTCCCTTTCACCTGCCCATTCTGGTGGTCTATTTTGTGAGTCCACAACACCATCTGTTAAACAAGTAGTTGGTCCCTACAGTCTGCTACCTGTATCCCCATCCAGCATGATCCTTTCACATTTCCCTGTCATTATATTGAGCACGTGTCATGTTTCTCCTATGGCTTCTAGTTATGGATAGCACAGGTCTAGCTCTTTTAATGTCTCATCATACCCTCATGGCTGCATTCCACACACACTCCTAGTGACTTTCCTCTGGACTCCATCCAGCTGCCTGATGTTCCTCTCCTTGTGTAACTTCCATAGCTTTATATAGTACTATGGGTGTGCATTTCCTGAACCTGTTGACTGAAGGTGAACTCTGTCTCCTTGAGAGTAGACTCCTGCATTGGTTACTTTTGCAGCTGCCCTGCATTTCTTCTTCTGGTGGTCCAGTCCAAGTGTCATAAATATCCCCATTTTCCTGCAAGGTCACCATTAATTGCTATGCCAACCTCCATATGCCAAATCCCTGCTGATGCACAACTTCATGCATTGCTTTAGACCAAGTACTGCAGTTTACATTTGCCTGCACTGAACCTCACTCTTGAGTCCTTCCTTAGACCCCCACCCCTCTCATTCTCACATTATCCTTTGCTGCACCTCAGTTTGAGCTGTCAGTAAAGAGGTTCATCCTCTTCTTTCTACATTTGGTGTGGCTGAAATGAACACCTGAAGATTACTGGACCATTTACTGCAGTAATAAGTGGTCTTTTCCTTTATTTTTGCCATTGTCTCTTTCACCCCAATACACTGTATAAACAGATGCGACCTCCATTCCCTGTAGTTTTCCTAGCAGTTGCTTGTGCAAGGCAGAGATGAATGCCTTGTTAAAGCTTTGGGTAGACCGTGTTTTCTGATTCTGCCCTATGAAGTTCTGTATAACCCAGTCATAAAAATGGATCGGGTTCAACTTGCCCACTCATTTGTGCTTGAAACCTTATTGGTTATTACTCTTGTGATTGTTTTGCGCTTAGAAAGTAGCCAAATTTTCCATCAAGTTTCTCTGTCTTTCCTTGTTGGAACGGTTAGGCTTAAAAGTCTTTAGTTTCCCATGTGTGTCCTCCTTCCCTTTTACACAGGGCTTTCTAGCATTTTTATGGCCAGTGATCTGCTAAAAATCGCCTGCAAGGAATTTTCTGGTATACTAACCACATTTTTCAGGATTCCTTGGTGTAGAGCGCATTTATGCCTCTTCTCCACTCGGGCAGTCTGTTGCTTACCCCTCTATCTTGGTACCTGTCCTCTTCTCTCCCCTCCCTGCTGTCTTAGGTCCTTGTCATAAAAGAAAAAAACACCCTCTGGGTGCTATATTGAATACCAAGTTCTGCTTCCTCAGTGTCTTCAGTGATCGCCATCGGTAGCGTTGTTGCCTCACAGTAAGACGCTGTTCGGTTTAGCTAGAGCGTCTTCTGTGTGAAGACATGCGTGAATGGGCATACCTTCATTGAAGTTGTGCGTCAGGCCTGGCAAGCCGGTACGTAAAAATCAACTGCCAGTCATTAGCGGACCGGAGTTCCGCTGTGGCGACCCCTAACCGAGAAAAGCCGAAAGACAAACAAACCCTTCCGATGTCTTAGACTCCCCACCACTTGGACCTCTTTCTGTCAAAGACTAAAAGACTGTGGTTGAGTTTGGTAAAATGATTATTTTTTTCTGCCACCCATGATCTTAATGTATGTGAGCTCTCGTATCCAGACTTAAGCTGTTTAACAAGCAGGTAAGTAGTATCTCCTTAATCCTCAGATCGGGAGCACAAACAAAGTCTTTGATACCAGATCTGATAGGGTACTGCTTTACCATTTTATTGCTTTGCATCGAATTGTGGCCAGGACCAGCAGTCGGAGCTTGCTTCCTTTGGCCAACATGGTTTGTACTTCATGATAAACTCTGCCAGGCTGTCTTTCATATACTGCCTGTAAGGTTGAAGTGCTCTTTCATAAACTGTCTCAGAAGATCATGGCTGACCTCCAAAAGAGTAATAAGGCACCTTCCTCTTTAGGAGACTTGTATAATTCTGTCCCTAAATATTTTCATTTGTGTAGGAGGAAGTAAAGAATCATCCAAGTGCCACTGAAGATATAGTACCTTTTCCTGATTTGAAGTGAATTTCTGCCCAGTTGTTCCTTTATGCCTGATTTCCACAGTTGCCTAAGAAAGGCAAGGTGGTTAATGAGCCATAACCTGTGGACATTCAGGTCATCATGGAAGGGAGGCTCCTGGCATGTCTACATCTTGCAGATTGGCTGCCCTTGTAGGCTCTGCTGAGGCAGTCTGTGCCTGTTGATAGAAAGGTAGTAAAAACTTTTCTACTTAGACTATACAGTACTTCTGCTTGCTACTGCTCCCAAAAGATGGGGGGAGGCTCTTGTACATCAATAACTAGAATTTTGCATTGCTGCTGTTTGAGCTTTAATGTCACTGTCCCCCAAAGACCTTTAGTTAGTAGTAGTAGACATGATGGATTCCTTTTGGCATCTCAGCATTTGTGCGCCTGGCAAGAATTTTCTGTTTTTTCTTAACACCTTCAGTGCAGGTTTCTTTGAGATGAACATTTTCAATGCCCAGTGTCTTTAAAGATTTTTTAGTCATGTGGTTAGAATCCCTCCCATGCTGTGTATTCCCTGTGGGTGATGCATGCTTGGAATTTGTTTTGGCTGCAGTGTGTAGACACTACCAGCCAAAAATAATTTCCTCATTCTGCTGCATGCACTTCTTTATGGCTTAGTCCTGAACATTTGTGACGTGTTACTGAATTTGCGCATTTGGTGACTGCACTAGAGCCTACTGCTCAAATCTTTTGGGGGTTATGCACCAAATGCTTTGACATTTGGGACTGTCACATTCAAACCTGCAGCTTGCAGCACTAACATTGCTTCCTTTTGTCATGATCTGTCATACGCAGGTCCTACAGTAGACTGTATACTGCTGTTGTATTGCATATATGGAGAACATGTGAACTTTTTGTGAAGAACTTCCTTTGTGAGTTTATGATGCAGTGGTATCTCAACCGGTTATAAAGAGAGCAATAATATGCATCAAGCTATAGATTAATACAATGCATTTATATATCAGCTAGTCTCTTGGACTGATATAAATCTATACTTTTGCGAGTTTGAGAAATAGTATGTTGCAGAACAAATGAATATAATGCAAAAAAATATATATGTACCTCT
Organism: Protopterus annectens; assembly: GCF_019279795.1. Lineage (NCBI taxonomy): Eukaryota > Metazoa > Chordata > Ceratodontiformes > Protopteridae > Protopterus > Protopterus annectens. The sequence continues at coordinate 217,759,432 of NC_056734.1, forward strand.
TAATCCGTACTTTCTGAGCCATAGTTGAACATATTGGTTATGATCAGATGAAAGTAATGCATTAAAGGCAGAAAGAGGCTGAGTGGAGAGGTATGAACAGTTATGTTAGATCTGAGATTGGGTGTTTCGTGTTCAGGGCTGTGGCCAGCAGGTCTTGGACAGCTTGACAATTAAAACTTTCTCTCTTGCTACGTGTCCCCTCCCTTTTTTATCCGTACTGCTGTGCAACTGAGGAACTCGCAGTAAGGAGGCAGTCACATCAGAAAGGAAATTTTTTTCTATTTTATCTCTGTGTATTGGCTGTATTTTAGTGCCTTTCTAGAGGTTTATGTACAAATTCATTTAGTCAGTTTTTCTGGGCACTCCAACTTGTGATTCTTTTGTCTTAAGATTAGTATTTGTGAGTTTTGCTTATTCTGGCTTCCTCTTCCTTTTGAGTGAAGGATGGATGTGTTATTCCGACTGTTAGATTTTGTACTTATTTCTATTATTTTGTCTTTCCTGAATCCCTATCGTCAGCCTTTCCCTTCCTCCCCACATTCATAAGCCTAACCACTCAACCCAAATGTATTCCACGAGTTATTTTGCCTGGTTATTTTAAGGGGTAATGTGCCTCTCTATCACAGGTATAGGTGTCAGACCAGGGGTGAATTTCAGATTATCCATTCACTGGACCAGATTGTGCTTGATTATGGTTAAGGAGGGGCTCTGATTCACATAGTTGGGAAGCCTATTCCAGCGCATGGAGATTCTCTGAGATACATACCTGTCCTTCCAACATGTCCTGTTTAAGCTGCAAGCAAAGTTTGTCATTATGTAGTGCTATTTGTTTTGCAGATATGCTAAAGGTCCATCAGAGCATGATCCAAGAATGCCTTGTATTATAGGCATAAATTAAAGGAGCTGATTTTGCCAGCCAGAAGATTTGACTGCATCTCCAAGATTCCACGAAAACAGCTCCATTTACCAACAGTTTAGCACACTTGTGTGCTGCCTTTGAGGTTTCAGACATAGCTGAAGAACGACTTGTGTTGTCCTTGGCACAGGTCAATATCTTTACCTCAAAATTTGCTTTGTTGGAATTAAGTTAGACCTGTGAGATTTTTTATCTTTTTTGGTGTTACACTTTCTAATTTTAGCTTCTTTTGTTGTACAGCTCATTAATTGTGGATGCATACAGGGTAGTTTTTGTTAATTTTGGGATTACTTCTGGAAAGCACAGCAGCCTGTATGCAGTCATTGACTTGATTGTACAGTGCTTCTGGGGATAATGCTGCATAGACTGCTGTATTATCTGGGTTTGGAGGTGCTTGAAATTTTGACAGGTTATCAAGTAGTTTCTTACTGTTAGTTTGCTGGGATTACAGAATTCATTCTTTTTTCGAAAAGGACTGCTTTGTTGTCTGACCTTACTAGCGATAGCATTGCACAGTGGGGGGGGGGGGGTACAGAGCTCTCCCATGTTTGTGAGTACCATGTCCAGTGTGTTTATACATTTTAGTAGGCATATGGTCTAGCGTGTTTGTGTTATCTCTGCCCTGTAAATTTAGGGTTGTGTAAAATTACCAGTTTGCAGATGGATAATTAAAGTTTCCATGGGTATGGTATTTGAATGTTGAGTGTCTCCAGTAGGTTTAAGTATGAGGTATAAGTTTCATGAGACATGGAGGATGACGTGTAGCCTTCTAGGATATAGTGTGGGATTTTATGAATGGTAATCTGGATGTTGAAGTCTAGTTTTACCAACCTTTAAGGTTTGCTTGTTATGGATTGAGACATTTCCCTCTTTAGTCTCTGTGTGCAGTTGCTGGACTAAATATATGGAAAGCACTGAAACCTTGCACTGTCAGGGTAACCTTTGTGGCTTTAAACCATGTCTCAGTAACTCCACAGATGTCTGCATCTTCCAAGCTTAGGAGAGCTTGAAGAGAGTGGAGCTTCTTGTTTAGACTCTGGGCAATGAGAAGCAACACCTGTAGATTTTCCTTTGGTAGATGTTGCTATATTGGATGGTTTGTAAATTTGACATTACGTAAAAAAGTCTCTGTAGGCTAGGGCAATGTTTTTGCCAATATTCAAAGCTATGTGCAGACCATTCTTGGCAAAGCAACATGGTTTGTTAACCGTGTCCTCATCTGACAGAGTGTCCTCCTAGACTGACCCCAAAAACTAAGCCAATTTTTAAAGTTTGTCATCTTCTGTTCATATTGTGACATCATCCTTGGTGTGGGTAAAATTCTGTTCAGTGCTAAGCACACACCAGCTGGTGGTACACAGTCCTGGAGCTCCATAATGTGTCTGTTCATATAGCTCAGGGAGGTACGTCTGAGGTAGTTTACACCTACTTGGACTATGAATCATACTGGTACCTGTGATACAATGGTTTGAGTGTTATGCATAACTTGGTGGATTCTGGCACCTGATAGGCAACTGATATTATTGCTTTCTGCTTCTTCAGTGTGATGAGTGGAGCATCAGTATGTTGTGCAGTGGAGTCCACTATGACCAGAGTCCTGGGAACTATATTGGCTTGCCTTATGGATTGGTAGCCGAATCACCATAGGGTGTGGCTGTGTATGTGCAGTGTTTGGTATTTCTGTTGACTGCTTTCAGGTTTTCTGAGGATACTTTTTGTAGCCGGAATGTCCAGGAGGTCTTTTAGGTTTGGGAAGATTGCATTTAAGTGTCTCAACATAAGTGGGTTTGTGTGGGGTGCTTACTGTGTGTGGTAAGTCTGACGTAATGAGAAAAGTGTGTGTGTGTAATATATATTTATATACCCCCCCCCCCCCCAGCACACATGATGCTAGAAATGATGAACCAGATATTTTCTGGCAATGTTTATACCTTTCTGATTCATGTCTTGAAATACTGTAATGTGTGGCAAGTTGTCTTGAGTTCACAGGGTTAGCAAAGGCGAAACTTATTTGATGATTATAAGACCACATGGCTGTTACTGCTGGTTGGAGGTTGGGCATGCCTCTGAAATGTTCCTGACTTTTGGCTCAGACATTTTCTCTTGTCTCTCGTAATTCTTTGTGAAGTAAATACTTGTTTGTTTATTTATTTTACATTTGTTGACCGGACTAGTCTAACTGGATACATGTCCATTTTCAGTAGAGGCCCGGGGAGAAAAGCTCCAGGAAAAACACACATATATATATATATATATATATATATATATATATATATATATATATATAAACATATAAAATATGACATTCAAAATTAGAAAAATGACATTAACAGATTGTTAGATCCTAAAGTTAACACTTTTCAAAAACAGTAGAAAAAAGTCAAACATGGCAAATGGTAGTTATAACTCACAACATTAGTAAATAGTTAAGAAGGTTAGTCTATAGTGAGATAAATGAAACAGGGTAATGGATAAATATATTATGGTTTTGAGAGTAACAGATAGTTTAAGGGTAGACAGTTAGTCAGTGTTGGTACAAGAACATAACCAGTGGTTAGTGAAGAAAAGTCTTAGGTTTGCTTTAAATAGTGGGAGAGAGGTCTGAGTAGTTAGGACATGTGGTAATAGATTCCATATTTTACCAACTGAGTTAGAGAATAGTCACCAGCTGAGTTTTTTGATAGGGTAGTGTGAATCAGCATTTTGTTTGAGGAGCGTAGATTCTTCAGGTTTTTGTATGGCATTATGAGGGTGGAAAGAATTGGGGTGTTGTTGGGTTGATGTAGGGCTTTGTGAGCTATTATAAGTTGGTTAAATTGTAGTTGGTGGAGGAGTTCAAGCCAACCTAGTTGTTTTAGGTTCTGACAATGATGAGTCCTATATGGAGAGTTGTTGGCAAATCTGGCTATATTGTTATAAGATTTAGAAAGTTTGTTGAGGTTGTTTTTGGAAAGATTGGTATATATGGGGAAGCATATAATAGGGTAGAGATTAAGTGGGTTCTAGCTATTGTGGTTCTGGCTTCTAGAGTAAGGAAAGGTTTGATTCTATATAGTGATCCAAGTTTTCTGTTAATAGACTTTATTGTAGTATTTATGTGTGTCAAAATTTAGGTGGTTATCAATAGTAATTCCTAGGAGTTTGGTGGTGGGGTCTGGAGAAATGAGGGTACCGTTGCTGGATACGAGTGTGAAATGAAGAGGGGTAGACAAGTGGGAGGGTGTGAAGAGCAGATGTTTAGTTTTTGGGGGGGTTAAGGAGAAGACAGTGGTTAGTGAATCATTCTTCTATTGTGCTGAAAGCTTTTTGTGTGAGAGAATGAAGTTCTGTTTGGGATGTGCCTGAACAGATGATAGTAGAATCATGTTCATATTGAATGCAGGTAGAGGGTGGAGTAGAAAGATGAAGGTAGTTTATGAAAATGGAAAACAGTAGAGGACCTAATATGGAGCCCTGGGGGGACACCTAGGGAGGTGGGAAGGAGGTCTGAAAGATGGATTTGCCAGAGGACTGCCTGTTGTCTATTTTCGAGGTAGGATGTAAACCACTTCATAGCAGCAATGTCAAGAGAGAGGGACTTCAATAGGTGGAGGAGTTGGTAATTAACCATGTCGAAGGCTTTTGATAGGTCAACAAAGAAAGCAGAGGTAAGGATGTTTTTATTGCGATTTCTTGTTGATACAGTTAGTAAAGGATAACAAAGCTGTGGTGGTACTATGAAATGGTTGGAAACCATGCTGACAGTTAGCTAGGAGATTATGAAGGAGTAGGTGGTTTAGTAATTGTTTGTGGATACACTTCTCCATTATTTTAGCAAGAGGGGAGAGTAGGGCTATGGGGCGAAAGTTGTAGAACTCAATGGAGTTTCCACCTTTGTGAAGAGGAATGATGTATGAGATTTTCCAGATTGATGGTATAGTGCCTTCTTTTATGGTTCTATTGATTAATATGGAGATGGGGTAGGCAATAGCTTTGGCTCCTATTTGGAGGAATTCTGCTGGCAGTTTGTCAGCCGAGGGGGTAGTAGGTTTTAATTTTTGGAGTAGGTAACAGATATAGGAAGTGGGTATAGGTTCCAAGTGGAATAATGGGGGAGGAGTGGAGTTAGGAATGGGGAGTTTAGAGGTGTCGGGGGTTAAATGGTTAGCTAGATTTAGTATAGATGTAGTAAAGAAAGAGTTAGTCATTTGCCTGTGTTGGGCAATCAGGGTTAGAGCCTAATGGATTAGGTGTGGCTGTTTTACCTGGGGACAGAAGTGTGTTAATAGTTGTCCAAAATTTTTGTGGTTGTTTAAGGGATGATTGTTGTAATTGGATGTAAAAAAAGGTAGCAGATTCCACTTGATAAATGACAATAATGAGAGACTTCCTTTGCTATGGAAAGTGCATGTTGTTTCACATTCTCTTATGTGGTCAGCTTCTCATGTTAATAGTAGCATTTTAAAATGTGTATTATTTCTGGGTTTGTCCGTGATTCTGAAGGTAACAGGCTGAGAGCATAGCTCTCAACCTCTTAGCGCAAAAAATCTGAACAAAGTAAAAAATAATGGGGGGACAAAGACCCCCAAAAATACGGAAAATTTTAAATATTGCTCTTATAAACTTAGAAAATTGCAAGAGTATAAGGTATTGTATTACTATACATTTTCTGAAGGATATCAAGTCTGAAACTCAAATGCCTGTCATTATTTAGTGAATTCAGTCTTCATTGATTTCCCACAAAAATCCAGAAAATCACAAATTTTATTAGGAACAGACCAAAAAAATTGAGGCAAAAACTAAGAGGTATGCGAGATCTATAGAGTTGGGGATGGCTGGATGAAAGAAACTTGACACTGTGCCCTTTACTCCATTTTAAGCAGAGACTACTACCTGCCTTTGCAGGATTAGCGTACATTTGTGAAAAGTAAGATTAACTACTTAACTTGACACTTGATATGCACAGAGTGGGTGTAATTTCTGGAGCTGGTGCTGTCTAAGGAAATGACTAGCTACATGCTATTACTACTCTGGTTTTGCTAGTTTGACTTATGTGACGCAATACAGAATATTTTAATGTGTGGCAGCTTTGAAACAAAAGTGGAATGTATTCTGGTTACAAGATGGTTATTCTCTATCACAATTCATTTTCTGAAATGTACATAGACGTGACTGTAGCTGCTTGTTGGGGGGGGGGTTTCTGGATGAAAGTAACTGATTCTTTTGTCACTTTTCTCAAAGGGTTAAAATGCATCGCAAAATACCAAGACCTTCAAAGCTTCTAGGGGGCTGGTGGCCCTCACACACTGTCAGTAGATTTTGACACATGCTTAGATGTGGCCTCTGCCCTGAATCCCACCTAGTCTAAAATCAGCCTTGCTCAGAGACCACAATGTCTATCATGGTCTCTTTTGTGGATGAAGTCCTTATTTAACTTTCCTCATAAACTTCAGCGGAGTACACAGAGGGTCACTGACTTTGTACACGAGCAGTATACGGTCTCAAAGTAAGATGGAAACATTACTGTCGCATGTAACTTTTTCTTTTTTTAATTTTTATTTTCATTTTCCTCAGTCAAACATCAGATGAATATACAGGTGGCAGTCTGTTGGTGGAGGGTGAAGAAACATTCTGCTTGTGTATGCCTGACGGCAAATATTTTTTTCAATTTTCCCCAAGTATGACAGAGCAGTACACATAAGGTGGATGCCTTTTGAGGGCAGAGGTGTATATACTTATGACAGCAGTGTCTTGAAATATGATTTTGATCATTTTTGCCTTAATTTTTTAAAAATAAGTGTAATTAAGCTGTAGATACAGCTGATTTCTTCCTGGAAATTAACAAAAAATACAATTGAATGCCTTTCCTTATGCATTTTTGTTCTGATCGTCTTTGAATTAAAAGGTGCAACAAGCTCAATGCAGAGTGTAGATCAACGTGTATGTATGCACCCTTAAAGGAGAACCGCACCGACAGACTAAAAAAAAAATGTTTATTTCATCAAGGTTTGCTGATTCCTACATTTTAATACCACTCTGGGACTATTTATATTTAGGATTTTAAATATTTTTATATGTAATTTCTCAGTCTGCCCACATGGGGTCTAGCATCTTGAAGTAATTCTGATTGTTTAGGCTGCCTCTAGGTATCGCACAATGCGGTGCTATCCTGTAAAAAAAATTACATCACACAGCCTTTCTTCCTAAAGCTCCTGTCACTGCATTGATTTTATATGCATACACTGCTGTCTTTCAGTCAGTTAGTTTTAAGTAACTTTTCATGCCATTCAGTGACCACTTAAAACACAAACAGTCCAAATGCCATAGAACAGACTTTCAAAAGTGTTTTTTTACTGCTGCTGCTTTTTAGAATGGCTAAACTGCAGTATTTTGTGAAGCCTGAATTGTACCCCCCCCCCCTTCACACCTAACTTCCCTACCTGTCAAAGTACTAAGGGTAACTTGATCTGTTACCTGCTTTGATTGACGGTTCACAGCAGGAGACTTGAGTAATGTACTGTTCCTTTGTTCTAGCCTTTACCTTCTGCATGAGTATGGAAAGGACCATGGAACTGTGCCATCACAGCATGGGTGTGTTTTTAGGACGGTAGTGGTGATGTCGGTTTGGGGATGGAAATGGCCAGAAAACTACCTGTATTCAGTGGCCTTGATGACATCAGTGAATTAGAGACTGCGGCAAGGGTGGGACAAAAGTTTTTTTAAAGTTAAACCACCACAGTACAGTAAGGTACTGTTGCACTGGAGAGAAAGTCAATTTAAAATATTTTAAATGCTGTATTTTTGTGTATTCCTGGCAGGGACAGTAAAGACATACAAGTTTAGCATTTAATAAGAAAATCCCATTGTCCTTTAAGAAGCTATCCAAGGGCTTGCACTGGTGTATAAATACTGAGCACATGCAAGCTAGACTGCCATTTTGTAGTTGGCTCTTGAGATGTAAGGTCTGTTTAACTAGTTTGTTCATATTTAATGATGCTGCTATCCATCCTGATGTGTTTCTGTGTATTAAAGCATCTGAACGAAAACACCAGCCTTCTTGACATAAGTGTTAGAGACAAACCAGCAACATGGTGTAAGAAGCGGCATATCTAAATGACATGGAGTTAGAACCGGCATATCCAAAAAGGCATGAAGTAGAGGAGGCATGGCTAAAACGACAAGGCAAACTTGCTTAGAGCTGGAGGAATATGGATGAGTGGATCATTCTCTAAAAGTGCAAGCTTTGCAAAACGGGTCAGAAATGAATTTCAGATATTAAAACTTGCTTAGCACTATTTCTTTTTCGTAAAATATGAAACTAGGCATACAGAGCATTCTAAATGATATTCGCATAAAACTGTATGTACGATATTGATAAAAATATTCGAATTACTATGGAAAATGTTTGAAATAAAGTCCAAATTGCACACAACGAATAAAATAAGAGGAAATGACCGCATTTTCTTAAAGCATGTATTTTCGTATTAAGCAAAGATATTTAAGTTATCAAAAGTGTATAACATGTTTGCATGTTTGTGCAGTGTCACAGTAAAGCTATTTTACAAAAGCACAGCCATTACAGAGCATGTTTAACAAAGTAAAGTGTTTCAAATAGTTTATTCTGCATTTGAATGTTACAGGCTCACAGTACAGTTCGTACATAATTACAAGGGCCATATTTTCAGTGCATTTGTGTATACTTTGTTGCCATGGCTGACTGATTTCAAAAACTCCGTGCACTTGTGTTTGACAGTAATGTTGCTGAGAACTGGAGAGTTTTTGAGCAAGGGTACGACATTTTCATACAAGCTGCATTTTCTGATAAGGATGACCATAGAAAGGCATTTATTCTACTTAATTTAGGTGGGTCAGAAGCTATAGAAAGGGAACTCTCATTTGTGTATGCACCTGCTATCCATACAGGAGAGGGGGAAAACCGACATACTGGCTGAGGGGGAAAACCGACATACTGGCTAAGTGAAGGGAGGGCCCAGAGTGCTTAAAACCTAAATTTAGAGAAATGTGTAATCCTTAGACAAATGTTACAATGGAAAGGTACTTATTTTATACAAGGGATCAAAGATATGGTGAAACTTTTACAGCATATATAACTGACCTGAGAAATTAGGCTGAAACGTGCAGATTTGGTGACTTAAGGGATGAGTTAAGACAGACTTGTGTGTGGTATAAAAGATGATAGATTTTGCTCCCTGACAGTAATTTAACTTTGAATAAGGCCATTGAGATTTGTCAGATATATGAGCTCACAGAAAAGCACACAAATATGCTTACAAATGAGAACAGATCTAGAAGGCACAGTGTTAAAGCTCATGTTGATAATATGCAGCACTTGGTTAAAAGAAACCAGCCCAAGCACATGGCAGCAACTGTAACCCCTGCAGCACTCATGGGTAAACACCATAACTTTCTAGCAAATTCCAGAGTTTGCACAATCTTGGTGAAGCATAAGAGTTAGTCTGCAAACTCAAAGCATGAGCCCCTTCCAAATTTCATTGCCAAGTGTCACAATTGTGGTGGAAATCACAAATCTAAAAGGGAAAAAAAAATGTTAAGCTTTTGGTCAACAATGCCACAAATGCAATAAATGGAATAATTTCAAAAGGTTTTGTAAATCAAAAGGCCCACATCCTTTTATTAAAAGGGAACATTTTAAGAAGCGAGTTGATCAGTTACAGCTGCAGTTTTACTCTTTATGTTGATGGTGTGTCAGTGCTTCATGAAACAGTCAGTACAGTAGATTTAAGGGCAAAGAATGAGGTTTTGTACTGTTCGGATAAATGGCAAACCCATAGAGCTCAATTGACACAGGTTTCAAGTATACCTCTCAACCTGGAAACATCAAAAATCTGGACAAGACCCATGAAAAATAGGTACAAATCTGTATGCTGATTAACATAAAGTTTGTATACATAATTACATAACCCAGCCCACTCCAGTGGAATTGTGGGATACCAACTTTCAAACGCAAACTGAAGAACAGACGAAAATATGGCACGGGTCCCCTTGCAGCCATTCCAATGTCCCATTACCTGGCTATTTCGCCCCATTTACCATAAACATGTGTGCATACTGCTTTACGTCTACAATGATTTGGATTTTATTTTTACATTTTATAGCACAGTCCACAAACACTAATAGGTATCTGCTAAACAAAGCAATACTGTCTCACAATGAAAATAGACTTGGCATTAAAACTTCTCTGCCCTTGAAACTCACATTCATTAAAACCGCATTGAAACCCATACCAC